>NC_025999.2:75942965-76215465 GCF_000442705.2 Elaeis guineensis
TTTGTAAGGATAACCTAGTTCTTTGTAATAAGTTTCTTGGCAAGATAAATGGAATGTAAAACTTTAGTTAGTCACCAGTAAAATTAATGGAAAAGATATTGGTAATTAAGTTATAAAGTGCCTTCCTAATCATTTTCAGATTTTTATATATCAAATTAGAATAATAAAACTAACATTATGATAAATAAATCTTCAATTTGGCTAACCTAAACTGCTTGATATAATTAATTAGAACACTGATTTTTTTAATTGATTGGTTCATTTTAGTAGGAATATTGCACTTGAACATGATTAACAGATGAGTCTGAAACATGAGCAGATTCCTATGTTCTTTTTTGTTGGTAGGCATTCGCTACAGTGACCAAATCAAAGCCTGCTTAGAGCAGATGGGATATTTCAGAATATCCTAGATTTTTCCTATTTTAAATGTTGAGGGTACATTTCTGATGTGATTGCATCAGAGAAGAACAAACTCTTTCGTCATAGCCAAGCGCAAGACATTCATTTGACACACTCAAAGCTACACAAGCATCCTGAATGACCAATCACATTACCATGCAATGGTCATTGAAATGAACAAAGTTTTGCAAAGACTGAGAGGCTATGAAGTTACCACAACAAATTTGGTGACACTATCTCATGCCAATATCAAACAGTTGATCCTTTGACAAGTTAAAGTACAAGATCTACCACCAACACGATATAGATTCGTATCTGATGAGCTCCTCATCACCACCCAGTTGCATCACTCAGCATTCTGCTACAAGATCATTGCATTACGTAGGAGTTTGGTGATACTAATGGTACGGCATGCGGGCTGCATGTGTACAAATCTTTTCTATATAGAGGGCACCATGTACAACTATATGATTGCACAATATTTTTTGAACAAACCCTATATGGATGTTTTAGTTATGCATCTTCCGTACTTGAGCGTCTTTAATACATGTTGATTGTTAGCACTGTCAAGAACAAAGGAAGCTACTCAAAACTTCACCCAAAAAAAGCCCTTGAGTGATTGCCTAAAATCAACTGATATCCTTTATCAAAAAACACATGTTATTTGAAAGAATCTATGACGACCATCTTCGCCAGCCCTAATTCACTTGTTAATGGCTTATGGCTTGTATAAATACAACCATCCTATGATGCACATAGAGTGCAGCATGGCCTTCCTCATGTGGATCACATTGCATGGTAAAGAGCATAGTGCAATTAGAAGGAGTGAAAGCTTAGTTAAGCATTCAGTATGTTAGAATGCATAGATCCATTAGCATGCTTGTCCCCATGTTACGCACTAACTTTTAGTCGGTGTTCCATGAATTCTTCAAACTACGTGAGGGCTCAGTTAAGAGAGATCCAAGGTGGATGATCAAGGAAAAGTGTCCTGAAGAATAAACTATAGGAATGGCTAAAAAAATCCTACTTAGAATCCCCTCTGAAAATATACCTTTTTCATTGAGAAATTATTTTAACACAGGATAGGTGTTATCAGAAATAATATAAGCAAAAGCACAGTCCTGCTGTATATCTCCTCCACAAAGATCTGCACAAACTAATCATGAATCATCAATAATCTATAACTAGAAGAACAAAAGTTCTGTTTCATCCTAAATCAGTGTTCTCTTGGCTCTGATGTACACATATACCATTTCTTTTTCCATTTCCCTGAATCCTTCTTTCTTTTTTTTTTTTTTGTATAAACTTCTACATTTTCAATTCAAAATTAACCTATTGACAAAATACCAAACTTATGAAAATGGCTTCAAGTATGCTCAAAGTGGTACAAGCTAATGTCAACCACCGCACAGAGCCACAGACCATGAAAGAGCCATGAGAACCTTGGTAAAAGCAGATCAACTGCTTCTCGGCTTAACACAATCCACCTAATTGAAACTAATCTTGCTGCTTATTAAGCAAGGTTTCTTCTAGGGTAAATTAGAATAAATCTTACACAATCCGCATATCTCCAGTTTGTCTTACTGCTCATCAAATTAGTTTGCATCTTGCACAATGTTTACAGGTCAGTATCTCAATTTCAAGTCAGCTATGTGAATGGAAAACTGCAACCTGTATTCACACAAAGTTTCAATCTAATCTAGAAGAAGATAAAGAATAAATACTTCAATGATATTTAACAAAAACATCAATGAAAGGAGGCAAAAGTTCTGCATGAGTAACATAACAAAATGAAACAAAAGAACACTACTTTATTACATCACCAGCAACTGATAAAACAGATATAAAAGTTACTCAGCATGGACTAAAACATACATGGGTCATAAATCAAGTCATTAGGGAAATATGAAGGTTGCACCTGACAGTAGAACTTACTGGGCGTAGCGGAAGGCCAGAAGGACTCAGCAAACAGTTAGGAGCAGGGATCAATCTCTCTTTAGGATGATGGAACTTGCAGGATGCACCAAACTTACAGTCTCCAGTCTTCATGTAAAATTGACATTCAGGTTGATCAGGCTCTCAGGAAACACATTATCCATCTGCAATGCATACTGGCCCATAGGAATAGAACTGGATTGATATGATGAGACTATCCCTTGAGCTCCTGCACTTGTTTCACTTGGGCGAGAAGATCCGTATATTTGAACAGGCCCTGGTGCTTGTTGCTGGCTTTCAGAAGATGAAACAGACCTCAATTGTCCCTGCAGAGAAAACTCAGAGCATAATAACAAACACTTTAAACAAATCCTGTAGGTAATTTAATATCAGATCTAAGAAACCATAGACTTGTTAGGAAAACAGAAACTGATGAGTATGGTTGAACAACGAAGTAATATCTGATTCTGGGGGTCATGTTTTGGGCAACATAACACAGGCAAGTAATGTAGGATAAACTTATGAGGACACAAATTTTAACAGGAATTGAAATCATCTATTCCTGATGTATACTTGGGCAAATGGTTGCTTGCACTATCTTAGGCTAGCAGTTGTAGGATTCAAGCTGATCAACAGTGAATAATATTTATACACATATGCACATAAATTCATACATGTGTATGAATTGTGTATGTGTTAGTGTGAAATACATGTAAATATATAATACATACATATATGTGTGCACATTCATGTATGCATAACACAATGGACACAACATTGGTACCTAATTCAGATGAGGCAGCTGTATGGAAAAAGGATGATTGTGGGTAAAAATATCTTAATTTATGGTAGCTAAAGCTTCAACCTTCAGGATTACCTCAAAGGGCAAAATTCCATGGACTAAAAACAGATTGTATTATCCAACTCTATCTAACAATAACACAACAGAAAATTGATAATCAATATTTCAGATGCCTAAAATGAATGTAACTAAATATAACACAAATTGCCCTATCATGAAAATTCAATCCGATGTTCCAGATACACGTGAGGCATTAGCTACCAACATAAGTTACTTCCATAATTCCTGAAAGCTCAAGGTAACTTTTCGATATCTAATGTACTGTAAAGAAACTCATGGAGAAGAACAGGGATAAACATGAGAGAATCACATTCAAATTTGTGTGGATATTACCGTTATGAACTTCAATTCTAGATTTGATCGATTCATTACGCATCTTGAGTTTGAGTTAGGACTTCAGTAAGGACTTCAACTCCTATTTCATCATGTGTTATTAACAGATCCAAAGCAGTGTATGCCTGCATCCTACCTTAAACATTATACTAGCTTATAGCCCCATGCGATGCATGGGATGTAATTTTTCTAAAATAATATTTGATTTTATTTATCTTGTGAAGTTCCGACCGAGGAAGATTAGAGGGGAGAAGCGTGACACTAGTGACAATGGAAAGGAAGGTGACGACAGAGACGGTGGGAGGTGGAGCTAGGAAAGTGAGGAGGAAGTGGGCATCTATAGGGCTTGGGATTAGATGAAACTCTTAAAACCTTAAGGACCAACTCACACCGCACAGCTCGCACAAAATTCCATATCCTTCACAAAAAAAAACCAATTGGAACCTAAGAAACCCCTCTAATCTCTTTGAAGTGCTCTCCTTTCCCACAAATCTCTGAAAAAGATAATGAAATGAAGAGAAAAAGAAATGAAAAAAAGAGATAATCTATGTGGGGAAAGTCTTACCCTTAAATTTTTTCCGTCTTTCCTCTGTTTTCATTGGTTTTTCCTATGTTTTCCCCATTTTTCCTCTATTTTTCCCGTCCTTAGGAGCCCCAACCAGATGGGAGCCTTGGAGCGTCTGAATAGAGAAGCTCTCAAACCGTGACTCCATGAAGCGGTTAGCGCGATCAAAAATCCTCCAATAGATATAGGCCCTCACGAAGGTGGGCCTCTTCCACCTCCTGCCCCAATACATCCAACCCCCCGAGCTCTGATCGGATCCCCACCGTCGAAAGATAGTGGTCTATGGCGACGTCCTTGTCATCAATCTCGACCTTCCATGGACCTCCTTTCATGGCTCCATGCTAGCGGCTTCTTTCACTCTCCAATAGACACGAAGCTCTAAACACGTGCGATCCCATGATTTTTTCCCCCTCAAACCATGACTCCATGGAAGCGAGGAGAAAAGCAAGGACAGAGCAACACATGCCCTTTATTTTCTTTTGCAGTCTTTGAAATGGATGCGAACAAGCATAAACAACCAAACCAAACTTCGCAAGACCACGATATCTGCCAGCCTTTAATTACTACATTTCTTTCTAAATATTTTTTTATATCTTTTAGATTTTTCAGTGTGCTTTCCATGAGAGATTCTATCCATAGATGTAACATAATAAACTACTAAATTACTGATAATTATTTATTTATATATTATAACATTTATCAAAAGAAAATTAGTATTATTACCAGGGCGTTGCTATACCAGCTTTTCTTTCTTTCTTTCTTTTGTTTTAAATTATTTTAATTCATTCCAACTTTCCTCTATTAGATGCCTCTTCTGAACCCTTGTCCTGCTCTCTTTCCTCTCCTCGCCGCCTCTCCACCTTTCTTCTCTCTAGTTTTCTCTGTCTTCCTTCTCTTGAGAGAAAGAGGCGGGCAGCTAAGGTACAACCTGTTTTCTCTCTCTTGGATGCTTGTCTCGCTCCCTATTTAGTCTTCCCTTCTCTTTTTTTTTCTCTGTGGGTTTTTTATGGATATGAGCTTCTTCTCTTATAGATCCGAGCCTTTTAGTTTCTTGTCTTGTGCTGTGTGTTGTTTTTTGAAGCCGACACCAAATCGACGGGAGGCGGTGGGGTTGCTTCACATGCGCGGCAAAGGGTGCGGGGATAGAAATATTTCTTTTCCTCAGCGATTTTTTATGGATATGGAGCTTCTTCTCTTACAAATCCAAGCCTTTTGGTTTCTCGTCTTGTGCTGTGTGTTGTTTTTTGAAGCCAAGACTAAATCATGGGAGGCGGTGGGGTTGCTTCACGTGCGCGACGAGGAGGTGCGGGGACGGAAAATATGATACACGTGTCAAACTAAGTAAATATTAATGTATCCATGTGGCGGACGAGGCTTTGCTTGGGCAAAGCCTCCATTTTAATATATATATATATATATATATATATATATATATATATATATATGATTAGTAAAAGAAGATGACACAAATGAAAATTCTCTAGTTTATACATTGTAGACATGTTTCTGCTGTTTTTTTTTTTTTAATGTAAATATGATCACCTTGATATTCATGTTTCTAAACTACTCTTAAGCTTATACCCTGAATGAAACCCAAAAAATAGTTTTGAAATGATCATGACTAGTTTACAGTGAACCTCGTGACCACTTGTTCATAAAACAAAGAAAATTCTGCAGAAATTAGATGCCATCAAATTTCTCATAGACTAAACCATCAATTTTCCTATAGGTGAAGTGGTAACAAATTTCAGTGGATTTGTACAGAGGTTGACTGACAAAGCAAAACAAATCATAACATCAGAAATCACAGGCACTGGCTCAGAATCCTGCTTCAAGACCTCAGCGGGCAACAAGTTCTTGGTTGTTGCAACACCAAATAAATTGGAGAACCAACATAATATTGGAGAAGAGCAAGAATACCAAATCAATTACATTACAGCAGTACAGCCCAAGACAAAAGACTATATCAAGTCTTCTGTGGGCTTAATGTGCATTAACTGAAAAAGATATATCAGCGAAAGGCAAAAACCTTATTATGGGAAAATATTAGGGAGAAAGAAAAGCGTAAGAAGGTACTCTTAAGATAGGGGATAAAGACATGATTGCTTTCCTGAATTTGTCGTTCTTGCGCCTACGTCTTACATAATAACTTTGATTTTTGGTACTTCCTGCATCCATTAGCAGCCTTAGCCAATTCTAGTTTCGTAAATTGAGAAAGGCAGAGAAGAAAGTGAGATTCATCCAATGGTGGAAGATACAAGAAAAGAAAACTATCGCTGAGATGGAGCCACAAATTAATTTTTTTTAATTAGAACTCTTTTCTAGAACGGCAATCAGCAACCTAAGGCAAAAAAAAGCACAATCTACCAAAATATTATCTCCAAGTTTTTTTCTCTCACTTTACTGATTTTTCATTATCCTCAATTGACGTCTTATTACTTATATATATTCTTTTTACAGAAGGTCACCTCCAATCACCATAGGGCCTCTAGGGTGCAATGCCTCTCATGACACAAAAATTTATGCACTTTGGAAACAAGAACCTGGCACCTAATATGCACAAAATGGTGAAAAGTATCATTTGATGGGTAATCTTGATCCCAACTACCAGCAAGATATTTGGATTAGAACCAAGGTTTGCCGAACAACTATCCGAAAGAGCACTAGCTGGCGACTGGTTTGGCATGGTATGAGTGCATACCATGCCATTCCAGGGCATACCAACATGAGTAGAGCTGGAGAGGGGTAAGGAGAGGAAGAGGGAGAGGGAGGAAAAGGGGGAGGAAGGGAGGGGGAGAGAGGGAGGGTGGGAAAGTAAGAGGCTGAGAGAGAGGGGAAGAGGGGGAGAGAGGGAGAGGGCTGAGAGGCCATCATTGTTGAGGGAGAGAGGGAGGAATGGGGAGAGAAAAAGAGGGAGAGGGAGAGGGAGAGAGGCCAAGATAAAAGAGGGAGAGAGAGGGAGAGGCCGTTGACGAGTGAGAGAGAGGAGGAGAGAGACTTTCCTAGGGCCTGGGGGACCTCGGCAGTGGTGGTAGTGGTGGTCGCTTTCGATGTCATCATCAGAGGGCGAAGGATTAGGGCTTTGAGCAAGGAGGAGAGTCGAGGTCGTAATTGAGGAGTATTAGACATCATCGAATCACTTTGAGAAGTGAATTGATTTTATATGTCAAATCATGCTGGCAGCCAATCGGTCTCGTTCAGTATGCTCTAAACCGACCGATTCAACATGGTTCAACAAACCATGGTTAGAACTTTTGCCATGAGGCACAATAATGAAGGTTAGTTTGGATAATCTATTTTCATATTATAATATTGCACTGTGCTTGTAATAAGGTTTTTTAGGCATAGGTACCAGTACTTGCACCAGCACCCAACCAATGTGGGCATTTTGAGTGTCAATATGGTATGCCGGTCAGGTATGTAGTGTCAGCACAGAGGGCTAAGAAGCATCGGTTCAGTACAAAATACTCAATGTTAAACTCGAGTATTCAAAACCTTTCTTGCTATTTTCTTTCAAAAATAGGGGATGTGAAGCTACAACAAAAAAGGAGTTAATTTATCTTTATGAGGTCAAGGCTCCAAAGTTTGCATTGCAACATAGAAAGTAGGAAAAAAGGAATTTAGTCGAACAAAGACAATACATGGACAAAGGAAAATAAGAAGAGCAAGTTGTCACCTTAGCATGCACAAAAATACAGAAAGTTCCATGCTTAAAGAGTAACACAATATATTTACAATTAGTTGTCCAAATAGAGAAAGTTTAAGGAAAAACAAAAAGAAAATGAAAAAGAGTTTTTATATAGCACCATATACACAGACACGGCATATACATAATAAGCATGACAGACCACGCTGGAGTATATTAGAAAATGAAAAGAGGTTCTACAGAGCACCATATATATAGACATGCATATATATAAGCATAATGGACCACACCACTGCATATCACACGATCAAGAAAATCAACATATTCTTGATATGAGTTATTGTTCAAATGCAGTGTATGTTGGATAAACAAGAGAGCTACTAAGCTCTTTATATGAATGAGCTACTACTAAGTCCAGAACATAATGGAAATGTGCAAACAGAACTCACAGGATATGCATTCCAGCTGGGAACTTGAACCAACCCTTGAGGAAGAATCACTTGAGCATAGCTTGAAGGACCCTGCCATTGAGGGCTTGGAATGAAAGAGGCTCTTGAGGACGGCCAGCTGGTCAAACCACCAGCATAAGATTGACTAGGGACGTGGGTGAATGTACAGGAGGATTAAAAGGAGAACCACTTAATGAAACCATCACATTAGAAGGCTGTGGATGATGAAATTTACAAGTGTTCCCAAATTTACATTGTCCAGTTCTTAATAATATGCACACTCCTCCTCATTCTACAACCAAAAAAAACACACAAGTTTTCATGGAAACACAACTGGCATGAAGTGTAACGATTAATTAAAATTCTGGATAATACAAAAAAATATTAAAAAATGGCAAGCACAAACCGGACGAATTGGATATCCTAAAATATTTAGTTCAGCTCTCCCAAGAATTCCGGCCTTATCTTTGGGGTGATGAAATTTGCATGTAGCTCCAAATTTGCATGTTCCAGTCTTAAGATAATACTACAAAAGGGTAAACAGAAGAAGGTAAGATTAAACACTGATCATTAGAGATTGAATAGTTATAGAAATGAATTTCAAACACTTAGTAAGTGCTAAGAAAGATAGGGTACCATTAGACTAGGTAAAACAAATTTAAAATAACACTGAAGTAAATGCCAATGAGTTGAATGCATATCAAAGCAACCTGGACAATATATACATTAAAAAGTTTGCATTCAAACAAGAAAATATCAACAAATCAAACACCTTGGTATGTGCATCAGATACTTTCAAATCTGTGTCCTCCTTTGACCATAGTGTGGCTCTTCATGTAAGAGTCCCACATGCAGAATAAAGAGATGTGGAGTTAAAATAGGAAGGCAATAAGGATGAGTTCCTAATGCTTCCTAGGAAAAGAGAGGATGAGGAAGGACAAGGAATGCTATAGATAGCAGCATTAGGAAATGGATAAAGGAAGTGGCAGTCATGCTGCCTGATTTCTTTCTCCCCTTTCCTTTTCTTTTGCCTAAGGCATCAGCCAAGCAATTCAGCATTATAATATCAAGTTGCCTCAGCAGCACTCATTTGTTGTGACCATCCTTCTGAACATTAGCACCAAGCATTTTACTTGTCAAGATTTGCGTGCTGGTCAGTATTGTACCATACATACTAAACTAATATATAGTCTCGTACTGTACTAACACTCGGTACACCTCGCCATCTCATATCATACTACATACCAACACTATAATACAATGGTACTGGTACAGAGTCTGGCATGAGACGGCAAACCTTGGTACTTGTGACTAGGCTTGATCACATCCTTTGTTTAAAAAAGCAGCAAAACTCAAAGATTTACACTTCCATGATTTGCTAGATAAACATCCCTTGCCACTCAATGCTTGATCACTCAACACAAGCATATATCTCCCAATAGAATCAAAGCATAATTTTCCCAGGTTAAAAAATCCCATAGGGATCCAAATTCCATAAGATAATAAACCACAATAAAGGTCTCTCAAAAAACAAGGCAGCAGATTGCTTCTTTTATATAGACTGGCATCATCACCCCTTTTATATAGATTGCTTCTTTGAAGAATCTCAATAGATGGCTAGAGACAACTCCACTTTCTCCAATGGACACCAAGGTTTTCATCACTCACTGATACAATACACATAAAATATGGAGCTTATTACCTCAGCTGATATGGATGATATGACCTGAGATATCAATCAACAAGATATTACATTGGCCAAAATTTTTTGATCTTTTCTCCTAGCATTTTAAAAAGGGGTTTTATTTAGTAAAATTAAAATCAAGCCATAGAACAGTGACTAAACTTTCTTCGACTACATTAGCAGATATTTCAAAACTCCGCTATTAGATGTTGGCAAAGATTTTGGGATATTTGATCTCTTTTCTTTGGAATTTCTTGAGTCTTCCATCTCAGCTGAGATGGAACATTATCATAGTAATCTTGGTAAACAATTACCCACTAAGATATCCAAGATATGAACCAAGGATGGTACCACCAGTACCTTAGCATGCTAATGGAAAACTGACACTATCACCAGGTGTGAGACACCAAAGCCATTGTGGTACATCTCAAATTACAGACTGGTTCAGGCCTGTACCATGGCTGGCCCAGCCAGCACCGAGCCTAGACTAGTGAGGGAGCTAATTAATGAAAAAGAAGAGATAGAGAGAGAGAGAGAAAGAGAGAGAGGTCAGTTTTCTTCCTTTTAGGGAGCTCCAATTACCACCGAGCCTAGACTAGTGAGGGAGCTAATTTATGAAAAAGAAGAGAGAGAGAGAGAGAGAGGTGGGTTCTCTCACTTTTAGGAGCTCCAATTACCCCAAGACCCTTTTGACCAGGACAACGAGAGACCAAGGGAGGACGGTGGTGCAGCAGTTCCACCGGCTCCTCAATGCTGGAATACATGCTATATCCAGCAAATTCCGATCACATTATAGTTATTTTCTTTTGGCTTCCAACTAGCAAAAACGTAGAAAAGCAGAACTCATGCCAAACTTTTCAATTTGGTCTGAAATTAGAATATGTTGTTTGATGCACTACAGCATACTAATTCTTGTTTTTCACATATATTTCATTTTTATTCTAATTATATTATTTATAAATTAAATTAATTATTAAAATAAAATAAAAATAATTTCAGGGAGGAAAATCTTGTGGAATATGTGCATAATTATTGCACATGGTCCTAACTTATTGCACAATTTGGATGAATTTCAGACATTCGGGAGCAACTGAGCCTGTACTCCAAATTTTTCGATTATGTGTGTGTGTATGTAGCCACAGGGGTGTCCACAGAACTATTAAAAAATTTCAATTTTCAGAATCCTATATTTTAAATTAAATTATTGATATATAATAAAAATTTTAAAATTAAACTATAATTACAATTATAAAATTAATTAACTATATTGAAAATCATTATCGTACGACAATATTATGAATTAGTGATACTTGTTGCAAATTTCTCAAACTATATAGTACCATGATGCAATATGTACAAAGTTGGTACAGCATAAACCAATACCATACCAATCCGATAACAAACCTTCAATTCATGGTCAGCACCGATATCCTAAACCTTGCTATGGGCCTTTGAAACCTTTTATGCATAGCAGCACAATGTGTTGATTCTGGACAAACAGAAACTAAAGCATATTGTGCAGAAATTTCCATAGTTTTTTTCCCTTTTACAGGAGGTTGCAACACACAACTACACCAAGTAGTCATGGATCAGAATTTATTTACCACCAACAAACTCATATATTTAAAAGCAAGGAAATTTTCTAAAGAAATAAAGAGAACCACCTATGAGGAGAATGATAATGTACAGTTACCTGACACTCAGGTTGACCTACTCTTTCAGGATATCCACCCTTAAGTCTTGCAGCAGCAATAGCCTAACATTTAACAGGACCTGATCAAGACCATCATTCTGATAGAATTTTCTTACATGAGTGAACACAAAAAAACATTTAAAAAATATAAAAACAACCAAAAAACCATTTACAAGAAAAGCATTTATGGGAAATTTCTAAGCTATCCATGAAGAAAAGTCAACATTGTTGATCATGAAGAATTCTCAACAATTAAACATTGGGGAGTAGAAAATCTTCTATGCCATATAACAATTTGATAAATATGCAAAAAATAGAATGGATTCTAGCTAATAATCATGAAAAAATACTAAAAATTCTGCCCTCAATCATCTTTACAATGCATGACACAAAGAACTTCAACTTTTTTCTCCAAGTGATTCTTTGTTCATAATTTAGATCCAGTAACAAATCATCGTTCACCAATGCAACTATGTGATGTTTACTTTGAATATGACATCAAGGTGCTCCGCTGTAAAGCAACAATAGGAATAAAACTATTTTTCCATTAAATTATCTATGCAATGTTAAATTATGCTTTTGAGCATAATTGACATATGATGCAAGCCTTAATCCACGAACTCAGGATTAGCTACAGAGATAGCACTATACTACCTTTACCAGATTTACATCCCATTTGTTATAGAGGCTATTTTGCCTACACTATAGCTGTCCAAGCCATGCAAACAAAATCTCAATTTATCATTTATTAATTAGACACTCAAGGATCAAAATACCATGTACAACACATGTCACATCGAGGATCGTACCGACAAAATAGTCATAGATATGCCCCAGATATCGCTTGGTACAGCCTTTTCAGCCATTCAAACTCCAATTTTAAAATTTTATCATGGTTTCTTATCTAAGTGTATGTTTTTCTAAGAAATAAGGAGGAAGCATCAAGCTAATTGCCTTAGTGAAGGTTTTCTGTGTGTTCTGAAGCTGTACACATGCATAAATATCACATAATATAACTTGCAGACTAAAATACTTAGAAGATAATATGTGTCAAATTTAAATTAAAAATTTGTTAACTTTGATTTTGGATTTATATTCTAGGGCATGAGTCCAATGATTAAATAAAATGTAATCTCAATTTGGTGGAGCTTTCCCCCCAATTTTGCTAATTAGTCATGAATTAATGGTCCAATTAAAAAATGCATGGAGGAAAATTACCCAACTAGAATGAATTTCTCGCATACAAATTTTTTAAATTAGTCAATCTGATGTGAAAACCCTTGTAGCAGCATGTTCCCTCTTCCTCTTCTGTCCACCTTCAAATGGTTGAAAACAAGGTAAAATCACCCTTTAAACCACTTTCCTGAGTGGGCAATTGGGTAGTGCTTAGTTTGGGTGCTGTCCAGGATTGTTCCAAACAAACTTGCCTCAATCTATCCTTGAACAGCTTCATCCACTCTTGGTTTGTGCAACTCATGGATGGCTTGGATGTTTTTCACTTGAACCAAGTCTCCTCTGTACCAAATTGAGCCTCCCTATATTGAACCAGAACCACCCTGTATCGAGAAGGCTTCAGTGCTTCAATAGGATACATGTTGATGGAAACAAATTGAATTGATTGATATTTCAAACCTTGGGGACAACTTACTTTCACATAATCTGCAAATTTCTGCCTAGATCTTAACATGCAAAATGCACATGATTTAGTCAAAAAGGAGCACTTGGTGGATGGTTCTGATCCTATCAATTAAGATTACTAACAGTAAATTTGCAATAAAACACACCCAATTTTTTTGTCTATTCATTTATTAGCAAATGAATGGGGAGGGGCATAATTCTCATAAGAAGATAACTTCTCATGGGATCTTTGGAAAATTGGCACAATAGATAGATTTAATGAGCCTCGTGAAAACTAGAAGGGGCTCACACAATTCATGTGCGACAGGCATGATATTATTGATGGATGACTTGGATCTTTTTCTTATTGTTCACAAGATTAGAAAGAGAAATGCTGAGAGCCTCAAAGATAAGATGGCTGGATTTCTTATCATAATATTCATAGTCAGGATGCTAAGGACCTCATGAGCTTCACAAGCAGAATGTTCAAAGGAGTTTGCACAATAACAATAAATAAGTTTAATCACTACTAGCTTTAACATATCCACCTCAAAATCCCTCTCTCTACTATTTCATCTTCTGCTCACGGGTCCTTGTTGCTACCCAACTATCTTATGCAAACAATAAAGTTATTGTCCTGTACACATTTATCAAGTTTTCCCAAAAAGCATCATCTTAGAGTGCCAAAATCCTACACAATGAGACTTTCTGCCAAATACTAAACATGGGCAAAACTCTTCCAGTAAGAACACAAAATAAACTTATGGGTTTTTTTCACTGCAAATTAATTCAAATATCCTGTAATCATTGAGATCATGGAGAATTAGGCAAGAGTTCTAGACTAGGGCTGCAAGGAGACATGCATGAATAAGTTCTCTTTTTTCCTTTCCACCTTAGGTAATGTAACTGATGGGTGTGGCAAGGAGTAGTTGCATTGCTGTTTAGTTATCAAACCTCAACTAGGCCTAAGCAATCACCCACACGTATGGTAGAACAAATCAACCAAGAAGGCCCACAATTTTAACATTAGAAGCAAATGGACCTTTCAAGCATTCTTCTTTTAAAACATATTAAGAGACTAGCACAAGCAAAGCTAGCACTATCTGTATATACTAACTAAAATTCTATAAACCTTTTTCTAAGGCATTTGAGTGATGGTCAAGAATCAAGATTTATTAAATGCTTACGGTTTAACTATTCTCTTTAGAAGAAAACATAAATCAAATGCAAAGATTTTAAGCAAAAAAAGTCAAACTACACAACATAAGCTATGGGTTATGTTCCTACACTACGAGCAAGTAGAAATGGGATGAAATCAATATGATGTCAGGATTAAGGCAGAAAAATGTAGCAAGGAAGGTGTAACATCTGTTAGACATTATCTAGAGTATGAATAATAAAACTTGAAAACTGTATAATACATGATGTTGTGTCGTTGTTAGACAATCAAAAGCCTTTTTTTTCCGAAGAATCTAGAAGCAAGCAGCATCAACAATAATATAATTTGCAGAGAAATCTAGACATATAAAATGCAAACCAAGTGACAATATCGAGGAATGAATGATATCAACTTGGAGGCAGGGAGATTTATCTATGAAGTGGCCTTTTTTAGGAAGAGCCAATGAAAGAGGCAGATCACATTACCAAAAATAGCACTGAACAAGTAAGGATTGTAGTATCAATTAATAAGTGAATATTCCATTGAAGGCCAAGAATCAGCAAAACCATAACTATGTACAGTGTATTAATACTAGTCTCTTGACAAAGTAGAGATGAAGATGAAAGGACAAGAAGGTTAGGAGACATGTGCATCTATTGAAGTTTTGCTGATCAAGTAACAGAAGTTAGGTTCACTTGGTATGCTAGCTTAGTCAATAAGAGCTACAAGATAAGAAAATTTTTGCATGATCAAAGAATTATATTACTACAACGGGCCACCATGGCAAAGTTTTAAATACTATAGGATGGAGTCATCCTAATTTTCCTATGGAATAGGGACACCCCATGCTCAACACTCAGAATGGGGACATCCCACCCCATTCACAGCCACTTCCTGACCCATCCAATTCAAGCACCAAAGGTGGCAGAATTCCCCAACGTCCCACCAGCACTTAAAATCTTAAGCTTGAATGTTAGACCAAGCAGCCTCAAGGCCTTAACTAATTGGATACAAGCTTGAATATTAGACCCTAAAGCCTGCTTGGGCCCAAAACAAATACCAAAATATCTCAGATTGGACTTGGAATTGTAACTAAGATAAAATGAACAGGGGCCAGCTTTGGGCCCCACCTGGCCTGAGGATATGCTTGTATTCAAGTCAGAATCAGGCCTGGTTCAGGCCCACTTTTTTTAAAACATCTGCACTGATACTGGGCCTAGGCACAACTGCCGCACTCAGCCAATCAGTACAATTACTTATGGGAAATGATAGTTGCATCAGAATGTGCATGCACACTCACAAAGCACAATGTGCACATGCGCACATGCACAAACAAACATATAGAACAATAATCATGAGTCTCAACCTATGAGCTATGGTATTGAGATCGATAGAGAATGATGCAACGAGCATAAGTAATTGATGGGGGAATGTAAATTACCTGACTTGAAGAAAGCAAATACTAGAATATCACAATTATAATTTCATTGATGTTTAAATAAGCAAGTACTAAAAGGGAATTTTGGAGTTTTTAAGCACATAATGGAAGAAAATGCTAGGAGTGCTTATGAATCTATAAGTTTTCAAATGGTGTGAGGTAAGCCATCGTGCTTTGAATATGTTATGTTAGAAATTATAATTGAAATGGTTCCCCTACACCCACGGAACTGCAGAAAACCTTCTAAGGTTCCCATACGCTTGAGAAAAGTCTAGACCAAAAGGTAGAAAAGAAGGTGAAGTTGTTACAAGCAATGATCAAGAACAGGAGCAGTTACAAGCAATAAATATTGATATACCAAGAAATGCAAGGGTCAAGCGTGTATATGCATTTGTTGCAGGCAAAAAGTTAGATCTTATAGTCAGATTATGATCTGGGTCATCCACATCTCATCTAAATCTGCCTCAATCAATGCACTGGAATAAATGGAATGTAAAAAGTGTCTTTATGAAAGCTAAAAGAAAAATGGCACTTACAAACATATAGCTCAGTAAAGGTACTCAAAAATAAATGTCAAATCTGAATAAAGACCAAAAAGAGATACCAAAAGAACACCATGTTTTGCAAAATGATCAAATAGGCACAGTCCCACATGAGGGTAGTATAAACGATATAAAAAGCAGTAAGCTTTACCAGCTTTCGATTGGGAGGATGATTGTATCTGCAAGTCAACCCATATCTACAGAGACCAGTCCTGAGGTAATAAGCACAGTCTGGCTCTCCTGGGCGCTGCGGATAGGATCCAGATTCTATGGATTCGCCTCCTCTCATGTTCATCTGCCACAATGTCTCTGCAGTAGCACCAAAGCATAGATTCAAAATACATCCCACATGCTTCCATAGGAAACTTGTCATAGTTATACGCTAAAAGATAGTCACTTCGAGACGAAAAGTAATAGAAACAAGAATAGCGGAATAAACAAATGAAGCGGATTCCAAGACAAAGATTCAGGAAAAAGACGAATTGCCATTATTTCGTAAGGGAATAAATTTAGAAAGGAAGATAAGACGAAAAATCCACACTACCTACAAATAAAGTACAGTTGTCATTTCCACAACGAAACACCAATTGGTCACGACAATACAGGATTCACTGCTTGAATGCAGTAGCAATTTCAATGCAGGCAGTTGCTTGACACAGAAATTTTGAATCATCCAACGTTCGAAATTTGGCATTGCTACATGAACAGAAACGTATCATAAGAAGCCATTCTCATTGCAACATTCTTCTTCCGTAGTCCACTGAAACAGTTGACACACCGAAACAGAATAAAAACACCTAAAACCCTTCCTTTTACTTTCCCGTCCGATTCAGTATTAAGGATTCTAAAGAGAACATTTCGACAACGTCTAAATTCTAATCCAACGAAATAGATAATCAGGAACCAGGTACATAATTCCACCAATAGGAACCCCAGATTCACCAGAAAAAACCCAAGTTTCGAATTCCCATCACCACGGATCCCCAAAGACACGAATTTTCGTGATATTTCCGCGACCAATTGAATGAGAGAAACAAGGACAAAGGGGAAGCTGCATCGAGAAACCCTAACACTAACCTTCATCAAGGGGAGGGGCGAGCAAGGACGACGACGCCTCTGTCACGGCCGCGGCAGTGGCCCTGGCGCTGCGCGTCTGGATCCCAGCGCCGTCGTAGTCCATGGGCGGGCTTCCGCCATCAATCACCGGATCTCAGCGGTTGGAGCTCCTTCCGCCATCAATCACCGGATCTCAGCGGTCGGAGCTCCTCCCAAGCCGCGATCAGAGAAGAGGAGGTGGAGAGAAAGGAGAGAGAGGGGGAGAGGGAAAAGGGGAGGAAGGAAAGAGAAAGAGAGAGGGGAAGAGGAGGACGAAGAGCTCTCCTCACCACAAAGAACCAGCCCTCCGCTCTCAGACAGCCAATCGTTTGCGGCCTTTTCACCCGCGCGAGCGAAAGCAAATGGTACGTTGATAATGATGAAGAAGAAGGAGAAGGACAATAATAACAACAATACAAATAATTTAATAAAACTTTAAAATATTATTTTTATTTAATTTATTTTTTTAGAGTTTAATCTATTTTAATTTGAATGTCAATGTTCTTATTAACTTATAAACGAAGTCAATTTTAATGATTTCTTAATTTCACATGCTTGACATGTACTCATAATTAACATATTCATCAGCAAATGATGACTATCATTTTAATATATATTTGATGAGGGTCTTTGCTAGGTTGATTTAATCAAAACTGATATTTTTTGTATATCCAAATTATTGAATAAAAGACCAGTACTTTTGAGTTGGATGAAAAAAATCTGCACTAAATATTTGAGATGTTAATGGAAATGAAAATGATTACTCATGAAACATGGCTTTTTTTTTTAGCAAAGTTGCGTAGAATATTCCTAAAGTATGAATACATGCTCTGAATTAAAAACAAATCAAGGAACATCATAGTAGATCTTTTTGGTTTTATTGCTTCATTATAAAAGTAAATATTGATGCTAAAAATAAAATTACTTTTATTTACTATAGGTACTGAATTTAACTAAGAACCACATAGAAAAAAAAATTACAACTATATAATATAAAAATTAAGTTCATATAATGAGACAGATTTCACAATCTAAGCGTAGATGGATGTAGCATAGTGCCCTATATGTTATACAAAAACAAGTAGCATGTAATACAAGATATACGTTGGTGCAATGTCATTTGCTTATTTTATCATTCTCATATGAGATTAAGAAAACAAAAAAATCTAAAAGATGCATCGTAATTTATGGTAGAATAATATTTAGTTTAAAATACTAGAGTTTAAGATAGTAAGAAATAAATTTATAATCAAAATAATGATTTAAATAAATTAAGTAAATTGTATATAAATAAAAAGTTAAAATCACATTAGGATAAGTTAAAAAATAAAATATTAATTTGGAGAATGATTACCAAGTTTGTTTGTCTTTACCAGGTTCAAGTGCATACATTGTTTGCTTCTCAGTAGATGATGCAAAAAAGAATATATTAGCATATGTAACTATAATACAACATTGATTTCATCAGGTGAATAGAAGATTGAGATCTAATTGAAGAGAAGAAAGAAATTTCTTTAACCTACTCAATTCGAATCTCTTTAAAAAAAATAAAAAATAAAAAATTGATAAAATAGATCAGCGCATCTAATATGATTATAGATAGAGAGAATCAAGTTTTGAAAAGCTGCACCATTCCTTATATCAAGATTTAGTGGAGCGATAACAACAAGAGAGAGGCTATATAAGAGGGTGAGGATGAGATGATGACTAAGTATCCACAGCTTTTTCAAAATTCAAGTACGTCAATTTCAAATGAAAAATTCTTAATGAGGGGGAGGATGTAAGGCTTATCCCAATTTTGGATCTGGCCTTGGTCTAGCCCAAAGGGTTTGGATGAACAAGCTAGGGGCTCGACCAAACCCTTGAACCCCTAATCCCTTTCTTTTATCTCCTCCATATTAGCCCCTCCACAACCTTCTATCCTCTTCTTTAGCTCCCTCACTACTTAATTCTCTCTTTTACAACCACAATCTAGTTAGTTATCACCATCCCTTCATTGATCCTCGCCACTGACCACCCTTGGATCAACCAATTTATATAGAAGTCTCACTATCATCTGTTCTACCATCTTTTTTTTCACTCCCATAGTACCCTAATTGCACTAGCATTGCCCATCTCAATTCAGCCAATCTTTATTACTACGAGTGACAACTTGCATCTTCTTCTCCTCCTTTGTGATCCCCTCTTCGTTGTCCCCTTCCTTATATGATAGCTCTCTCTCTCTCTCACAACCCTCTTCCCTAAAGTTCCATCATTGGTGAGGATAGCGATCCTTAATCATTGAACCCATTTAACTTATATTAATCCATCGTTGATCGAGCTAAATTATTTGTTTAATAAAATCGTCAAGTTTGGATGTAGATTTTTGATCCGTTTAATAAATGGATTGGATTTGAGTTGATAAATTTTTGATCTATTGAGCATGTATCTGACCCAATATATACTTTATTTGACTCGATTCAATTGCCACCCCTAGTCACTGGCCACCCTCTCCCTTCTCTCTACCAGTCCTCTCAAGGAAAAAAATCCATCCCTGCTCCCATTTCAATCATCAACCTCATTCCTCTGTCCTCTCCCTTTTTCTTCTAATCTCTCTTCTTTTTCTCTCAAATCCCTCTTCCTTAACCTAAGGTGCTGTTTGATAGGAGGTGATATTTCACATCACTCCAATGATGTGAGTTAGGTGATGTGATCATCTTATTTAGCATTGTAAAATTTCATCCAGTGATAAAGAATTTAGTAATAAATTTAATGATAGCATACTGCATTTTGCAATAATGCCATCACCACATAGACCCTAGATGATAGCACATCACTGTATATTGATGATGTGCTGAAGTTATTTTAAGATAAAAATATCCCTAGTCAATAAATTGAAGAGAAAAAAACCCTCCTCATCTCTTTCTATCGATGCCTATCTGCTATATGCTTATTTTATTTTTATTAGTAAGTTTAGTTAAATGGAATAGATGCTTTTTATTTATTTATTAGATATCTATTTTATTTTTATAGATAGGTATAGTTAATTAGCATGGATGGATTATGTTAAGCCTTTCATGCTTTTCTTTTCTTCATTTTGTTTTGATGGATTAAATCATTTCTAACTTGCAACCCTAATATTGATGGTCAAAATTGGCTAAATATAGCCAAATCCGATTATATATAATATTATCGTAATATCATTTTAATAGCCTAATCAAAATAGATACCTATAATAATGATAATAACAATAATAATCATAATAATAAATATTATTATTATTATTACTATTATATATTTTTGTGAGGAGTCACGAATAAAGAATATTTAATCAAGTTGTAAAGTAATTAATACATACTAATACGTAAAACTATTTATAGTATTTTATACATTATCACTATCACTACTTGGTGATATATTAAATACTATAAAGTTCTATTCTCAGTAATTTAGTGATATATCAAATATAGTGATCATATATCATCTCAGTATTTATATATCAATCTGGTGATCACATCACTGGTGATATATCAAACAGCATCTAACTTTTTATCTTTAATCCCTAATTAGCATTCTCCACTCCTCCCTTATCAGTTCTTTTATTTTTCTCTGATTTTGTTGGATTTGACCTTTTCATGGAGGTATGGCAATTTATGAAGAAGAATGTTAGTGTAGGGACTCTACACTCTTATCGCCTAAGAGGTAAAACCCTAGCTTTTTACTCCTTTATTTTAGGTAAATAGCATGGACTAGGGTTAGATTAAATAAACCTTAGGTCTAGGGCTGGTATTGAAAAAAAAAAAAACTAAGACTACAAATTTTAAAAATTAGTAAATGGTAGTTAAGATAGTTATGCATATAGGGTGGTTAATTGTATTGATTTACAAGCAAGTTGGTCCACCAATTTAATGAAAGCAAAGAAATTTATATAATTATGCTAAATATTACTATTAAATTAATTGGATATATTGGACATGAGTTTGGATTGATTGGCATCTCTTGTTTGGCTAGGTGTTACATATTAAGGTAAAAATCCTTAGGCATTTTCTTATGTGTAGATACATAAATTTGTAATACGTGAATCTAATATATATATATATAAATAGAGACTTCTCCATTGAGAAGCCTCTGTTTGACATATGAATTTTTAGGGAAAGGGGAGGGAGCCACGTGGAAGTGCTGCAGTTTTGGGATAAGCAAAGAAAGTTATTTGAACGGACTCTCACTTTGGGCAAAAAAAAATAAATGCATTCCTTCCTCATTCTCTTCTTTTTCTCCCATCCTTTTCGTTGCCGCCGCCCTCATCTCTGAGCCCCTCCTCACAAGCTCCGACTGCACGACCCTTGACACCCACCTTGACTTTGGTATCTCTCTCCTCCTTGACATCTATAATAGTTTTAAAAAAAAAGTGTACCATGGTCCATTGCCTCCTGACAGGCAGAAGCCAAGTACAGACCCAAGGGGTCCATGGAGGGATCAAGGACGACGACAGGGAAGCCGCTATGATCCACCACCATCCGACAGGCAAAAGCCAATTACGGGCCCATCTCCTCATCGAAATGCAATCGAGAGAGAGAGAGAGAGGGAGGGAGATGGGGAGGACCATCCGAGGCACTAGAGGGAGTTGTAGAAGAAAAGATAGAGCATAAAAAGTTGAGACATATGCTGTGGTTGTGGTGGAGAGGAGATCTGGATTCCACCAAAAGGTTTGGAGAAGAGACCTAGGTAAGGGAAGCAGAATAAAAAGATCAATAATCAGCAGGTGTTTTGCCATTTATATGCTGTAACATTTTGGCACATTCAGTTTGCATGATTACTCTTGGGATGACACAAACATACAATATACATTGAGTCTTTTATGTGATAGGTGAAATTTAGATACTTTCTAGATGACTCGCATCCTCATTTAATATCTTCATGTAATTTGATAATTTAGTAAATACATTTGCTTCTCTTCCTCAAAAGGAACATGAAAAATTTTTTTTTTGAAAAAAAGAATTGCATGATGCCCTAGAACAAAAATAATATGGGGCAGGCACCGCAAAAAGAAATATGGGGTAGACTTTCTATTTTACTATATTTTTTTTAATATCAATCTTAAAAAAATAAATCTAAAAGTTGTACTTTTACTAACGAAGTCATCAGTTGTGTGACTAAAGAAAAAATGCGATATGCCTTTCTTTTTCATTTTCAGATGCTTCTTCCTCCTTTCACGATTAGATTTCTATATTATTTGCATGATTTTTTTATTTTGATGAATGAAATGTTTGTGTAGATTGAAAACGATCTCTTGATTGCAAGATTTGATTTTTTTAGATCGTGCAATTATCTTCTACAATTTGTCTATGATGGAAATGGGGTTTCTTTTTAATTTTTCATTGGATTATATAGATCTAGAATCGAACTTCTTCATTCCAGATTTTTCTAGAGCTATCGTTTCTCTACCCATCTTACTTATATTCTCTATCAAAAATTTTGAAAAATCATATTTCATTTTTCTTAAAGAATATTTTCTCTGAATAAATTTTAATTATTCAGATTTGAGATTATATAAATATTTCAAAAATTTTATTTTTTTATTTTTTGAAAAAATAAAATAAAATAAAAAGAAGAATTGTGGTTATGCCTAAGTTTTCTTTAGAAAATATAAAAAAAAGAACTGTGGTTACGTCTAAGTTGTAGGGTGTGTGGGCGATTTTATGTGAGGTAAAAAGAAGAGGCTGCTTCTTCGATGATGGTAGCGCGTGCGGCAGTGATGTAAATTTTTAAATTATGGAGGGGATAAAAGAAGATTTTAAAAAGAGATAAAGAATGATAAAATTCAAAGATCGAGGGAGGAGTGTGGACTGCTGTCAGATTTCTTAGTTGTTAGAGTGGGCTTAGTATATGGCCCTTTATTTTTTGTTTTGAAATATTTCTACTCCGAAGAAATGAAATATTGATCAAATGGTTTTTATTTCTTATTTGATAATTGCATCCCATGTATCGCATTGGATTATAAACTAGTGTATTATAATAATGAATGGTCTTTATTTTGAATGCTTATGAGTAGCTATGATTGGGAATGCTTATGAATAGTATTGAATTGAATTGTCATGGATGCCCCCAAATCTCTGAGTTCAAATCATGCTTTAGAAATCCTACACATGATTCTGTAATATATAGAAAATTAATGGTTTTTTATATTGATAAGATGAAAATGATTGGTTGTTTCCAACTAATATAAAGGAGAATTGTACATATATACTATGATAGAGTACTTGGGTACGGTCTTTAGAATAGCCATATTTTTATTTTTGCCTTTTTCACAAGCTAGAAATGTGGCATTGCCTTGTCACAACCTCGAATTGTGGCGTTAACTATGCTCCGTCACAAGCCGAAAATATGACATTATTTTCACCCTATCATATGCTAGAAATATAGCACCGCATCATCACAAGTTGAAAATGTGACATTATTATGTCCCCAGTATAAGTTGAAAATATGGTAATATCATTGTCCCATCATAGGATTGGAAATGTCACACTATTATGGCTATATCACAAGCTAGAAATGTTACCGTAGATGGTAGAAAGTTGATAATAGTTTAATTTACTCATTTTGTGCCCTTGGAATGTCTTGCTGACTTAAACCCTGCCAAATGTGTTACAAAATAATAATGAACCACTTATTTGAACAGCTACGTAGAGTTGTGATTTTGGTTAGGTGAGATGAATTCATATATTCTGACCGAGTAGTTGACATGAGAGTTCAAGTACCAGTTAACTGGTGGGTAGTGTTGCGGCCAATCGCCTCGTCGTCCGATCGCCGGGGAGCGGGCCGCTGTCCGACGTCCCATCGGGAACGCGAACCGGCATGGGGCGCATGAATGCGGAGCCGCGCCCCGCTTGCCGCGTGTCAAGGTGGTTGGCCGGCGCCCCCTCTGTCATTTAATGCGGGCGGTGCGGCCGTCCCGGAACGGGGCGCGCCGAATCCTCCGCCAACCGGCGGTCGCCACGCGTCGCGCATCTGCAGGTCTTCGGTCGGCGCGGAAGCATCTCGGCCGTCGGTCGGCCCTATATATATAGGACCTCCCGAACCCCAGACCCACACTTGCCATTTTGCTGGGGAAACTCTGTCCGGGCGATTCTTCGATCGTCGTGGGCAGAGCTCTTCTTTGCTTCCGGAGGGTCCACCTGGTTCGTGGTCCCATCCTCTTCTTCTTCTTCATTCTCTTCTCTTTCTTCTTTATTCGGTTCCGGCACCATGACCAGGAAACTGACTCAGGGAGCTCGGTCGGGGAACCCGACCGACGACTCCCGATCGGCTCCGGAAGATGAGGCCTCCTCGCTTTCGGGGCCGAACGTCGATCAGCTTCGGGAGCACTATCGCGTTCCGGAGCAGTTTCGGCTCTCCGCTCCAGGGGCCGGCGGTCGGGTCAACAACCCTCCGCCTGGCGATCTGGCGCTGTACGTTGAAGACCTTCGTGCGGGTCTTCGACTTCCGATTTCGGAGTTCGTCCGAAATCTACTTGATTACTACGGATTCTGTCCGGCGCAACTGGCACCGAACTCTGTTCGGTTAATCATTTCTTTCGCGCTGTTGTGTCAGCTCTTGCCGACCAACCCCCGCGTTTCACTCTTCCGGGCCTTCTTTGTGCTCCGACCCCACCCTAAAGCCCGAGGGTGGTGGCTCTTCAACCCCCGGAAGGGTCTTGCTTTCATAACTGGTCTTCCATCGTCCATTCACGGATGGAAGAACCAGTTTTTCTTTGTTTCCTCCTCTTATTCCTGGGGTTTTCCCTCTCGTTGGGGTATACCCCGAACGGAGGCCAATGACAACAGTCGGGTGGATGCGGACGATCGGGAGGACTTCCACCGACTGAAGGACATGTCGGTACCGAAGCAGAGGGAGCTTGTTACCGAACAAGCTCTCTATGACGCCGGCTTGAGTCTGGTCCCCCGAATAGGTATCGCCCGATCCTCCGGCTTTTCTTCATCTTTTGGTCGGTTCTTGGTCCAGCCTTTAACTCTCTCGTCGGTATTGCAGGGACACCACCGAGGATGAGGCCGACGGATGCCGAGATTCGGCAGTTCGCCAAGAGGAAGAGGCCGGCATCGGGGGCCGGCCCTTCGCGTCCTGCAAAGAAGCCAACCCCAGCCCGCCGATCGTCGAGTCGTCGGCTACCGACCAGTCGGAGCCGGTCATAGCTCTTGCGGCTCCGACGGTCCAAGTCGAGGAGAGGCCGACTGAAGAGGCGGCCGAAGGAGTATCGGTGTCTTCGCCTATGCGGGTGGAGCCGGATGACGTTCGGGAAACCGAACATCGTCCGGCGGCGTCCGTTGGCGCAACGGGGGGCGCCGGATCAAACTCCAGCGTCCCGTCGCTGCCAGTCCCGTCGGTCGGGGCAGCTGATCGGGGGAAAGCCCCGATGGAGCCCGCGGAGGAGGATAGGTCGGGGAGCCGGTCGATGCCTCCAAGCACCTACTACCCCGAGGGTGCGTCGGCGTTGGCCGACCACGATCTTGCGAGGAGGTTGTGCCAAGGAATCCTCCTCCCAACCGATGTGGGGTTGCTGCGAACTCGGCAGGTGTCCGAGATGTTGTCTCGGTTCTACCCGACGATGGTCGAGGTAAGCTTCGGGTCCTCTCTTCCTTAGAGATTTTCCTTAGGAATTTTTGCTTATCATGCGATTCTGACGAAGCTTTTTGATCGGCAGCTGATTTCACAATGTCCGAACTTGAGGCCGGGTACCGAAGGTTCGGCAACGTTCGGGCAGCCTTCAAGGAGAGGTCGGCGGCGGCCGAAGCTGAGAGGGCGATGTTGGCCGAACAACTCCTGCAGTCGGCCGACCGGGAGGCCAAGTTAGTCGACGAGGTCTCCCGGCTTGGGTCCGAACTACAGTCGGCCAAGAAGGAGGCCAAGCACAAAGGTCGGGCCGTACGCCGCCTTCGACGCGAACGGGATGGTGCGACTGCCGAACTCAAAGGGGAACGCGAGCAACTTCGGGTCAGCCTGGAGAAGCTCGCGGAAGCCGAAGAGGAGCTGTCCATCGCCCAGATCGACGCCGAAATGGCGAAGGTCGAGGCGGAGTCGGCGAGGGAGGAGCTCGCCCGAGCCGAGGACGAGGCGTGTCGGCGAGGGAGTCGGCCAACGGGCGGTGGAGGACTTCCGGTCCTCCGACCGACATCGGGAGGAGATGCTCGAATCGGGCTTCGCCTCATACCGGGTCGGGTTCGAGGATGGTCGGGACGCCGTCCATGCCTTGTACCCGGAGGTGGACGTCAGCCGCGTCGTCCCGCCGTTCGCCGAGGAAGGAGCCGAAGAAGAAGGAGCCGAAGAAGAAGCCGACCACCGTCGGGAGGCGTCATCCTGGCGGAGGAAGCTGTCCCGGAGCAGGGGCCGACCGAAGCTCCTTTGCCGACTGAAGCCCATCTCGCCGACTGAGGACATCCTTCTGCCGTTGACCCAGCGCTGCCTCAGTCGAGACGCCGATCATTCCCGATCCTCCGTCGGTTGAAGAGATCGACTAGGACGAATGATCGGCCCGCCGACGTCTTCCCTTTTTGTTTCTTTTTGAAAATACATGTAATCGGGGCTTCGACCCGACTTTGTAATTTCCTTTCATCAATGAATGAAATCTTCTTCTTTTCCTTCTTGTTTGTAATGCCGACCATTGCTGCAATGTGGAACCTAGCCACTAACTTAAGCAAGTCGCCAACTTACGTAAGTCGATAGGACTTCGACAATTTATGCACCCCGAAGGTAGAATGCGTCCCGACTTTAGGTCGGCTTCGGGTAGTCGAAGTTGTCAGTCGGGTCCATCTGTTGAGTCGGGAGCCGACCGAACCTGGTAAAGGTTAGGGAGTCGGACTTCCGTAGATGCTTTAGTCGGTCATTTGCGTCGCAATGTCGGGGAACGATAGTAAGTCGGGTCCCATCCCTGCGTCGGGTTCCTGTTTTCGACAGACGGTGGCAAGCCGAATGTCGTTCAGCCGGCCGTAGGTCGGTCGGCAGTCGTGGTGCGACTAAGGTCGCGTCGTGTGATAGACGGTGGTAAGCCGAATATCCCTCGACCGGCCGTAGCCTGGTCGGAAGTCGCGACAATAGTCGCGTGGGCTTTTAGCCTTTCTTCGGTCGGGGCCCGATCGGCCTGTCGGCCGATGGATTCTGCCCGAAAATTCGACCGTAGAGGAGCATGAACTCCCGTCGCAACAGCTGCATCGGCCTTTGTCAGGGGCGGATGTGTTGCCGAAAGTCGAAGGAGTGTAACTCCCGTTCATAAGAGTCCGTCGGCCCTTGTGAAGGTCCGACGAGTCGTCGAAGGAGTATTGACTCCCGTCATTGTAGATGCATCGGTCCGTGTAAGGGCCGATGTGTCGTCGGTGCCAGGTCCCGTCGATGCGTCGGGGCTGAGCGCCGATCAGTAGTCGAAGAGTTAGAACTCCGATTTTTCAAACTGAACTTGTATTCCGACAATTGAATTACAGAATTCACTGGTAATACAGCTTCAAGTTGTCGGCGTTCCAAGTCCGGGGAATGGGCTTCCCCTCAAGGGTCTCCAGCCGATAGGCTCTCGGCCCGAAGGTGTCAGCAACCTTGTAGGGTCCTTCCCAGTTGGGAGCCAGCTTTCCTTGGTCCAAGGGCTTCGACACTTCTGCCTTCCTCAAGACTAGGTCGCCAGGCCTGAAGAGCTTTGGTCTGACCTTGGCGTTGTAGTACCGGGCGACCCTCTGTCGGTATGAGCCATTCGGATTTGAGCCTCATCTCGCAGTTCGGGGAGAGGTCTAGGTCGGCCCTCCGACTTTCGGAGTTGTCCGGCTCTTGGTACTGCTCGACCCTTGAAGATGGCAGGCCAATCTCGAGCGGGATCATAGCTTCTGTCCCGTAGGCCAAACTGAACGGCGACTCCCCGGTCGGGACGCGGGGGGTCGTTCGGTAAGCCCACAGAACGGAGCCCAGCTCGTCGACCCAGAGACCTTTGGCTTCGTTCAGTCGGGTCTTGAGTCCATGGAGCAAGGTTCGGTTGGTCACCTCAACCTCACCGTTGGACTGTGGGTGCCCGACTGAAGTTAGTCGGTGACGGATGTGGAACCTGGCGCAGAAGTCTTTGAAGTCTTGGTTGTCGAATTGCCGTCCGTTGTCGGTGATGATGGTGTGCGGCAATCCGAACCTGAAGATGATGGACTTTTGGATGAAGTCCTCCATCTTCCGCTCGGTGATCTGCGCCAAGGGCTCGGCCTCGACCCACTTCGTGAAGTAGTCGATGGCGACAACGATGAACTTCCTCTGGCCCGACGCCGGTGGGAATGGGCCGAGAATATCGACTCCCCACTGAGCGAAGGGCCACGGAGCGACAATGGGAGCGATTTGGCTGGCCGGTTGGTGCTGAATATTGGCATACTTCTGGCATGGCTCGCACCTTCGGACCAACTCTGCCGCATCCTTCTTCATGGTCGGCCAGTAGTAGCCTTGTCGCAAGACCTTGAAGGCTAAGGACTTGCCCCCCAAGTGATTCCCACAAATTCCTTCGTGAACCTCTCGGAGAGCGTAGTCAGCGTCGGTCGGTCCCAAGCACCTGAGCAGAGGGAGGGAGAACGACCTTTTGTAGAGTCGGCCGTCCATGATCACATATTGCGACGCCGACCATCGGAGTCGCTTGGCCTCCGTGGGATCTTCGGGACTGGTCCCGTCGGTCAGGTACCGGACGATCGGGTCCATCCAACTTGGTTCGGACGTTAGCTGCTGCACTTCTTCGACCCGATCGATGCTCGGCTGCTGGAGGTTTTCGACGAACGTCCGACCCAAAGAGTCATAGGCCGACGTTGCCAACCTGGAGAGAGCATCGGCGCGGGCGTTCTCCGTCCTGGGATGTGGGAGATCTCGAAATACTCGAGGCGGCCACGAGGTCCTTCACCTTCTGAAGATACTTGATCATGGTCGGATCTCGCGCCTCGAAGTCGCCCTTGACCTGCCCCACGATCAGCTGAGAGTCGGAGAATGCCCGGAGGCTGTCGATGCCCAGCTCCTTCGCCATCCTCAAGCCGCGAGGAGTGCCTCGTATTCGGCTTGATTGTTGGAGGCCTTGAAGTCGAACCGGAGGGCGTATTCGGTGACTACCCCATCCGAATTCGTGAGCAGGAGCCCGGCCCCGCTTCCCTGAGCGTTGGAGGCTCCGTCGATGTGGAGTACCCAGGTGGAGATCGGGTCTGGCTCAGAGACCGAATCTCGTCCCGGGCCTTCAGCTCCCGACCCTCGGTCGGTCGTCGGGCATTCGGCGATGAAGTCGGCCAAGACCTGGGCCTTCAAGGCAGGCCTTGGCCGGTACTGAATGTCGAACTCGCTAAGCTTCATCGCCCACTTAGCGAGTCGTCCGGATGTGTCGGGTCGGCGCAGTATGGCCCTCAGGGGCCGGTGGTGAGTACCACATGGCGTGGGCCTGGAAGTATGGTCGAAGCCGTTGCGCGGAGACGGTCAGGGCGAAAATCATCTTTTCCGTCTCCGAGTATCTGGCTTCGGCGCCGTGGAGCACTTTGCTGGTGTAGTAGATGGGCTGATGAGTTCGGCACTCGTTTTCCCGAACAAGCACCGAACTGATCGCCTCGGAAGATGTGGCCAAGTAGAGATACAAGGTCTCCCCGACTGCGGCTTTACGAGCAGCGGCGGGGAAGCCAAGTACCTTTTCAGGTCTTCAAGGCCTGTTCGCACTCATCCGACCAAGAAAACCGTTCGCCTGACGCAGAGTCTTGAAGAACGGGAGGCACCTTTCAGCCGATCGGGAAATGAATCGGCTAAGAGCGACGATTCTTCCGTTCAGCTGTTGGACCTCCTTCTTGGTGTTCGGATGACGCATGTCGAGGATGCCTTTATCTTCTCAGGTTGGCCTCGATCCCTCTCTGAGAAACGAGGAATCCGAGGAACTTCCCTGAGGTCACCCCGAAAGCACATTTGGTCGGGTTGAGCTTCATTCGGTGTCGTCGAAGGGTGCGGAAGGTCTCCTCGAGATCCTGAACATGGTCCGGGATCTGCGTGCTCTTCACCAGCATGTCGTCCACGTACACCTCCATGTTACGCCCGATCTGGTCTTTGAAGACCTTATTGACGAGTCGCTGGTAGTGGCGCCGGCGTTCTTCAATCCGAAGGGCATCACCCGATAACAGTAGAGGCCCTTGGGAGTCACGAACGCGGTGTGCTCCTCGTCTTCAGGCGCCATCCGGATCTGGTTGTACCCGGCGAAGGCGTCCATGAAGCTGAGCAGTCGAAATCCGGACGTCGCATCCACCAGCTGGTCGATCTTCGGAAGTGGGAAGCTATCCTTCGGGCAGGCTCGGTTGAGGTCGGTATAGTCGATGCAGATCCTCCATTTCCCGTTGGCTTTCTTGACCATGACGACATTGGCGAGCCAATCGGGATATGTGGATTCTCGGATGAAGCCTGCTTCGAGCAGCTTGTCCACTTCTTCGTCGATGGCCTTCTGCCTTTCTGGGGCGAAGGACCTTTTCTTCTGCCTCACCGGCTTCATTGTCGGGTCGATGTTGAGTCGGTGAGTAATTGTTTCTGGAGGATGCCCGACATATCTGCTGCCGACCAAGCGAATATGTCGGCGTTGGCCGTCAGCAGTTCCGCCAGTCGGTGACGTTCGGTGTCGGGCAATTGAGACCCGACCCAAACTTTTCTGTCGGGATTTTCTCCTATCGGGATCGCCTCGAGCTGCTCGGCCGGCGAACCCCGTTCTTCCTCCTCCCTTTGGTCCAGTTTGTCGATTGTCAGAGGATCCTTCGTCCCGTCGCTTTGAGCGGAGATTTGGAAGCATCGCCGAGCGAGCTGTTGATCTCCGCGCATCTCCCCGACTCCGTTCTTGGTCGGGAATCGAACAAGGAGATGGTACGTCGAGACGATCGCCTTGAGGGCGTTCAATCCGGGTCGTCCGAGTATGGCGTTGTAGGCCGAAGGAACTTGGGCGACCGCGAAAGTGAGGGAGACCGTGCTTTGCCGTGGTTCGGTACCGACCGTCACGGGCAGGGTGATTTCTCCTTCTGTCGTGACGGTGTCTCCGGCAAAGCCGATCAAGGGCACAGGGATCCTCCTAAGTCGGTCAGTTGACAGTCGCATTCGGGAGAAGGTCGAGTAAAACAAAACATTTGTCGAACTTCCATTATCAACAAAAATTCGTTTTACATCATAATTGGCTATTGTCGCCGACACAACAACAGCGTCGTCGTGGGGAGTCTGGATGCCCCGAACGTCGTCTTCTGAGAAGGTGATTACGTCGTCCGGTCGCGGCTTTTTCGTCGGCTCCCCTCTGTAGACGTCCCCGACCCCAGCCGCTTGGAGATCATGTTGATGACTCCGGCCGTCGGCTGGTTAGTCGGCGCCTCTTCAGTCGGTTGGGGGCGTCGATCGGCAATCGGTGGGTCGGCGGACCCTTCGGAATTTGCCGAGATACCCCCGGCGGATGAGATTTTCGATCTCATCCTTCAACTGGATGCATGCTCGATGTCGTGGCCGTGGCTCCGATGGAACCGGCAGTACTTCCGATGGTCGAGGCCCTTTGCCTTCAGAGGCGGAGGCCGTCGCAGGTATTCTTCCCCTCGATCTCCATCAGGATCTGCGCACGGGGAGCGGAGAGAGGAGTGTAGGAGTCATACCTGGGACGCACCGGCCTCGGAGTCTGTCGCGGGGTGATTTTTGGATCTGTCGGGGTGGAGAAAGCCGACTATTGGCGGGGGCCTGCTTGGTTCGGCGGGCTCCCGACCTTTTCTCCGCTTCTCCTTCGGACCCCTGGGCTCCGCCAAGCGTCGGTCGGACGCTCCCTCGTCCGCGCGCATATACTTGTATGCGCGCTCCAGTAGCTCGCATATGTTCGGGGGAGGGTCTTGTCCAGAGAATAAGTAAATCGGGACGCTCTCAAGCCCCGCTTCATGGCTGAAACAGCCATGTCTTCGTTGAGGTCCCGGACCTCGAGCGTGGCCGCGTTGAATCGCGCCACGAAGTGTCGGAGCGTCTCGTTTTCCCCCTGCTTGAGGGAGAAAAGGCTATCCGACGTTCGCGGCGGCTTTCGGCTGGTGCTGAAATGGGCCACGAACGAGTGCTCGAGCTGCGCGAAGGAATGGATACTGCCCGATCGAAGACCGGAGTACCAAGCCCTGGCAGCCTTGCGGAGCGTTGCGGGGAAGCCGATGCAGAAAAGAGCGTCGGTTGCCCCTTGAATCGTCATGAGAGCTTTGTAGCTCTCGAGGTGGTCGACTGGGTCGGTGGAGCCGTCGTATGGCTCCACGTTCGGCATTTTGAACCGACTGGGATCGGCTCGTCGAGGACCAGTCGGGAGAGAGGTTGGGCGGTCTGGAAGTCGACGTCGTTCGAAGACTTCTGACCGTCCATCTGCAGTTGGGCGAGTCGGCGGTCGATTTCCTCGAACCGTCGCTCGTAGTCGTCCGCTCGTCGATGCTGGGAGACCCCAGGGGTGGAGCCTCCAGAAGATTCTGAGAGAGAGGCCGACGGTGTGCGCGGCCGCTTCTCCTTCCTTGCCCGTTCCAACGGGGAAGGAGAGGGCCGCTGGGACCGTCGGTCGTCGCGCCGTGGTCGTCCCTCCTCCTCTCCGTGGGAGCGCTGTTGGGAGTGCTCGCATGGAGGCGACAGGGGTCGGCGCGGCCGTCGGCGGCTGCTCCTGGAAGGCATAGGTCGGGCCGCCGGCTGCTGCTGGAGGCTTTTGACTGCGTCGGTCAGTACGGTCATCTGCCGCACGATGGCCGCAATCTGGGCCTCCGTGGTCACTGCAGGGCGCGGAGAGCTAGGCTCCGCCGCCGGTGGGGGCGGGGAGGCCTCTTCCCGGCGGGAAGAACGCCTCGCCGACCCAGTGACTCTCGATCGTTGAGCTCTTGTCTTTGTCATGCTGTCCCCTTCCTGGCGCGCCAATCTGTTGCGGCCAATCGCCTCGTCGCCCGATCGCCAGGGAGCGTGCACCTGCAAAAGGAAGTCCGCACTGACCGGAGGCGGCTCCGGCGGGGACCCTCCGACGGTCAAGTCAGAGAGGTGATTGGGCAACAGTGAAATGCAGACAGAGAGCTCTGAGAAAGAGAGAGGGAGAGAGAGAGGAGCGAGCCTGCGTATGTGGGAGAGACGGGCGGATCGACCCCTTGCACTGTTGCCTTCCCCGGTATATATAGTGGAGCTAGGTATGGCGCCGTCATTAATGGCGCGGACAAGTGAGGAACTGTCAACTCACTGTGGGCTGTCAGAGCCGCCGTGAAAACGTCACGTCGCCGCGCGGCCGTCTAATCACCAGGGTTGACCCGGCTCTCGGCGGGACAATGCCCCTAGGTAACTGTGCCGCATGTCCGTGTCAGAGCTGACAACGTCTGGCGGCTGTACGGCGGTTGGAGGAGTCAGCCGACCCTAGGTCGGCAGCCAGCGGAGCGGCGTCGGGTTCCTCCGGTCGGTCGGCGAGCTTCATGTAAGTCGGGCCTCAGACCCCGGGTTCAGTCGGTCGGGACGGTCACGCCCGACATACCCCAAGTCGGCGATTAGCCGCTGATGGCTCCCGTCAGTCGGTCGCCCCGACCGACGATCGTCGGCCTATCGGCCAGTCGGAGTCGTCCAACGGGGTGGTCAGGCTGCCAGGCGGTCGGACGGTCGGGCCGTCCAGTCGGTCGGACGGTCGGGCCGTCCAGTCGGTCGGGCCTCCGGTCGGTCGGACGGTCGGTCGTCCAGTCGGTCGCCCCGACCGACGATCGGTCGGCCTATCGGCCAGTCGGAGTCGTCCAACGGGGTGGTCAGGCTGCCAGGCGGTCGGACGGTCGGGCCGTCCAGTCGGTCGGACGGTCGGGCCGTCCAGTCGGTCGGGCCCTCCGGTCGGTCGGACGGTCGGGCCTCCGTCGGTCGGGCCCTCCGGCGTCGGGCCCTCCGGCAGTCGGGTCGGTCAGCGGGTATTCCCCAACAACCTTCATGAATGCACCTCACAGGATGCCCCTTCAATCTTGGAAGATATTCATTGAGTCTAACCATAAAACTTGAAATATCAGGGGCACTCATTGCAGATAAAAGGAGTTCCTTATTTTTAATGCCAGTTAGAGACTTGAGATCTCCTGGGTTGTTCCTTCACTTGGGGAGAAGGAGGAAATGCAGTGGACCAGCCTTCACAAACATAATTATTCAGCCATACCAAGCATCCAATGTGCTTTGTATTTGTATGATTATTGCAATGCAAATGGGCGGCATGGTGGACAACCATACTATGAAGCGGACTTCTTAACCAAGAAGCTTCCTGTTGGGGAAACCCGCCGACCGACTGCCGGGGGGCCCGACCGCCCGACCGACCGCCGGAGGGCCCGACCGCCCGACCGACCGCCCGACCGACCGCCGGAGGGCCCGACCGCCCGACCGACTGACGGATGCCTTCAGCGGTTAACTACCGATCAGTCTGCGGCTAATCGCCGACTTGGGGTATGTCGGGCGTATCCGTCCCGACCGACTGAACCCGGGGTCTGAGGCCCGACTTACATGAAGCTCGCCGACCGACCGGAGGAACCCGACGCCGCTCCGCTGGCTGCCGACCTAGGGTCGGCTGACTCCTCCAACCGCCGTACAGCCGCCAGACGTTGTCAGCTCTGACACGGACATGCGGCACAGTTACCTAGGGGCATTGTCCCGCCGAGAGCTGGGTCAACCCTGGTGATTAGACGGCCGCACGGCGACGTGACGTTTTCACGGCGGCTCTGACAGCCCACAGTGAGTTGACAGTTCCTCACTTGTCCGCGCCATTAATGACGGCTCCATACCTAGCTCCACTATATATACCGGGGAAGGCAACAGTGCAAGGGATCGATCCGCCCGTCTCTCCCACATACGCAGGCTCGCTCCTCTCTCTCTCCCTCTCTCTTTCTCAGAGCTCTCTGTCTGCATTTCACTGTTGCCCAGTCACCTCTCTGACTTGACCGTCGGAGGGTCCCCGCCGGAGCCGCCTCCGGTCAGTGCGGACTTCCTTTTGCAGGTGCACGCTCCCCGGCGATCGGGCGACGAGGCGATTGGCCGCAACAGATTGGCGCGCCAGGAAGGGGACAGCATGACAAAGACAAGAGCTCAACGATCGAGAGTCACTGGGTCGGCGAGGCGTTCTTCCCGCCGGGAAGAGGCCTCCCCGCCCCCACCGGCGGCGGAGCCTAGCTCTCCGCACCCTGCAGTGACCACGGAGGCCCAGATTGCGGCCATCGTGCGGCAGATGACCGTACTGACCGACGCAGTCAAAAGCCTCCAGCAGCAGCCGGCGGCCCGACCTATGCCTTCCAGGAGCAGCCGCCGACGGCCGCGCCGACCCCTGTCGCCTCCATGCGAGCACTCCCAACAGCGCTCCCACGGAGAGGAGGAGGGACGACCACGGCGCGACGACCGACGGTCCCAGCGGCCCTCTCCTTCCCCGTTGGAACGGGCAAGGAAGGAGAAGCGGCCGCGCACACCGTCGGCCTCTCTCTCAGAATCTTCTGGAGGCTCCACCCCTGGGGTCTCCCAGCATCGACGAGCGGACGACTACGAGCGACGGTTCGAGGAAATCGACCGCCGACTCGCCCAACTGCAGATGGACGGTCAGAAGTCTTCGAACGACGTCGACTTCCAGACCGCCCAACCTCTCTCCCGACTGGTCCTCGACGAGCCGATCCCCAGTCGGTTCAAAATGCCGAACGTGGAGCCATACGACGGCTCCACCGACCCAGTCGACCACCTCGAGAGCTACAAAGCTCTCATGACGATTCAAGGGGCAACCGACGCTCTTTTCTGCATCGGCTTCCCCGCAACGCTCCGCAAGGCTGCCAGGGCTTGGTACTCCGGTCTTCGATCGGGCAGTATCCATTCCTTCGCGCAGCTCGAGCACTCGTTCGTGGCCCATTTCAGCACCAGCCGAAAGCCGCCGCGAACGTCGGATAGCCTTTTCTCCCTCAAGCAGGGGGAAAACGAGACGCTCCGACACTTCGTGGTGCGATTCAACGCGGCCACGCTCGAGGTCCGGGACCTCAACGAAGACATGGCTGTTTCAGCCATGAAGCGGGGCTTGAGGCGTCCCGATTTACTTATTCTCTGGACAAGACCCTCCCCCGAACATATGCCGAGCTACTGGAGCGCGCATACAAGTATATGCGCGCGGACGAGGGAGCGTCCGACCGACGCTTGGCGGAGCCCAGGGGTCCGAAGGAGAAGCGGAGAAAAGGTCGGGAGCCCGCCGAACCAAGCAGGCCCCCGACCAATAGTCGGCTTTCTCCACCCCGACAGATCCAAAAATCACCCCGCCGACAGACTCCGAGGCCGGTGCGTCCCAGGTATGACTCCTACACTCCTCTCTCCGCTCCCCGTGCGCAGATCCTGATGGAGATCGAGGGGGAAGAGTACCTGCGACGGCCTCCGCCTCTGAAGGCAAAGGGCCTCGACCATCGGAAGTACTGCCGGTTCCATCGGAGCCACGGCCACGACACCGAGCGATGCATCCAGTTGAAGGATGAGATTGAAAATCTCATCCGCCGGGGGTATCTCGGCAAATTCCGGAAGGGTCCGCCGACCCGACCGATTGCCGATCGACGCCCCCAACCGACTGAAGAGGCGCCGACTAACCAGCCGACGGCCGGAGTCATCAACATGATCTCCAAGCGGCTGGGGTCGGGGACGTCTACAAGAGGGGAGCCGACGAAAAAGCCGCGACCGGACGACGTAATCACCTTCTCAGAAGACGACGTTCGGGGCATCCAGACTCCCCACGACGACACTGTTGTTGTGTCGGCGACAATAGCCAATTATGATGTAAAACGAATTTTTGTTGATAATGGAAGTTCGACAAATGTTTTGTTTTACTCGACCTTCTCCCGAATGCGACTGTCAACTGACCGACTTAGGAGGATCCCTGTGCCCTTGATCGGCTTTGCCGGAGACACCGTCACGACAGAAGGAGAAATCACCCTGCCCGTGACGGTCGGTACCGAACCACGGCAAAGCACGGTCTCCCTCACTTTCGCGGTCGCCCAAGTTCCTTCGGCCTACAACGCCATACTCGGACGACCCGGATTGAACGCCCTCAAGGCGATCGTCTCGACGTACCATCTCCTTGTTCGATTCCCGACCAAGAACGGAGTCGGGGAGATGCGCGGAGATCAACAGCTCGCTCGGCGATGCTTCCAAATCTCCGCTCAAAGCGACGGGCGAAGGATCCTCTGACAATCGACAAACTGGACCAAAGGGAGGAGGAAGAACGGGGTTCGCCGGCCGAGCAGCTCGAGGCGATCCCGATAGGAGAAAATCCCGACAGAAAAGTTTGGGTCGGGTCTCAATTGCCCGACACCGAACGTCACCGACTGGCGGAACTGCTGACGGCCAGCGCCGACATATTCGCTTGGTCGGCAGCAGATATGTCGGGCATCCTCCAGAAACAATTACTCACCGACTCAACATCGACCGACAATGAAGCCGGTGAGGCAGAAGAAAAGGTCCTTCGCCCCAGAAAGGCAGAAGGCCATCGACGAAGAAGTGGACAAGCTGCTCGAAGCAGGCTTCATCCGAGAATCCACATATCCCGATTGGCTCGCCAATGTCGTCATGGTCAAGAAAGCCAACGGGAAATGGAGGATCTGCATCGACTATACCGACCTCAACCGAGCCTGCCCGAAGGATAGCTTCCCACTCCCGAAGATCGACCAGCTGGTGGATGCGACGTCCGGATTTCGACTGCTCAGCTTCATGGACGCCTTCGCCGGGTACAACCAGATCCGGATGGCGCCTGAAGACGAGGAGCACACCGCGTTCGTGACCCCCAAGGGCCTCTACTGTTATCGGGTGATGCCCTTCGGATTGAAGAACGCCGGCGCCACTTACCAGCGACTCGTCAATAAGGTCTTCAAAGACCAGATCGGGCGTAACATGGAGGTGTACGTGGACGACATGCTGGTGAAGAGCACGCAGATCCCGGACCATGTTCAGGATCTCGAGGAGACCTTCCGCACCCTCCGACGCACCGAATGAAGCTCAACCCGACCAAATGTGCCTTCGGGGTGACCTCGGGAAGTTCCTCGGATTCCTCGTTTCTCAGAGAGGGATCGAGGCCAACCCTGAGAAATAAAGGCATCCTCGACATGCGTCATCCGAACACCAAGAAGGAGGTCCAACAGCTGAACGGAAGAATCGTCGCTCTTAGCCGATTCATTTCCGATCAGCTGAAAGGTGCCTCCCGTTCTTCAAGACCCTGCGCCAGGCGAACGGTTTTTCTTGGTCGGATGAGTGCGAACAGGCCTTTGAAGACCTGAAAAGGTACTTGGCTTCCCCGCCGCTGCTCGTAAAGCCGCAGGTCGGGGAGACCTTGTATCTCTACTTGGCCACATCTTCTGAGGCGATCAGTTCGGTGCTTGTTCGGGAAAACGAGTGCCGAACTCATCAGCCCATCTACTACACCAGCAAAGTGCTCCACGGCGCCGAAGCCAGATACTCGGAGACGGAAAAGATGATTTTCGCCCTGACCGTCTCCGCGCAACGGCTCCGACCATACTTCCAGGCCCACGCCATTGTGGTACTCACCAACCGGCCCCTGAGGGCCATACTGCGCCGACCCGACACATCCGGACGACTCGCTAAGTGGGCGATGAAGCTTAGCGAGTTCGACATTCAGTACCGGCCAAGGCCTGCCTTGAAGGCCCAGGTCTTGGCCGACTTCATCGCCGAATGCCCGACGACCGACCGAGGGTCGGGAGCTGAAGACCCGGGACGAGATCGGTCTCTGAGCCAGACCCGATCTCACCTGGGTACTCCACATCGACGGAGCCTCCAACGCTCAGGGAAGCGGGGCCGGGCTCCTGCTCACGATTCGGATGGGGTAGTCACCGAATACGCCCTCCGGTTCGATTCAAGGCTCCAACAATCAAGCCGAATACGAGGCACTCCTCGCGGGCTTGAGGATGGCGAAGGAGCTGGGCATCGACAGCCTCCGGGCATTCTCCGACTCTCAGCTGATCGTGGGGCAGGTCAAGGGCGACTTCGAGGCGCGAGATCCGACCATGATCAAGTATCTTCAGAAGTGAAGGACTCGTGGCACCCTCGAGTATTTCGAGATCTCCCACATCCCCAGACGGAGAACGCCCGCGCCGATGCTCTCTCCAGATTGGCAACGTCGGCCTATGATTCTTTGGGTCGGACGTTCGTCGAAAACCTCCAGCAGCCGAGCATCGATCGGGTCGAAGAAGTGCAGCAGCTAACGTCCGAACCAAGTTGGATGGACCCGATCGTCCGGTACCTGACCGACGGGACCAGTCCCGAAGATCCCGCGGAGGCCAAGCGACTCCGATGGTCGGCGTCGCAATATGTGATCATGGACGGCCGACTCTACAAAGGTCGTTCTCCCTCCCTCTGCTCAGGTGCTTGGGACCGACCGACGCGACTACGCTCTCCGAGAGGTTCACGAAGGAATTTGTGGGAATCACTTGGGGGGCAAGTCCTTAGCCTTCAAGGTCTTGCGACAAGGCTACTACTGGCCGACCATGAGGAAGGATGCGGCAGAGTTGGTCCGAAGGTGCGAGCCATGCCAGAAGTATGCCAATATTCAGCACCAACCGGCCAGCCAAATCGCTCCCATTGTCGCTCCATGGCCCTTCGCTCAGTGGGGAGTCGATATTCTCGGCCCCTTCCCACCGGCGTCGGCCAAGGAAGTTCATCGTTGTCGCCATCGACTACTTCACGAAGTGGGTCGAGGCCGAGCCCTTGGCGCAGATCACCGAGCGGAAGATGGAGGACTTCATCCAAAAGTCCATCATCTTCAGGTTCGGATTGCCGCACACCATCATCACCGACAACGGACGGCAATTCGACAACCAAGACTTCAAAGACTTCTGCGCCAGGTTCCACATCCGTCATCGACTAACTTCAGTCGGGCACCCACAGTCCAACGGTGAGGTTGAGGTGACCAACCGAACCTGCTCCATGGACTCAAGACCCGACTGAACGAAGCCAAAGGTCTCTGGGTCGACGAGCTGGGCTCCGTTCTGTGGGCTTACCGAACGACCCCCCGCGTCCCGACCGGGGAGTCGCCGTTCAGTTTGGCCTACGGGACAGAAGCTATGATCCCGCTCGAGATTGGCCTGCCATCTTCAAGGGTCGAGCAGTACCAGAGCCGGAACTCCGAAAGCGGAGGGCCGACCTAGACCTTCTCCCCGAACTGCGAGATGAGGCTCAAATCCGAATGGCCTCATACCGACAGAGGGTCGCCCGGTACTACAACGCCAAGGTCAGACCAAAGCTCTTCAGGCCTGGCGACCTAGTCTTGAGGAAGGCAGAAGTGTCGAAGCCCTTGGACCAAGGGAAGCTGGCTCCCAACTGGGAAGGACCCTACAAGGTTGCTGACACCTTCGGGCCGAGAGCCTATCGGCTGGAGACCCTTGAGGGGAAGCCCATTCCCCGGACTTGGAACGCCGACAACTTGAAGCTGTATTACCAGTGAATTCTGTAATTCAATTGTCGGAATACAAGTTCAGTTTGGAAAATCGGAGTTCTAACTCTTCGACTACTGATCGGCGCTCAGCCCCGACGCATCGACGCGGACTGGCACCGACGACACATCGGCCCTTACACGGACGATGCATCTACGATGACGGGAGTCAATACTCCTTCGACGACTCGTCGGACCTTCACAAGGGCCGACGGACTCTTATAACGGGAGTTACACTCCTTCGACTTTCGGCAACACATCCGCCCCTGACAAAGGCCGATGCAGCTGTTGCGACGGGAGTTCATGCTCCCTCTACGGTCGAATTTTCGGGCAGAATCCATCGGCCGACAGGCCGATCGGGCCCCGACCGGAGAAAGGCTAAAAGCCCACGCGACTATTGCCGCGACTTCCGACCAGGCTACGGCCGGTCGAGGATATTCGGCTTACCACCGTCTATCACATGACGCGACCTTAGTCGCACCCACTACTCGCCGACCGACCTACGGCCGGCTGAACGACATTCGGCTTGCCACCGTCTGTCAAAAGACATGGAACCCGACGCAGAGTGGGGACCCGACTTACTATCGTCCCCCGACATCGCGACGCAAATGACCGACTAAATGCATCTACGGAGTCCGACCCCTAACCTTTACAGGTTCGGTCGGCTCCCGACTCAACGGATGGACCCAACTGGCAACTTCGACTACCCGAAGCCGACCTAAAGTCGGGACGCATTCTACCTTCGGGGCTGCACAAATTGTCGAAGTCCTATCGGCTTACGTAAGTGGCGACTTGCTTAAGTTAGTGACTAAGGTTCCACGTCGCAGCAATGGTCGGCATTACAAACAAGAAGGAAAAGAAGAAAATTTCATTCATTGATAAAAGGAAATTACAGAGTCGGGACGAAGCCGATTACATGTATTTTCAAAAAGACAAAAATAAAGATGGTCGGCAGGCCGATCACCCGTCCTGGTCGATCTCTTCGACCGACGGAGGATCGGGGATGATCGGCGTCTCGGCCATAAGCGACGCTTGGTCGGCCGCGAGGGATGGGCTTCGGTCGACAAAGGAACTTCGGTCGGCCCTGCTCCGGGACGGCTTCCTCCACCACGATGACGCCTCCCGACGGCTGGTCGGCCATCTCTTCCGTTCCTTCTTCTTCGGCTCCTTCCTCGGCGAACGGCGGGACGACGCGGCTGACGTCCACCTCGGGTACAAGGCATGGACGGCGTCCCGACCATCCTCGAACCCGACCCGGTATGAGGCGAAGCCCGATTCGAGCATCTCCTCCCGTATCGGTCGGAGGACCGGAAGTCCTCCACCGCCCGTTGGCCGACTCCTCGCCGACATCGCCTCGTCCTCGGCTCGGGCGAGCTCCTCCCTCGCCGACTCCGCCTCGACCTTCGCCATTTCGCGTCGATCTGGGCGATGGACAACTCCTCTTCGCTTCCGCGAGCTTCTCCAGGCTGGCCCGGAGTTGCTCGCGTTCCCCTTTGAGTTCGGCAGTTGCACCATCCCGTTCGCGTCGAAGGCGGCGTACGGCCCGACCTTTGTGCTTGGCCTCCTTCTTGGCCGACTGCAGTTCGGACCCAAGCCGGGAGACCTCGTCGACTAACTTGGCCTCCCGGTCGGCCGACTGCAGGAGTTGTTCGGCCAACATCGCCCTCTCAGCTTCGGCCGCCGCCGACCTCTCCTTGAAGGCTGCCCGAACGTTGCCGAACCTTCGGTACCCGGCCTCAAGTTCGGACATTGTGAAAATCAGCTGCCGACCAAAAAGCTTCGTCAGAATCGCATGATAAGCAAAAATTCCTAAGGAAAATCTCTAAGGAAGAGAGGACCCGAAGCTTACCTCGACCATTGTCGGGTAGAACCGAGACAACATCTCGGACACCTGCGAGTTCGCAGCAACCCCACATCGGTTGGGAGGAGGATTCCTTGGCACAACCTCCTCGCAAGATCGTGGTCGGCCAACGCCGACGCACCCTCGGGGTAGTAGGCGCTTGGGGGCATCGACCGGCCCCCGACCTATCCTCCTCCGCGGGCTCCATCGGGGCTTTCCCCCGATCAGCTGCCCCGACCGACGGGACTGGCAGCGACGGGACGCTGGAGTTCGATCCGGCGCCCCCTGTTGCGCCGACGGACGCCGCCGGACGATGTTCGGTTTCCCGAACGTCATCCGGCTCCACCCGCATAGGCGAAGACACCGATACTCCTTCGATCGCCCCTCAGTCGGCCTCTCCTCAGCTCGGACCGTCGGAGCCACGAGGGCTATGACCGGCTCCGACTGGTCGGTCGCCGAGCCTCGACGGTTGGCGGAGCTGGGGTTGGCTTCTTTGCAGGGCGCGAAGGGCCGGCCCCCGATGCAGGCCTCTTCCTCTTGGCGAACTGCCGAATCTCGGCATCAGTCGGCCTCATCCTCGGTGGTGTCCCTGCAATACCGACCAAAGAGTTAATGGCTGGACCAAAAGCCGACCAAAAGATGGACAAAAAGAAAAGCCGGGGGATCGGGCGATACCTATTCGGGGGACCAGACTCAAGCCGGCGTCATAGAGAGCTTGTTCGGTAACAAGCTCCCTCTGCTTCGGTACCGACATGTCCTTCAGTCGGTGGAAGTCTCCCGGTCATCCGCATCCACCCGACTGTTTTCGTTGGCCTCTGTTCGGGGTGTACCCCAACGAGAAGGAAAGCCCCAAGAAGAGGAAGAGGAAACAAAGAAAAACTGGTTCTTCCATCCATGAATGGACGATGGAAGACCAGTTATGAAAGCAAGACCCTTCCGGGGGTTGAAGAGCCACCACCCTCGGGCTTTAGGGTGGGGTCGGAGCACAAAGAAGGCCCGGAAGAGGGACACGCGGGGGTTGGTCGGCAAGAGCTGACACAACAGCGCGAAAGAAATGATTAGCCGAACAGAGTTCGGCGCCAGTTGCGCCGGACAGAGTCCGTAGTAATCAAGCAGATTCCGGACGAACTCCGGAATCGGAAGTCGAAGACCCGCGCGAAGGTCTTCAACGTATAGCGCCAGGTCGCCAGGCGGAGGGTTGTTGACCCGACCGCCGGCCCCTGGAGCGGAAAGCCGAAACTGCTCCGGGATGCAATAGTGCTCCCGAAGCTGATCGACGTTCGGCCCCGAAAGCGAGGAGGCCTCATCTTCCGGAGCCGATCGGGAGTCGTCGGTCGGGTTCCCCGACCGAGCTCCCTGAGTCGGTTTCCTGGCCATTATGCAGGGACCGAAAGAGGAGAAAGAGAAGAAAGGAAGGAAGAAGGGGAAGGAGGACCACGAACCGGATCCGGATGGACCCTCCGCAGGTGAAGAAGAGCTCTGCCCGCGACGACTGAAAAATCGCCCGGACAGAGTTTCCCCAGCGAAATGTTGCAAATGTGGGTCAGGGTCCGAGAGGTCCTATATATATAGGGCCGACCGACGGCCGAGATCCTTCCGCGCCGACCGAAGACCTGCAGATTCGCGACACATGGCGCCCCCCGGTTGGCGAAAGATTCGGCGCGCCCGCCCCGGGACGGCCGCACCGCCCGCATTAAATGCCGGAGGGGGCGCCGGCCAACCACCTTGACACGCGGCATGCGGGGCGCGGCCCCGCATTCACGCGCTCGCGCCGGTTCGCGTTCCCGATGGGACGCCTGACAGCGGCCCTCTCTTCCGCGATCGGCGCCGAATATCCGATCGACTGACGCTGTATCGTCCGGCGCCCGATCTTCTGACACCGGCGTAACGACTGACGACGACAAGACGTGGCGTCTGACACCTGACGCCGACGTGACCTCTGACGTCGACTGGACGTCCGGATCACTGGGCATTCATGAGGCGTCTGACATCGGATCATCCGACAGTACGGTCGGATCTACACGTGCGACAAATCCACTCCCAGTCGTCCGGGATTGCTGCCCGAACGGAAGCCTCGGCCAGTCCACCACCCGACTTGGGAGTGGAGGGGGGCAACTGTTGGGGAATACCCGCTGACCGACCGACTGCCGGAGGGCCCGACCGACTACTGGAGGGCCCGACCGACCGGAGGGCCCGACCGACTGGACGGCCCGACCGTCCGACCGACTGGACGGCCCGACCGTCCGACCGCCTGACGGCCTGACCACCCCGTTGGACGACTCCGACTGGCCGATAGGCCGACCGAACGTCGGTCGGGGCGACCGACTGACGGGAGCCACCAGCGGCTAATCGCCGACTTGGGGTATGTCGGGCGTATCCATCCCGACCGACTGAACCCGGGGGTCTGAGGCCCGACTTACATGAAGCTCGCCGACCGACCGGAGGAACCCGATGCCACTCCGCTGGCTGCCGACGTAGGGTCGGCTGACTCCTCTGACCGCCGTACAGCCGCCAGACGTTGTCAGCTCTGACACGGACATGCGGCACAGTTACCTAAGGGCATTATCCCACCGAGGGCTGGGTCAACCCTGGTGATTAGACGGCCGCACGGCGACATGACGTTTTCACGGCGGCTCTGACAGCCCACAGTGAGTTGACAGTTCCTCACTTGTCCGCGCCATTAATGACGGCACCATACCTAGCTCCACTATATATACCGAGGAAGGCAACAGTGCAAGCGGTCGATCCGCCCGTCTCTCCCACATACGCAGGCTCGCCCCTCTCTCCCTCTCTCTTTTTCAGAGCTCTCTGTCTGCATTTCACTGTTGCCCAGTCACCTCTCTGACTTGACCGTCGGAGGGTCCCCGCCGGAGCCGCCTCCGGTCAGTGCGGACTTCCTTTTGCAGGTGCACGCTTCCCGACGATCGGGCGACGAGGCGATTGGCCGCAACAGAATCATTCCAAAATCCTAGATCTAGCAGGCATTTTGTGAAAAGCATCAGTATCTAACATTGTCCAGAGAAGTGCTGGAAATGAGAATTGTGTAACTCATTAGATATGGTATTTTAATGAAATACAACATGGTTCAGTTGTGTAGAAGAATAATCAAAGAACAAGATGTACAGTTCATCTTAGTAAGCCATCACATGGTATACAAAGGATAAGCTTACAAACTATTGGAACATCTTTCTCTTCGAAGCTTTTCCTTTTGTTATATGAATGTTTTTATGGAGCTTCGAGAGTCGGGAAACAATAAAGCTGCTCGAAGGAAAAAGCATGCTTACTAGTTACATTTCATGGGAGCCGCACAAACCAATTCAAGACCCCTGGGTTTTTTATGGAGACTTACATTTATCTGGAACTCTCCACGCAATCCCTCCCCGTTCTTTCTCATCTGCTGGTAGAGCTGTGTAGTTTTTCCAGTCCTCAAGGAGAATTCTCAGGTCATGGAGTTTGTTTCCAATACCGACGCAGCAGTTTGCATGCATTGTGCAGACCTTGTTTAGGTTCTTGCTAGGTTGACAAAACCCACCAAAGTAAGCTGTGTCCAGAAATCTCATCTCTAGTTGGAACTTGGCGAAAAAATTTTTGTCCTTTTTCATTTTGTTCAATACCGTTTGTTCATTTTTCCCTGGATACAGTTTCCGAGCAAGGTACCAGTACTTGTAAAATTCAATTGTTTGTTCGCAAGACTTCACATAGACAAATCCATTATTGGGCAAATTGTGTAGATCAGAAGAATTCCCATAGAAAAAATCACTAGCTATCATAAAATGAGCATCGCCGGAGAAGTGTTGGAAAGGACTTCTGAACCACATGATATCCATGTCCTGCCAGCCAAAGTTGAACATGTTAAAAAGATGACCATGCACATAGAAGAGGTTTACTTTCAAATGATTTTTACACCATATGTGCACCATTCATTGATAAAACAAAATGCATCAAGAATGCATGCATGCCAATGTTTTGTCCAAGAAAGAAATGTAATCAAATGCAGTATTTAGGTCCTTATGCCGATATCATAGATGATCGCATGATTTCATTTTCCCATTATGAAACTTGTTTAGATGTTCTTTGAGAGAAGAATGAAAATTGAGGAACACATTAGAGTAACAAATGACTACCATGTATGGTAGTGGTTGTCACTGATAGGAACTTAGAGAAAACAAATAAAAAGTAGAAGATTTTATGTGAGATACCGTGAAAAGGAAGTTGTATCCCAGCTCCAAAACAGTTCCTAGGAACTCAAGCCTCCTCCACATCATCTCCAGGTAGTCTGGGGTCATGAATCTCTTCTCAGCAGCAAAATTCATGCCTTCGATGTTGAGGTAATAGCAATGAGAGTGCTTTGTCCGGCATCGCTCAAATGCCTTTGGATCCATGGCTACGATAACCAAATACTTCAGAAGTTGCTCTGTTTGTTCACCAAGGTGGAAACTCTCTAGAAAAAGGTCAAGGATAGAGTTTGGCGCCGCCCATGCTTCATTTAGTGTGGTGAGTATAACTGTACTATCATTCATCGCTGCATCTTTCAACACCCTGGCCAATTCTCGATGTTCTGTAGTCTACTTTCAGAAGTGAAAATTCAGTCAATATGAGATCTGAATTTTGATAGGAAGGTACAGATTAGCAGTCATTTTAATTATTTATTCAAGCAAGATGGTGCAGTAAGTTTGATATATCACTTAGGGAAGCTTCAACAATGAATCCACAGAACCAAAAAAAAAAAAGAAAAGGGGGGAAAAATCCTGTTAAGAATGATTATATTGGTGGTTTTTCTTAATAGCAGTTGGACTTTTGGCAAACCAGACGGATTTAGGACTGTCAGTCAGAAGGAGTTTGTGTTACTATTAGGATAGAGCTATTTACTTTGAATGTCTTAAAACCAAGCTTATCTTGCTGATTACTTAATGACATTGCTACATCATTAAAGCATATCGCCGAAAATAACTAGCAAGTGTTTTAGAATTCAAGTTGAAATTTGAACTGCTTCGGACAAATCCTTGGTTCTAAATTTTAAATTTGATAGGCCCAAGTTCCATATGAAGTTGATGAAATCCATTGAATTTTTTTTTTTCCTACATGGCATGATATGCAAAACCGGAGCAAGGTTTTGAGCCCGTAACTGATGCCATCTTCTACTTGCAGAAATGCATGGAAGACATCAAGGATCTGTTGGGAATTGTAAGTGGTCTAAATGACTACATTAAGTTTTCTTTGGAATCTACCTACATGCATGTATCCTACATGCATCTTGTTCCTTGACTATGTACATTCATCAGCCCTTGACTTTCAACATTCATCATCCCTTGACTTTCTACATTCATCCTTGGTGTACCAGATGCATTTTTTGGTTCATGCATGCATGTGAATGACACAATTTTTCATTCAATGAATGACTTAGATTCATCTTGAAGAACACAAATACATTCAGATTATGTTCCAAAATTAAATGTAAGTTAGGAAGATTAAGAGTACCTATTTAATTGGTTCATTGATGGGAAGAACCATGGAAGGCTTATATAAAGGGTTCTTGGTCCCTCCCTCCACTCATGCATTATCCAATCCAGATTAGTTCATACCCATCACTAAGGACATCATAAAAGAGAGAGAGAGTTGGAGAGGGAAGATCAAGGTAGCCAAGATAGTTGGAGAGGAAAGATCAAGGTAGCCAAGACTTTCTTGGCTTCAATATTCAAAGAATTTAAAGGACAGTGACAAGTTTAACAAAACTCTATGAATCAAGGTATGTTTTATATATTTGTTAAATCCTGAATTATTGTTCCTAAACATCAATAAAAGTCTAACAGGATCATCTGAACCAACCAGACAGCAAGGTCTTGAGTCACAATAACAAACAAAACAATTGTTGAGAATTCTCATGGCTTCCTCCATCAAGCCAACCTATCTTCCTGTTGGCACCAAGGTGTGTGGCAGTGGAGTCAGTTTCATGTTTGAAAATTTCATGGATAATTGACCAATTAAATGAAAATCCATGGTTCAATCTTAATCACTCCATGTTGCATAAGTCAGAGAAGATCGGACAAAAATCAGGTTACATATAAGAAAACAGCTAGATGTCATAATCCGTTCTTATCATAAAACAAGCTTATTTTACAGCAGCAATTTATTATTAACCAGAATGTTTCATATTAATTATAATTTTGTTTTGGTGACTTCTAATTGATTTGCATTGATAGATTCAAAAATAATGACTTCAAACAAGCTCATGTAGTTTTCCATGGTCTTTATCTGAATCCAACAAATGATAACAAATCAAAATTCAGAGTATTTTGTCTTCTTAATATTTTATTGGTATATGCAGATCCATTTAGTAAATTAATCAAAGACAGTATTAGAATCCAAGTTTCTGACGGTTGGCTCAAGTTATGGGATTACAGCTATCCTTTTCTGTGCAACCTGTTGCAAAACTTTTAGTCAGGTAAGGTGAGAACTAGTCAGTGCCCTCCTAGACAAGCATTATCTGTCAACCTCATTGGCTGACAGGCATGAAAAGCATGTGCCAAAGACTTGGTGCCACTGATATCTAAGCCAACAAGGACAAAGATCTTGGATTTTTTTGATCACTGGAGGTGGTTAAGAGGAGTGGATGAGAAGCCAATGAAATAATGAAGAGGATATTGACCAAAACTTTAGGGAGATGAGCATCTTTTAAAAAAGATATTCCCATGAGTGATAGGAACCCTTTTTTTTTTTTTTTATTGTGAAATTATGCTTTATCTCATCAACTTAATTTCCATTCTTCCTGGCTTCTACTCTCCTAGACTTCACCACAGTGCCTATGCTTCTTGAACAATTGTTAATCTAGGAGAATGGGTTAATTGAGCCCAAATTAACTCCCTTCTTAACAATATTTATCATCATATCATGTGATTGAAACAAAAATAAAGCACCTAACTATATAATATCATTTTTTGAGGCTTAAATGGTCCTAAGCACTGAAAGGAACTTTGATAAACATCAGAAAGGCAGAAGCTGCAAGGTAGGAGGAGATAGAAGGGGGTGAGGAAGACAAATTATATAACAAATAAACTTATCAAGAGTAATTAAAAAGTTTGAAAGGAAAACATAGAAAAGTACAGCCAAACAAAAGAACAACTAGAACGCAGTGGGCAGCTATTAATGGTAGGAGGAGATAGAAGGGGGAGACGAAGACAAACTATATAACAAAAAAACTTATCAAGAGTCATTAAAAAGTTTAAAAGGAAAACATAGAAAAGTAAAGCCAAACAAAAGAACAACTAGAAGGCAGTGGTGCAGCTATTAATGGTGCAAAAAGAGAGGTAAACACATAAGTAAGTTACCTTAGCTCCGAAACTCCAGACTCGTAGCCCTTCTATCCCTGCAACTTGATGCATCGATAGGTATGATAGTATGCACACGGCAGCGGCTGCTGCTCCGAGAAGAAAACAGATGAGAGGCTTGAAATCATTGAACTTCATCATTCTTGATGTATGAGGCTTCCTTTGAAGAAGAAAGGGAGGAAGGAGATGAAGAGATATATGAGAATATTATTTGGTGATCGGTAGTTTAATTTCCTATGTTACGTCTCAACGAAGTTGTTATAAATCTTACGACAATTCTGTGTTAATAACAACTTGGAGAGGTTTCGATGGATGGAGTTGTTTTAAATGAGATGAGCGGGTCTTCCTCTGATGGAAAGTGGGTAGAACTTTCAAAGTCGTAGCCGCCTCTCTCTAGGTCTGGCGTGCCATAGTTTATCAAAAATCTTTAAAAAAAATAAACGCTGTCATTTTGCTGCACTATTCTAGATGGAATTTCCGCTTAATAAGGTTGATTGATTAGGTAGACGTCGCCTTGACTTCCTTGGATCTGCTTCTTTTGTTTCTTTTTTATTTAAAAAATCAATGAAACTCGGAGAAAAACATGTTTGATTCTATTATGTTTATTTTTTTTTATTTTTAAAATTAGTTTCTAATATTTTTACATATAATAAAAATAGGAAGTTTTTATTTTCAAAAATAAAAACTCATCTTTTATCACTATTGCTGGTATCCCATTCATCACAATCATCATCATCTCTACAATTGTATCTCCATATCTTTCATCGTCGTCATGTTCATTGTTATTTTCGCCACCATTATTATGTTTGCTTCCATTATTCTTGCTTGTCGATATTGCTGTCACCACCATTACAATTGTTATCAAACCACCATCATTATTATGAATCAAACATGATGTTTGACGTCACCATGAAATATACAAGATGCTTTTAGATTTCGATGGCACAAAGGGAACAACTCTCCCATAAATTACTGTAAGACCCATAAATCCTGGTTAAGGCAAGATTAGAACTCACATCTCTTGTACATGGCGATGCCAAACACAAAGCATCATAAACTAGCACCTTATACATAAGAAATGACATAAGAAATGAAAGATCCATCAAAATCTTTTAAGGTAGGTCCATCTTGCAAATTGTGGTATTGTTCAATCATTCTCATGCCCAATATATGCAATAACAAAATGGAATTTCAAAAATGAAACTCCTAAATGTTACTGAAATGGTTTTCTTTTTCATTCTAAAGTTCTTTTAGTTTATGGTTAGATGTCTGTATTACTGGTGTTTATCTTGAAACTCGGCTACCAACATCTATTTTACAAAATCAATCTCCTTACAAAATTTTATATGGTCATCATCCTAGCAACCGATATCTCTATATGTTTGGCTGTGCATGTTATCTCTACTTGCAAGATAATGGTCTAGCAAATTTTCTCCCAAGTCTCCTTTTTGTGTTTTCTTACATTATATTCCCAGATGATATTGTTGTTTAGGACCATCCAATGGATGTGTTTTGACCCCACATCATGTTCAATGAATCTTGAATTCCCTGAGTAGCAAGTTTAACGATTAATGCATAAGAATTTTTAATATAAAAATGCTTGCAATGATAAGATGGTACTTGAAAGCACCTTTTTCTTTTACTTTTCTATCTTCATTTATTTTGATACGTTTTAATTTTTTTGAAAAAATAAAAATAGGTTAATTATATGAAATGAAATTGCCACCCTCCGTACCTCTTGTACAAGTCCCATTTTCATTCTACGTAGAATTGATAGATAAAGGAACAGTAGTAAGGTTCATATCATGATGGATTCAATTACAACAATAAAGGCCTTAACTTATTTTTTTACTAAGAAAAACCATGGTAATGAAAAAAAATGAAAGGATGAATTACAATTGTGACCATTTGATACAAAAGAGTAGAGAATGAGTGATTCATATGAAAATGCATGGACACTTTAGCGATCTACAGGGGTAAAATTGACTGCAGGTGAGGAAAAGCGGATTCTTACCTTTTACAGAAAGAATTTATAAAAGAATTCATAAAAAGAATTTTTGCATTTATCCTCATGCAAATATTGCATATTGGTTTTGTGCCCTCAAAAACCACTATTTTCATATAAATTCCTAAAATTGCCTGCCTTTTGTAACAAGACACTTAGATTTTTGATTGAAGGTGCTACTAACCTTTATAAATGTCAAAAACTCTATTATCATTTTGAATCAACACTCTGGGTAAATTTATACAAAAATATAAATTGAATAATAATGTTTTAGAAGTACTAATAACTTTTTTATACTTAATCCACCGAATGTTTACTTAGATGGTATCACCTCTTGCTGCTTTAGCAAGAGGTCAAAGGGCTCGATTTCGACTAGAGTTGGCTTCCAGAATCAGAATGTGCATCGAGTAGAAAAGTGGGAATTAGTCTCTTCTAGTTTGAAAAGAAAAAAATAGGGGCATGATTTCTTTTTTGTAGCTCATGTGTGACATGCTTAATTTAGGGGTCTGTATTTTTTTTTCCAGAGTTCTGGCTCTTTTCTTGCTGATAGTTGCAGGACCCACTGTGAGCTGGAGAAGAGGCCTTGGAGCCCAGCATTCATTAGCTTCCTAGCTTTTTTATCATATATATTGGTTTTTAGCATGTGCATTCAAGAGATGAGATGACTGAGAAATGGAAGGAAACAGTATAGTAGTCAGGATTGGTTGGATGTTTTCTATCTTTCATGACATTTAATTGGGTATAAGAGAGGAATTGGAGCATGGTGGGCCAATTTTTTTTTAAAAAGAGACAGATTAGATATAATAAAATGGAGCTATCTTACCAAAAAAAAGAATAGAAAAAGTAGCTGAGACTTTTTAAGAGGTCTAAGTTGGAATATAATGACAAAAATGGAGTCGAATTCGGGGTGCAGTCGACATGGAAGAATTGCCATTGTGGTCCTTGGTACATGCACTGCGCGTAGATTTCAGGATGTAGGGTGAGAAATGGCAGGAAAAGTTCCCTTGGAGTGGTTGACAGGCCTCTTTCCTTTTCTTTTCTTTCTTTCTTTCTCCTTCTTCTTCTTCTCTTTTTTTTTTTTTTTTTTTTTTTTTTCCGACGCGTAACGTAGCTGGGTGATGCTCCACAAGTAGTATCTGACTTGGTCTCCTGGACAGGTCAGTGGAAAAATATGAAGCAGTGGAGCCCAAACTCATTAAGCAATGTAAGTTGGGAACATCAAATTGGGGGTGGCGGTCAGGTTGGACCAAATATAGGTCTAATCGTACATAGGATAGATAAAAGATTTTGAATTTATCGACCTAATTAAATGGGTCAAAAACCTAGATCCAAATTAATTTGATCATTTGTTAAATAACTTAATCCGATGTATAATGGATTAAAACAAATTGAACGGATTATACAGTTAAACATTGCTATATGTGTATTGAACTCTCAAAGGATCTTGAATTCAAAATCCGAAATGGATTTAATATAAATATAAGTAATGATAAAATCCATCATGAATCTAATCTGAATATAATAACTCTACTAATTCCTTGCCCACCCTTTATGTTGGTTGCTCCACTTGCTGCTCCTATAACTCTCGTCATCCAGTTATCCCATCACTTTCCAACCAAACCTTAGCCATGGTGTCACACCACTTTTCTCCCCAAGCCATTCGAACGACAACTAATCCACCACTCTTCAGTTCTCATGAAACATCTTGATACGATTATAGATTCTTGTTTCAATTTTCATGGATCTAAACAATTTCAATTTTTAGTCTTTCTATATGTTTAACTTTCTGAAAAAATAATAATTTTATCTATTATATTTTTATTATTGTTGAAAATTTGATTTGTTATGTTTCACATCTTAGATTATTATTTTGTTAAATATTATATCAAGTATTAAAATTAATTTTATATTTTATTCACTTGATTTATATGTAAAAAAATTAATTTTTTTTTAATTCTATTTAATCCGATCTATTCAATCTATTCATTCTAACTTTACTGTAAGTATATGATTTTTAATTATTGAATGAATATTAATAATACTTGCATGTTGCCCTAAAAGTACACAAATCATGAAAATGGGGAAATGTCAAGTGTCATGATAAACATAGCGATATAAACTTTTTTCTATTTTTAAAAAGAGTTTCACTTCTCAAAGAAAAATATTTCTCTTGAAAGCCATCATTCTTTATTTTTTCAAGATGGACTTTGATGGCAGTATTATAAAAAGAAATACTTCTAGTAAAGTAGTACTTGTTATAAGAGGTGCTAGCGGTGAATTCATAGCGGTAGATGCTGTCAAAATATTTAATAATATAATTTCAATAACAAAATTACGTACGATTTGGAAGGGATTGAATTATGCTATTTACCTATTGAAGGCTTCAAAATTTATTTAGATAGTGATTCTATAATAATTACTAAATGATGTTTTCACTTCCCCTCCATCTATTATCAATGGTAGTCCACATCTATTATTGTAGGATTGTTGGAAATGATGTGCTCATTGTCTTGTATTGACATCGCACATATTATTTGTTTGATTGAAGACATTTCACATATTTATAAAGTGCTTAACAGTGTTGTACGTTGACCGGAAGATATCTTATATAGTAAATCATATGGTATCAACATTATGAATTTCTTTAGCTGATCTTTTTTATTCAAATTTTAAATATTTTATTATCTGATTTACATTGATAAATTTAATTTAATTTATCAAAAAAATAGAAAGAGAAAGAGAGATGGGAACCCCCTATTGAAATCCAAAATATCTTTTTCTAAAGAGAGCGCTTCTCGAAAAAGAAAAATCATCTAAAACACCATCTTTATTGATTTCTTGGATGCCTCCTTACTGTGAAATGGGTAAGGTGAACTTCAATGCTTCTTGAAAGAATGGTCAGGCAAGAGCTAGTTCTACAATTAGAAATTATGCAAGATATATATTATTTATTGGAGCAAAAAAAATTATTGCATGTCTGGTCCTTGAAACAAAACTTCGAGTAGCTTGGGAAGACTTGGCAATGGCAGCTATGTATTTAAATTTTATAAAGATTTAGTTGAAAAAAAATTCAACAATCATTATCCATTAGATCACAAAATGACTTAAAAATGTTTCAGTTTCTATAGTTGACATTGATCTCTTCCATCATATATTGTCCAAATAGCTATATTCTTAGGATCTTTCTCGGCAACTTATGTTTTTTAGAAGACAAATCAGCGGGCCAACTCTCTAGCAAGTCTTCAACGACATTCAAATTTTCATTCTTTATCACCTATGCTTCTTTATACAAAGATGTAGCTGTTAGCGGATTCATCAGCAATTGATTTTCTTAGCATGTTGTTCTTCTCTTTTTGTTTGCTGTTGTCTTTATTTTGTTTTATCAGTTCGTTTTCTGGTCTGGATCTTCTGGACCACCGTATGTACTGAAAAAATAAAGAAAATCATATGTGAAATAAAATATCAGAGTCAAACGGTCGAAATATAGTCTCCAATTTCCAGAAGAGAGCGCATGTGGTGGGCCTCGAGTTGTCTGGGACGAGGAAAAATAATAAAATAAGTGGCGTCGAACCCTATCGTCGTCGGTGGCGTTTAGACCTCTTGAGATATTAAAAAAAAGTTAAAAAATTTAATAAAAAAAACTAGAAAACACCTTTTCATTTGATGGGTGACATTCGGATAGAATAAGAGTTAAAAAATTATTTAAAAAAACTAGAAACTACCTTTTCATCAATGGGTGACATTTGGTTAAAAAATTGTTGGGTAAAAAAAATTCAAGATGGTAGCCATGTTGAAATATGATATTATAGCCTCACTCGTTTTACTTTTTTTATTTTTTTTAGTGTTCCCCTTTCTTTTTCCCCAATCAATGAATCGCATCATCATTATAGAAAGCAGTGATAATTTAAGGATGTGCCGCATGATAAATAAATCTAAGTTATAGAAATAAAAATATGGCACAACCAAAAATATCAGGGTACAGACTATTAATTGTGTTTCATAGTAAATGATTAACCTTTCACTCAAGCCGATCACTGGATGTTAGTGTTAGGTGATGATTAATCAAGAATATTGTCACGATCATTATTTAGGTGAAAATTGTAGAGGAATTCATAGAGGACATAAATTTTTTAATTTTTTTAAAAAAAATTAAAAAATATGCAAATCAAAAGAAAAAAAATAATAAAAAATATAAAGTACTGAAACATAAATATAAAGGGATATTTGGTTGGGAAGAATGGGATCTGGAATCGGAATCGGAATGGATGACTTCTATTCCAACCGTTTGGTTGGAAGGAGTCCCATTTCGATTCCGATTCTGATTTCGAGGTGGAATGTAAATGTATCAATCTATATAGAACTCAATTCTTATTCTCCTCTATGGATTTAATTTTTTCTTTCAATTTTGATTTCAATTTTAATTTCGCTCATGAACTAAATATTTTGAAAAATTTGATCATTTCGATTTCGATTTCGATTTCAAATTATTTTAATTTTTATTTTTATTCTAATTTTAATTACCAACGAAACGTCTCTAAAACATCTCTCTCTCTCTCTCTCTCTACACTGGCTGACCGGGCAGCTGGCAAAGAAAAAGCCCGTGGACCCGCTCCCAACCCACGAGGGAATATAAAAGCCTAATGTCTAGTACAATACAAAAGCTGGTATGCAAAGGCCAATCATCACGAACCTGTAGAAGCTTTCCCTTGCAGATTTTTACAAAAAGTATTCTCTTTAGAGGTGAAAAATTTACGAGTCCACTAAATTTATGAGGTCATCAAGGATTAGCATTGGAATGTAAATAATTTAAAAGTCAACAAGAAAAAAGGGGAAAAAATTATACAAAATAGAGCTCAAACTTAGTTTAATATGCAAAATGACATGATCTCGTTGGACCTAATGATCTACAATGATAACAACCATTACATAGATGTAGATTTTCTGATCTCAATATTTCATTCCGTTTTGTTCCATATTTTTTTTAAAAAATTGATTTAATCTCCTTAAGAGTAGGAGTTTCTTCTATAATTCTTTTTAAAATTTAAATAATAAAAAAAATTATCTATTTTATTCTTCATTATCTTCTTCCTCCTAATATGACCTCTTGATTTTAAATTTTCTCACCATACTGGTCTCGAGCAAACTCTGATGTTGCCCTTAAATATTTAAGGTGCACATCATTTGACAGATTTTTATGTATTTTGGTTGGATATTCATTTTCTATATTAAAAATTGCCTATGCTAGCAATGGGACATGTTGCTGCAGGACCCAAAATCTGAAGTAGGATGGATCAATTTGAGTGTGATTGGACTGGAGCGACCCTTGTGACCTGATGAAAACTCCCACAATCTACAAAATCAGTCAAAAAACTGGGTGGGGATCCTCCAGTTCTTGACCCTCCGATGCTTAAGTCCTTTCAAACCGTGAGAACAGAGATGAAAAGGAGTGGAAGAACAAGAGAGATTGAGTGGAACTGAAGGAGAACTGGGTGGAAACCAAGAGTCTGGCCTAATTTCCTACCGACAGAGTCTCCCCTAATTTCAGAGAACCGAACTTACCGATGGAAGATCCCTGGCCCTCTACTTATAGAGGGGCTGAGGAGGCAGTTCCAGAGTTTATTAGGCCGTTAAAAGAGTTTGTTATGTGGTTAGATAGCCATCTGTAATTGAGTTAGTGCACAGCTGTACATATGAACTAGATATGAGATCGTGGCTAGCTGTGCCTTAATTGAGAAAACCATCACGGACATTTGTAGAATGATTAAATCCGTCATTATAATAGTTCACCTCGGTAGACAATCGGAGTAAAATAGAAATGTCATAACATTCATCCCGGATAGTGAAGTATCAAGATTCAAATCGGTAAATATCCAACCTGAATATTTCTTTGCTAGCTGAGATGTCATCCAGACAGAACGCAAAGACGTCCTTCATTCAGGTTGGTAAAAATTCAAGCTGAATATGCTAACCGATCAATTAGTCTGCTAGGACCTGGTGCTTTCAGATGGACATCTCTTTGATTTTGTATGATGATACCATGTATCTTGAGGCTGGTTTAATACACCAACACTTTATCCTCCACTTTTTATGTCTGAGGTGATAATCCTCTGATCGAACTAGAAAGTAGAAGTATCTTTATAATGTTAGATTTTCATCAATTTTGGAGGTATTTGTCATAGAGATCGAATTTTACCAGTCAAGATATCTTATCTCTGAATTAGAATTTGTAGTCCGATTTTTTACCGATCAAGAGATCCTATCTCCATACTTGAATTTTCGATCCGATTTCTACCGGTCAGGAGATCTTATCTCTACAATTGAATTTCGGCTCGATTGTTTACCGACCAGAAGATCTTATCTTTGTGTTTGAATTTTCAATCTGATTTTTATCGATCAGAAGATTTTATCTCCACACTTGAATTTTGGTTCGGTCGTTTACCGATCAGGAGATCTTATCTCTGTTCTTAAATTTTCGATCCGATTTTCATCGATCAGAAGATTTTATCTTCATACTCAAATTTTGACTCGATCATTCACCGATCAGGAGATCTTATTTTTGTATTTTATCTCGAAACTTTTCGTACTTGGTGTTGTCGCCGCCTGAAATAAATGCATCGCTCCTCGAGAGCATAAAAATTAATTACTTGATTGAAAATGAAGAGATTTGACCTTTGAGAAAATGATCCGCCGGATCTTCTATCATCATTGCCTGGATGGATGATTTGAAAATACCAAATAAGAGTGTGCCATCAGTCAATATCTGATTGGCTTATCAGCTTGGACACGGATCAGTCTGTCATGGCTGAATTTGGGAGGAGATACATTTAACCACGGTCTGATCGAGCGTCAGATTAATGCCAGATATCACAAATCAACAAGGAGATCAGTTAATCCAGACCATCGGTTCGCCTATAAAAGGATTTTGCCCCCCGATCACCATTCATTTCTATTGTTACCGTGCGAAGGTGCTGCTAAAATATTTTCAAAGGTTTCTTAGCATTGAACGATCGCTGGAGACAGTGAGAAACTTCACTGGAGCGAGAGAAGAGGAGTCCACTATTCATCTCTTGGAAGGATTTCATCTCTTTCTCTTAGGTATTAGTCCTCCCTCATTTGTTCTCTTTCAGCTTTATTCTTTTTCAGCTGTAGGATAGTCTCTCTTTCTCTTTCAATTTTTTTTTGCTTTTTCCCTATATCTTTTCTTGATAAACATGTCCAAAAGAGGTAAAAAGGGGAAAGAAACCATAGGTGACTTAAAGATTAGGTCGACTCCACCTTTACTGGTCATTGAGGTAGGAAATCCACCCTGAGATGACCCTAAAACTGGTTCTATAGGTGAGGAGAGTTCGAATCACAGCATAGAATCTCCTGTGCGTAGTCTTACAGACTATCTTGGTTCAGAAACAGAGGAATTCTATTTTGACCAAGGAGAACCTCATAATCTTTAGGAATAAATATGATATACCCGATAAATACGAAATGATAGTACCGGATCTGAAAAGTCGGGTATTTGAACCTCCCGAAGATTGCATAGCTTTCTATGATGAGTCTCTTCGGTCTGACCTACAGTTATCATTACACCCTTTTTTCAACAATATCTTTCACTTTTATAGAGTCCATCCTACTCAAATAACTCCGAACGCTATTAGGATGACTATAGCATTCATAATTATGTATAACTTCCTTCACATAGATCTTAGAATCTCCCTATTTAGATCTTTAGTCCTTTTGAAATGACATCCAAGCGAGAAGGGTTGGTGGTATTTTTCTCCTCGAAAAAATCATAAATTCTGACGTAGTCTTTCCGCTTCGATTCATGGCTAGAAAGACTATTTTTTCTTTGTCCGAGCTCCCATCCCATAGGGTTTTAGGACTTTCTAGGGGTGTTCGGACATCAAACACAACTCTAATGATAAAATTTTTATTGAAAATTATGTCCTAAAGTTAATCGTTTGATAATTATGCTAATTATAAATATATATGAATTGATCAATAATAATTTTTTTTTTTTTTTTCATCACAAGTTTACATCTTCTAACAAACTCCTATATTGTGATGAAGTCCTTAGGACTACTTTGATAGATAAAGAAAGATTTATCGTATAGTCCTTAAACTGATTCACGATCAAACAATACGCTATTACTAGGATGATAGCAATATCAAGTGAAGATCGTTGTGTGTCATATGCGTTGGTTGTTCTCGTAATCAAATAGTGTGGAGACACTGATATGGTATGAGGTGAGATATAAGAAAACATCATCATGGAATGTGACCAACTGTAGAGTACTCTACTGTCAAGAGTGGCTCGCGAAGGGTATAGGTATAAGTGTCCCTCAAATATGAGATCACCACGGTGACTTGCAAGCAACTCACTATACTTTAGTACCGGACTATCTGAATTTTTAATTCAATGATGGAAGATTTCTTGATGTAGTCAAGTACTTGTCAAGTCGGTATGTGAGTCAAGATGAAATTGATCCCTCCAAATAAGTAAGAGTTAATGTATCAATATATTTTAATTTAGTAAAACAAGAATCCGAATAATTCATATGATGGATTTGAAAGATTGAAATATAATGTGAATGACTATTATCAGGTTGACAGTCAAATCTTAGGTCGTTCTTGAGCATTAAGATCAAAGAGATAAATTATACGATAACCATATGCCAGTAGGTTCTTGAATGTTGCTTCGCCATCATTTGACCTATCCGGACGTCAGATCCCATTGCTAGATGGTTACATCAATTGATTCAAAAATTTATTTCTATGCTATCGGCTTAGAATCGAATCTATGGGATCACACTCAAAAAAAATTTCTGACTGATCATGTGGCTGATCAATGATTGAGAATCGTTCAAGGATTTAATTGTCAATTCGATTGATGGTTAATCTTATGTAAAAGTTGTAATAAATTTACTCACTGAGTGTTAGTGAATTAATAGAAGATTAATTAGCAATTAGATTGTTGATTAGCTCAATTTGATTGAGCAAAAAAGATTAGATAAAATCTAATTAAATTAGATTCAATTAGATTTGATCCAATTAAGTTGTGAGATGACCTAATCGCTAAGGGAGAATTATTCCTGATTTGATCAGGATTTTGATTCAATCAATTTCTAATTTGATTGAGATTTGATTAAAAAATTATAAACTTAATTAGATTAAATTTTATCTATTTATTTGGACTTAACCAGATGAGATTTGGTTTGGAGTCAAATAAGAAAATCAAGAGTCCATGTAATGTTGGACTCCTCCCATGCACCATCAAGATTCAGGATGCCCACCTTTTCTCCATGCTAAAAAGTTTTGTATGAGATTTCTCCACACCAAAAGAGTGATCCACTCTCCCTTTCTCACATCCAAATACGGATAAAATCTGATCATAAAAGGTAAGTTTAAATTGGATTTGAATTGGTTACAATATATGGATAATGTTTAACCTTATCCAAACCTTGCCGCCCACTTCCTTCTTTTCCCTTTCTTTTGTGTGACAAAAGGGAATTTTTCAACATGGAAAATCAGATGGAGACCTGATTTGCTATGAAAAATATTGGGTTGGGGCATCCCATATTTTATTTGGCATGAAATTGGGAGAGGGGGCGATAACACATCAAGAGTCCAACATCTCTAGGACTCTTCAAACCGTATCTTCTTTCACACAAAAATAAGGGGGTTTATTTTTCTCTTTTGTGTGCGTAAGAGAGAGGATGAAGAGGTCTTCAATGGTGAAGGTTTTTGGCATGGTTTCTTGATGTGAAAAAATTAGAGGAGAGTTCTCTCCTCTTGGGGGAGCGCAAAAAAAAATCTGGAAACCCTAGGGTTTGGACCTAGAGTTTGAGAAGAGAGAGAAATAAGAGAAAAAATTATTTTTTCTCCATACTTCTTTCTCATCTCCATCTCCTCTAGATGTCCTTCTTCAATCTCTAAAAAAATTTGAGAGATTTGAAGAAAGAATCCAGATCGGCAATAAGATGGTCTTCACGCGAGCTAGCACTTTCGAGAAGACCGATCAGATCGGAGCTTCAAGTGGATCATCCATAGAGATCGGACATATGTACGACTGCAAGCAACTAGTAAGGATCCTCTTTACCATATCTCTCAGCAGTGACGATCGTCGATCCATACTCAGATATCGAGTTCTGAACTCAGATAGATGTAGATTTGATCTACTACTCACATATATGCATGCAAATTTTATTTACTAATTTTCATATTTTATACATAATATATCATGTCATAGATCCTAGAGTAGGTTGATTTGATGATTAGATCATATGCATATTAGGTTAATATGATAAATTTAGTTGTCTTCCATTGTGTTTTATTTTAAAAATTTTTAAAATACATGCATGAAATCGCCTACATTTTTCGACAGTGGTATCAGAGCCTAGATTCATTATGACATATTATATGTGCTTATTAAATTTAAAATTTTATTTTATTTAAATCTGATATGTGATATTTTAGATCTAAATTTAATTAATGATAAATCATATAAACTGAAATGATGTTGTCTTGCTGTAGGGTTTATCCCTTATAGTGAACAGGTTATCTTAGTTTGTGCTGATCTTTGATAAAATCTGATTTTATATGTTGTATGTAATATTTGTGATCTGATTTAGATGTGATCTAAAATTATAATCAGATCTGATGTAAGTTAGATTAGATCTAAATTCATGCATATATGATATGTGATTAGATTAGATGATCCAATTAGTTAATACTTGGATTGGGTTGATCACCAGACCGTCCAGTCATGAGAGCAAGAAAGATTTAAAGATCTTCTCTTTCCATTCGAAAGGGTACTCTTATGGCATATAGGGATGCCATGTGATTAAATTTCATAAAGAAGAACGTAAAAGGAAGAACTTACTTTTCTGCAAAATTTTAGATCTTGAAATCCTAGATTTGTTATATGTGATACAAAGTTATATGAAATATAAATAAAGAAGAACGTAAAAGAAAGAACTTACTTTTCTGCAAAATCTTAGATCTTGAAACCCTAGATTTGTTATATGTGATACAAAGTTATATGAAATGTAAAATATCTAATTTATATGATTAAAATTATTTTAATCATGAGAAAATAAAATCTAGAATCATAAAAAATTTAGATATGATCTAAAAAGATGTTTATGATTGATTTTATTTTAAGATTATGTAAGATTTTTCAGATCCGAAATTCTTTGAAACATGCTCGCACAATTACTGAGCCAATCTAGTTTTGAACTGAGTTGATTCGATCTTCCTGTGTAGCCAGCTCAATGTTGATTGAGTCGATCCAGTTTCAAAACAGAAAATCTTTACATAAAATTTGTTGTAAATTATTTATAAAATAAAAAGTTAAAATTCTTTTAAATCTAAACCTAAATCCATGTTGAACCTACACTTAATTGAGAATTAAGTTAAACTAATTAGATCTAAAATTGTGAATTAAAGATCCAATGTTATTCGCATAAAGCATGGGTTAATAGATTTATGGGTTAGCTTGATCAGGTCAACTTAATTGGGTTAGATCTAAAGTTAGAATCAAAGAGTTAATGGATCAAGTAGAGAAATTGATTAAATCTAATCAAATATTGAATTAAATTAAATCAATATTTTTTTAAAACCAATACAATAGTTGTAGATGATCAAGTCCATATCTTTGATTAGATCAAATGGACCTTGATCGTGGCCCAATGGTCGAAACCAAATCTTTAGGCAAATCTAATTAAAACTAATGAACCAATTGGTGTCTAAGATAAGTTTGACATTTCGACTGGTAGTTTTTAATTGAGAGTGACTTACCTGATCATTTTGATGATTCCTAAGGCAAGCTTAGCATACCCTCCCATCGATCTCACTTACCTAACCGATATGGTTAATCAGCTTTTTGATTAGGTTGCTCATTGATTCATGCTAACCCATGCTGCATAGGTAAATCAGTGTGACTTATTTAGGTGCTCCTAGATTGACCAGCTAGTCTTAAGTCCTCTTCATGATTTGGTGAAGTCAGTGAAATGATTTATAACTAGTTGGATGGACCAAATTAAGCTTAATCTTCTTTGATTTGACTTGATGAAGTCAGTGGAAGAATTAAGAATAACTGATCAAATCTCTTCTCTAAATTAATCAAATTTTCTAACTTATTAGGTCCATAAAATGAACTGGTTACGATGATAACTAGATCATAGCCTCCCATTAAGGTGAATGGTAATTGATCTATTATTTCTGATTGACATTGCAGGCACCATCCATCTGATATTTTTTTAAATGATGGAATTATCATTCGTCATATGATGACTCTGCTATACTATCTGATGAATGGTTGGATTGGTCGAGCCATACACAGGCCTGATCATTCATTAGTTAGAATCACTGAGTAGGTTCATGTTAATGGTTGGATCTAACCGAAACTTTCAGTGGAGGCCTATCGCCTACTAAAATAAAATCTAGGGCAAAACTTAATACTAAAAATTATTTAAAAAAATAATTAGTTGAGAACCTATCCATATATGCATATGGGTTGGCCAAGCCATACTCAAGCCTGGATACAATCTGTGTAGATTGTAGTACCGACTAAGGAATTAGGGTAATTCTTCTGATTGGAGGTAGAGGCTACCAATTCGACTAAAATAGTAGAAAAATTTTTAGACTAAAGTTCAAGTCTTTAGGCTTAATCAATTCATAAATATAGAGATCTTGTACTTTTCTTTCAATTATGGCTAGATGTCCGTTGCTCCATTCACTGTTTGATAGTGACTTATTTATAGGATTCAACTTCGATAGATAGTATCGAAAGCTATAAATAGTTCTAAAGTATGAATAGATCCTATATATGATTATGGATCCAGCATCAGATATTTCTACATCTAACACACATGATGCGATCAAAGATACTTATCAGAAGTGGCCAAATGATCGTATCACTGTGTGGTATTTTTTAGAGTAGTGATGAATATGAATTTAGTTGTAAATTCGATGATGCTCAGTGAGAGAAAATCCTTCAAATATTGAAGGAGTTTTTTTTCACCTCTGAAGATGTATCTTCAGAGGAGCAACAATCTTTTGAGAAAAAAAAGATACAAAAGAATCATGCTTGGACTGAGGAGCTCGAACTAACAAAAGAGTCTAAGGTTAACCTAGTCTGGCAGAGTCCCTTAATCCAAACAGGCTAAGAAAAAAAAATCAGCAAAGGATTGCTGGATAAGGTACTTATATGATAGCACCTTGTAATTTCTCTACCTGTGATACTACTACCTGGGTATTGGATATCGAAAGTCCATGCAAATTGTTGCAATGACTTCAGGTTAGTAGAAAGTTTGGAAACAGCAAAAGATTTTTGAATATTGGAGCTGAAAGTCATGTTTCAGTTTTGGTTTTAAAAATTTTCAAGCAAATTTTCGATTCTAATAATGTCATTTTCAGTGATTGTCACCATTGTCCATTTTGACGAATATAATTTTCATAGGCTTTCTGGTCGAGAATAGATTTACATTGTCAACATAGAATAATTTTTGTGATATTATTATAAATGATGTTAAAATCATATGTGGATAACTGAAAAATGATATTTACGAATTATCACAGTCTGTTAGTGTACTGTATACAACAAACAAACTCCTTAGAGTAAATAATGTCATGAAAGTCTATCTTTGACAATTAGACTCGATCATATAAATAAGAATAGGATCAACAGGAGATAATTCTCGAAGTCAATGATTGTGAATCATTCTCAATCTGTTAATCCTATCTCCTTAGTAAGATGACCAAGTCATCTTTTGCTGAAAAGGTGAACGAACCAATGATGTTCTGAGTCTGATACATATTGATGTATTGGATCTACGAACATGTTTGTCATAAATTTGAATTATTTAAAATATTCAAATAATTTTTTAATAAGGTAGATAAACAAACTGAGAAGAGCATTGAAACTCTTCGGTCAGACCAAAGAGGAGAATACCTTTTCGGTGAGTTTTTGACATATCTAGAAGAGAATAAATTTTTTTTTTATTGGAATCAATTTTGTTAGACATAGTTCGATCCATGATAGGGTTTACAAGTCTGTTAGTCTCCTTTTAGGGTTATACTCTTAAGACTACTTGTCATATTCTCAACTGGATTTCAAACTAATCAGTCGTAAGGACTCCATATAAGATATAGACTAAGCATAAGCTGATACTCTCTTATCTTAGGGTTTGAGAGTATTTGATTTTTATCAAGCATTTAAACATCGATTAGTTTAGTCCTGATCCTATAAATATTATTTTGTAGGGTATCCGAAAGAATCTAGAAAATATAACTTCTACCTTGCTATAGAACAAGAGTTGTTCGGTATTCTTTTTATAAAAGGAGTACCTTGATGAAGGAACAGATGCCTTTAATGTGGAATTTATGAAGTTTGACAGGTAAAAAAATTGACACAATCTAATGAACCCATAGAATCAGATTTGATTAGATCAAATTCGGAACCCATTGTAGAAGCACCGTTAAGGAGATTCGGTAGAGTACCATATTCGTTGGATAGATCTTCGATTTTTAGTTCTGAAACGTGATCCTGTTGAACTCGATGAGAATAACAAGAATCTGATGACCTACATGAATGCCATGCAAAGGTCCGACTCTGATTAATAGCTTGGAGTCATAAAGTTCGAAATGAGTCCATGAAGGTCGACGGTGTATAGACACTCGTCGATCAACTCAAAGAGGTAAAGCTCATAGGGTGTAAGTAGACTTTAATAGAATCAAAGGGCGCAGACAAGAAGGTGGAGACCTAAAATATCCATCTAATTGTTTAAAGATATTATCAATGTTATGGTATTGACCATAACGAGATATTTTTTTTATGGCAATGCTAAAAATATTTTGAAGTTGGAATATGCGTTTTGATAAGTAATCAAAATGTATGACTTCGTTGAGAACGAAGAAGAATTCTGCAAATAAAAATAGATTAATAGTTCTGTGAATATATTTCTTATTTTGTATGTGAATAAAATTTTTTTAATCAAAAATAACATTCCTTACATTACAGGGAATAAAGGTTTCGCTATTATCATTGTTCTCCATAAAAGACTTGGAAAAAGCATCCCTTATCCTAGGGATGAAGATCTATAAAGATAGATCTAAGAGCCTGCTTAGATTATCCCAGTCTATATATAGAGTGTTTATGAGTAGAATTTATTCTATCATATACACCATGTGTAAGACAGGATATGGTATACTCACTAGGGTAGTGAGTGGATACCTGCAAGATCTGGATGAGAATCACTGGTAGATCATCCTTAAATATTGGAGAAATACTAAGGACTGGTGACTCAGTTATGAAAAATCTGACTTACAACTTGTAGAGTATGACTCCAGTTTTTAGTTGAACATAATAATAGTAAGAACATGTCAGAACACATCCTTATCTTAAATAATCAAGCAATCTGCTGGAAAAATTTCAAGCAGAACAATATAGCTAATTCAAATTGCAAGACAAAATGCATTGTAGCATTCGATGCTTGCAAGGAAGCTATGTGATTGTAGATATTTATTGGCAAGCTAGGAGTGGCATCCTCCAATGATGGTCCTGCTGTATTGTACAGCACCGAAGCCATAGCTCATACCAAGAAGCTGGACTACTTGAATTCTTAATTCAGTGATGCACATGTCAAGTCGGTGTGTGAGTTAAGATGGGATTAACCCCTCCAAATAAGTAAGAGTTAATGTATCAATGTATTTTAATTTAGTAAAATCTGAGTCTGGATAATCCATGTGATGAATTTGAAAGATTGAAATACAATGTAGATGATTATTACAGGGTTGATAATCAAATCTTAGATCATCCTTGAGCATTAGGATCAAAAGGATGAATTATACGGTAATCATATGCCAATAGGTTCTTAAATGTTGCTTCGCCATCATTCGACCTGTCCGGACGTCGGATCTTATTGCTAGATGATTACATCGATTGGTTTAAAAATTTATTCTTGTGCTACTAGCTTAGGTTCGAACCTACGGGATCACACTCAAAAAAAATTTTTGACTGATCATGTGGCTAATCAACGATTGAGAATCATTCAAAGATTTAATCATCAATTTAATTGATGGTTAATCTTATGCAAAAATTATAATAAATTTATTTACTGAGTGTTAAAAAATTAATGAAAGATTAATTAATAATTAAATTACTAATTAGTTTAATTTAATTGAGTAAAGAAGATTAGATAAAATTTAATTGAATTAGATTCAATTAGGTTTGATCCGATTAGGTTATGAGATGACCAAATCGCTAAGAGAGAATTATTCCTGATTTGATCAGGATTTTAGTTCAATCAATTTTTAATTTAATTCAGATTTGATTAAAAAATTATGAATCTAATTAGATTGAATTTCATCTATTTATTTGGACTTAACCAGATGAGATTTGGTTTGGAGTCAAATAAGGAAACCAAAAGTCCATGCAATGTTGGACTCCTCTCATGCACCACCAAGATTTAGGATGCCCACCTTTTCTCCACGCTAAAAAGTTTTGCTTGAGATTTCTCCATGCCAAAAGAGTATTCCACCCTCCCTTTCTCTTGTCCAAATATACATAAAATCTAGTCATAAAAGGTAAGTTTAAATTTGATTTGAATTGGTTACAATATATGGATAATGTTTGACCTTATCCAAACCTTACCGCCCACTTCCTTCTTTTCCCTTTCTTTTGTGCAACAAAAGGAAATTTTTCAACATAGGAAATCAGATGGAGATCTGATTTATCATGGAAAATATTGAGTTGGGGCGTCCCATATTTTATTTGGCATGGAATTGAGAGAGGGGGCGACAATACATCAAGAGTCCAACATCTCTAGGACCCTTCAAATCCTATCTTCTTTCATGCAAAAATAAAAGGGTTTATTTTTCTCTTTTGTGCATGTAAGAGAGGATAAAGAGCTCTTCACGATGAAGGTTTTTGGCATGGTTCCTTGGCATGAAAAAAATTAGAGGAGAGTTCTCTTCTCTCAAGTGAGCGCAAAAAAAAAATCTAGAAACCCTAGGGTTTGGACCTAAGGTTTGAGAAGAGAGAAAAATAAGAGAAAAAATTATTTCTTCTCTATACTTCTTTCTCATCTCCATCTCCTCCAGATGTCCTTCTTCAATCTCTAAAAAAATTCGAAAGATTTGAAGAAAGGATCCAGATTAGCCAATAAGATGGTTTTCGTGCGAGCTTGAACTTTCGAGGAGACTAATCAGATCGGAGCTTTGAGTGGACCATCTGTAGAGGTCGGACACATATGCGGCTACAAACAACTAGTGAGGATCTTCTTTATCACATCTCTCAGCAGTGGTGATCGTCGATCCATGCTCGGATATCAAGTTCTGAACTCAGATAGATATAAATTTGATCTACTGCTCACATGTATGCATGCAGATTTTATTTACTGATTTTCAAATTTTATATACAACATATCATGTCATAGATCCTAGAGTAGATTGATTTAATGATTAGATCATATGTATGTTAGGTTAATATGATTAATCTAGTTATCTTTCACTATATTTTATTTTAAAAATTTTTGAAGTACATATATGAAATCGCCTATATTTTTCAACAATTCTCTCTAAGAATAAGGTGGCTCATTCAACCCTATTTACCATCAAAATATCCAAGTTATCTTCTCTGATAAATTATCAATCATTGTATGATGTCGGTATCAGTCTGTACTCTTCTCGTGGTAAGATTGAAATATTTTTCAACTTTATCATTTTTTTTCTCTGTTCATCATTCTGAAATACCTGTCTAATGCAAAAATGAGATTCAATCCAACAAAGATGGAGGATAGGAAGAGGAAAGATCAACCAAAACCATCTGCCACCATCCCCGCACCGAAGAGGGTCAAAAGTGTGGAACCTCCTCCTGTCCCGACAGCGTCTCGGTCTTCTTTAGCGACCCCTTCTCCGGGCAACTTGGGGAGAAGTGAAGCCTCTCAAGAACCACAAAATCCTCCCTAGGCCCTATTACTGGAACCTCTATCTCGCCAACCACTATGGTGAGGATCAAGAACAATGATGCCCGACCCACATTGCCTTCCAAAGAGCTCAGACGCAAGCCGACCACAATCTCTGGGCCCCATCGAGCTCGATCAAGGAGGACACTGTGACAAGAATGTCGCTCCTGAAGTGACCCCGATTGGGAAATGATCTTTTCGAATTGGTGATGCAGACTGTCATTCTGGAGGCACGTCGCAAGAATAAACTAAAGGAGATCGTCAACCATAGATTTGAACAACTCATGCATGTGAGTTTTTTTTTTCCACCTCGATGAATGATTGATCTGAACATTTATCCTGCAGGTCGCTATTGATTTCAAGGTCATGTATGAGAACATGGTCTACCTGCTGAAAAATAAAGAGGCCATTGATGCAATATGATCATTCTCCAAGAGAAGAAGAAAAAAAAGTCCGAACTCACTGAGGGACTCAATCATCAACAGAAAGAAAAGCTAAACGCACCGAAGGAGAAGAACTAGAATCTACTGGACCTTCAGTGAAAAGTCAATAAACAAGAGAAGAAGATTTTTGATCTGCACACCATTGTTGAGAAGAACAAGGAACTGGAGTCGAGGCTTAGAAAGGTGGAGAAGGCCATAGAGGTGTTGGAAATTGTGTCCTAAAGTCAATTGACTTATTGTAAATAATTAAAATTTATATATGAATTATTAATTAATGAATAAAAATTATTTTGACTTTTTCATCACAAGATGAACACCTTCATTATTAGAACTCTTGTATTATGATGAAGTCCTTAGAACTATATTATGATCGATAAAAGAAAATTTATCAAAGAGTTCTTAAACAGATCGTGATCAAATGATACGTCATTAATAGGATGATGATGTTTATCAAGTGTAGATCGTTGTGTGCTATATAGATTGGTTGTCCTTGTAACCAAAGAGTATGAAGACACTGGTATGGTATACAAGTGAGATGTAGAAGTACATCATCACTGAACAAATAACTTATTTGTTGAGTGCTCTGCTGTTAAGAGTAGCTCGTGAAATATATGGACATAAGTGTCTCTCAGATTTGAGATCACCATAGTGACTTGCAAGCAACTCACTGTGCTTAGATACCGGATTACCTGCATTTCTAATACAGTGACGAATGGCTATTGGATACAGTCAAATACTTATGAAGTCTATGTGTGGATCAAGATAGGATGGATTCCTCCAAATTATTGGAGTTAATATATCACTGTATTTTAATTTAGTAAAATCTTGATCAGAATAATCTATATGATAGATTTGAAAGATTGAAATACGATGTGGATGACTATTTTAAGATTGACAGTTAAACCCTATGTCACCTTGAGCATTAGGGTCAAAGGGATGAATTCTGCGGTAACCATATGTCGAGGTTCTTAAATATTACTTTATAAATATTCAATCTATCTAGACATCAGATATCATTGCTAGATGGTCACTTCAATTAATATAGGAAGGAGTTTCTACACTACCAGCTTAGTGTTTGAACCTATAAAGTTGCACACAAAAGTTAAACAATGTAAGAAAGACTTGATCATATATTTATATATTCAATTTGAAAGTATGAGACTTAATTGAACATGTAGATTAACTTGATTAAGAATTAAGTTGTGGGTCATACAGAATTAAACACTGCCAATGTTCAGCTAGCACTGTACATGAGGTGCGGGTTTGATTTCGAGGATGAATTAAATCAAATCAATGATTCTAGTGATTATGGAAGAATAGATTGAGTCTTAATTATTTTAGATCAGATCTAATCTAGTTGCACTTAATTTTTTTAAGATTTGATTGGATTAATTTATCAAGTTGGACTTGGACATAAATCCTAATTGGATTAGGATCAGCAGTCTTTTCGAAATTGATTCCAATCGGATTCGAATTGATCCAAATCTGATTTGATGCACTTAACCACTTTTTTCAAATATTATCTCTCCTTATGGGCTGGCCATGGTGGTTGGAAAGAGGCTAAAAATAGCCTCCTCCCCTTGGGTGTGCACCATAATGAAAGCAGACGCTTCTCCTACTTGCATTAGGAATCTTTGTGCTTTATAGATTTTGGATTTGATCCAGATATGGGGAGTCCTAATCCTTGCTTCTAAAGAAGTTTGATTTGATTTAAGACCCCTTGCCTATATAAAGAGGGGTGTGGAGAAGAGAAAAGTAGAACCAACCAAGTGCTTGGCATGAAGACAATCATCCTTAGGCGTCCCCTCCATTTGGCATGTTCCCTTAGGCATCTCCTTCCTTCTAGGCATCCTCCCTCCTTGCATGGTGGCGTGTGGGTTGCTCCAAAGGCTTGAGATCAGATCTCAAGAGTACTTCTCCTTCCTTTTCAAAGAAAGAGTTTATCCTCTCTCCTATAGTGTTTAGCATGCACGCGAAGTAGAGGATCTGTGCAATCGAATCTCACGAAGCATATAGATTGAGGAGCTTCTTCAACCTTTATTATTTTTTACTACAAATCAAGGTGAGAATTTATAAGTATTATAAAAATTTTAATTGCTAATCTATTCTACCTTCCTGACATCTGATGCAATCGGATGAATTTTTTCTTCAATTGGTATCAGAGCCAGGTCTATATGTCATGATCGCATAGTCAAATTTTAAAATTTTTTTGATTTTTTTTACCTCATTTTGAATTAAAATTTTTGATGTGATTAAACCTTGGTCTCTTCTAATTTCTTCGATATATTTTTTATTTGATTTTGATCAAAGTATCAAATCAAAATCAGCCCCTGAATCTGGACTGCTGAAAATCTGTTTTAGCAAAATTTTTTATACAGATTTTTATGTTGATTTTATACTTGATTATGTATGAATTTAAATCTATTTTGATAATTTTTTTGTGATATAATTCAATTAGAAAATTAAAGTTTGAATCAGACTCATATCTGAATTTGTTTGACAAAGTTTCAGATCTAATTTTAGTATAATATCGATACATGTTTGATCACATCTATAATCAAAATTTTTTTATATAATCATACATATATTTGGAATAGATCTTTAGATTATTTCAGATCTAAATTAATAATTTTATATGCTATATAAAAATAATTTCAGATCCAAAATAATATCTCTGATGCGTTGATCTAATAAGATTAGATGTATAACTTGTATGATATGATCATGTTCATGTGCATGCCTAGTTTGTTTGACAATTTACATGATGATGTAATTAATTTTTGAAATTAGATTTCATATCTGAGTAGCCTAGTACTCGAATTGAGAAGATCACCAAGCCATCCGATCATAAGAGCAAGTAAGATTTAAAGATCTTTTCTTTCTATTCGATGGGGTGCTCTTATGACATGTAGGGGTGCTATTATGATCAAGTCTCATGATGAAGAATGGCAAAAAAAAATTTAAATTTATTTTGATCATGAATATATTTAGATTAGATCTAAAATAATTTATGATTAATTATAATTTTAATAAAATAAATTTAAATATAAAAATTAGATTTTATTATCTGAATTGTATGATTGCATATGATATAGAAATCTAAATTTCTATGATACATAGGATACATATATGAAATTGATATATGTTAAATTATTAAATATAATATTTAAAAAATAGTTTTTAATTTGAAACATATGGTATGCTATACATTAAACTTTAGTAAAATAATTCTACAAATTGAAACACACATTTTATATACTTAATTTAAAATTAAATTTTTAAAAAGATCTAGATTTGAGATTTAAAGATCTTAAGATACCTCATAAATCGATGGACAATGGGTTAGCACATCATCTAATAAGGTTAGACCTAGAGTTAGAAACAAATATGGACCAATTAGAAAAATTGATTATACCTAATCAAATATTGAATTAGATTAGGTTAGAATTTTTTTAGATCAACCTCATATACCTAATCAAATATTGAATTAGATTATGTTAGAATTTTTTTAGATCAACCTCAATAGTTGTAACTTGATCAAGTCCATATTTTTAACCATACCAATTGGACCATGATCGTGGCTCAAAGGTTTAGCCTGAGTCCTTTGGCTAACTGAGTTGAAACTAATCCATCAATTGATGTCTAAGATAAGTTTGGCAATATTACAAGATAATTTGATCGATGATTTTTAATTGATAGTCCACTTACCTGACCATTTCGATGGTGTCTAAGGCAACCCGAGATAGATCCTTCCATCGATCTCACTTATCTGGTCAATTCGATAGATCATATTTTGATTAGATCACTAATTGATTCAAGCTAACCCATGCCATTAAGATAAATCGATAAGACTGATTTAGGTGTCTCTAGACTAGCTTGTATGAAGTCCTCTTCATAACTTGGTGAAGTCAGTGGAAGGATTTATGACTCACAGGTCTATCTCTTTTCTTATTTTCAAATCATTAAATCAAATCTTCTAAATTATTAGATCTTTAAAATGATACAATTATGGAGATAACTAGTTCATAGCCTACCCTTAAGGTGCGTGATAATACGTCCAATATTCTAAATAGGCATTGGAGGCACCACATGCCCAATGTCTATTAGGTATTAGAATTATCATTCATCATATGACCACCTTGTTGTGCCTTTCAGATCAATGATCAGGTTAGCCGAGCCACACTCGGACCTAAACATTCATTTGTTGGATGTACTTGATGTAGTCATGTTAATGATTGGATCTAATCAGAATTTTCAGTGAAGGCACCACACGCCTGCTAAAGAGATGCCTGAGGCAAAACCTAATTGTTAAAAATTATTTGATGAAATAATTAATTAAGAATCTACCCATGGATGCACTAGGATTAGTCAAGTCACACTCAGACCCGAATGCAGTCTGTGTGGATTCTGGTACTCGCTAAGGGATTAATATAATTCTTCGAATTGGAGGTAAAGACTATCAATTCGTATAAAATAGTGAGAGGATCTTTAGATTAAAGTTCATATCTTTAAGATTTAAATAATTCATATACTAATAGGCTTTTAGTTTTCTTTTCAACTATGACCAACATATTATCGCTCTGATCGCTGTTGGACAGTGACAAGCTTATTGGATCAAATTTTGATAGCTGGTGTCAAAAGCTTAAGATTATTCTAGAGCATAAAAAGATCTTTACGTACTTACAGATCCCGCACCTGAAGAATCTGCTGCCAATGCATCCCATACTGTGAGAGACACTTATATGAAGTGGCTTAGTGACCATATTACAGTGGTTTGCAATATGAGGGCAGCCATGAATGATGAATTTAGCCGTAAGTTTGAGGATGTGCAATCCGAGAAAATAATTCAATTATTGAATGAGTCCTTCAGCACCCCTGAGGATGCTGAGAGACACAAAATCTCCTACATTATGTTCAATGCCCATATGCGAGGAGCGTCAGTCACAGATCATGTATTATATATGATCGAGTAGATTGAATGCTTGAGCAAACTTAACTTTCCGTTACATGAACAGTTGGGTAAGGATGCTGTCCTAAACTCGCTATCAAAGTCCTACATACATTTCTTGAGTTATTATAGAATGACTAAGCCTGCAGTGAACTACCATGATTTTCTAGGATTGCTGTAGACATTCGAGAAGGACCATCAGCTCCAGAAGGAGCCAATGCATGTTATGGGAGGATCGTCTGTAGGTCATCGTTCCTCCAAAAAAAGAAAGAAGAAAAGGTGCAAAAGGTTCATGCTGCCGATCCAAAACTAAAGTAGGGCAAAAAGTCAAAAGTCGATAAGAGCCAGATAGAATGCTTCTTCTACAAGAAACTGGATCATTGAAAGAGAAACTATTCTGCATATATTGCTTTCCTTGATCCAAACAGGCCAAAAAATAAGAGAAACAAGTAATTAGTTACTTCACAAGGTACTTATATGATAACTCCTTATAATTTATCCGTATGTGATACTACTTTCTGAGTATTGGATACCAAAAGTTTGATTAATATTTGCAATTTGTTAAAGGGACTGTAGGTTAGTAGAAAATTTAGAGAAGGTGAGTAGTTCCTGAAAGTTAGAGATGGAAGTCTTGTTTTAGTTCTAGATTTAAGAACTATATAGTTTGTTTTTGAATCTAGTAATGTCATATTAGATGAGTATCATTATTGTCCTTCCTTTCTGATGAATGTCATCTCTATAGACCTTTTAACCAAACTTGATTTTAAGTTTTTTTTAAAAAATAATTTTTATGATATCATTATGAATGATACTAAATCATGCAAGGACAATTGAAATATAATATATACTTACTATCACAGTCTGTTGGTATAATGTACACATCGAACAAATATCCTAGGATAGATAATATCAGTAATGCCTATCTTTAGCATTGTAGGCTTGGTCATGTGAACAAAAATAGGATAGACAGGTTAATCAAGGACGGTATCCTTAAAATTAATGATTATGAATCATTACCAACCTGTGAATCATGTCTACTTGGTAAGATGACCAAGTTATCTTTTAATGAAAAAGGTGAGAACGTCAATGATGTTCTAAGTCTAGTACATAGCAATATATGTGGACCTATGAATATAGGTACCAGAGGAGATTATTATTACTTCATTATATTTACTGATGACCTATCGAGGTATGGATACGTCTACCTTATGAAGCACAAATCTGAATCATTTGAAATATTCAAACGATTCTATAGTGAAGTAGAAAAATAAACTGGAAAGAATATTAAAACTCTTCAATCAGACCAAAGAGGTGAATACTTCACCAGTGATTTTTTGACATATCTAGAAGAGAATGAGATTCTGTCATAATGGACCCCACCTGGAATATCTCAACATAATAGAGTGTCAGAAAGGAGGAATCGAATACTATTAGACATGGTTCGGTCCATGATGAGCTTTGCGACTCTGCTAATCTATTTTTGGGGATATACTCTTAAAACTACCTACTACATACTTAATAAGATTTCGAGCAAGTCTGTAAATAAAACACCATATGAGATATGGTCGGAACGTAAACCAGTGCTCTCACACCTTAGGGTTTGGAGATGTCCAGCTTATGTAAAGTGCTTAAAGATAAATAAACTTGGATCTAGATTCGATAAATACTTATTTGTAGGGTACATTAAGAAAATTAAAAAGTACTACTTCTATCTCGCTGAAGAATAAAAGGTGCTCGTCAGCAACATGACAGTCTTTTTAGAAAAAAAAAATTTAGAGAAGAAACTAATGCCATTAAAATCGAACTTAGTGAAGTTTGTGAGGTAGAAATATCGATACATACAGAATCAAATTTGATTGGAGAATCAAATTTAGAGCCTGTAGAGGTACCATTAAGGAGATTCGATAGAGTACCACATCAATCGGATAGATACTATGATTTCTTGATTCGAGATGGTGATCCTATCAAACCAGATGAGAACGATGAGAATCTGATCATCTACATAGATGCTATGCAAAGATCCGACTACCAGAAATGGCTTGATGCCATAAAATTCAAGGTGGAGTCCATAGAGATCAATGGTGTATGGATACTAGTTAATCCATCCGAAGGGATTAAATCCATAGGATGTAAATAGATTTTTAAGAAAAAAAAAAAGCAGATGAAAAGATGGAGATCTGTAAAGCCCATCTAGTTATCAAGGGATACCGTCAGCGTTATAGTATTGACTATGATGAGACGTTCTCTCCTGTGCCAATGCTCAAGTCCATCCGAATCATGCTTACGATAGCGGCATACTTAGATTTTGAGATTTGAAAAATAGATGTCAAAACTACTTTCCTTAATAGGAAGCTGGAAGAAGAGGTGTATATGATATAGCCTGAAGAATTTACATCATCAGATAAATCTAAAGTATGCAAGCTAAATAGATCCATCTATGGACTGAAGCAAGCATCTAGGAGTTGGAACATGCATTTTGATAAGACGATCAAAATATATGGCTTCATTAAGAATGAAGAAGAGCCTTGTATCTATAAATGAGCTAACAATTCTGTAGTCATCTTCCTTACATTATATGCAGATGACATACTGTTAATGAGAAATGACATTTCAGCTTTACAAAGTGTAAAGCTGTGGCTATCATTGTAGTTCTCTATGAAAGATTTGGGAGAAGCATCCTACATCCTAAGGATGAAGATCTATAGAGATAGATCTAGAAGGTTGCTTAGACTATCCCAATCTACATATATCAATATCATGCTAAAACAGTTCAGCATAAAAAATTTCAAAAAGAACTATCTACCGATAGGCCAAGAAATTTTTCTTTCTAAGAAGAATTATCCGATAACTCCTTCGGAGAGAGAGTGTATGAGCAGAATCTCATATGCCTCGACAGTAGAATCTATCACGTACATTATGACGTATATGAGATCAGATGTAGCCTATTCACTAGGAGTGTGAGTAGGTACCAGTCTGATTTCAGAGAGAATCATTGAAAAGTTGTGAAGACAATTCTTAAGTATTTGAGAAATGCTAAAGATCAATGGCTTATCTATAGAAACACTGACTTAAAACTTGTAGGATATACTGATTTTAATTTTCAGTCAGATCACGATGACGGCAAAAGTATGTCGGGCTATGTGTTCATCATGAACGGAGGAGCAATTTACTGGAAGAGTTTCAAGCAACATACGATGGCTGACTCGATATGCAAAGTGAAATATATTGCGGCATCTAATACAGTAAAGGAGACTGTTTGGTTGAAGAAATTCATCACAGAACTTGAAGTAGTTTCCTCCATTAAAACTTGAAGTGGTTTCCTCTATTAATGATCCAGTTTCACTATATTGTAATAGTACTGGAGCTATAGCACAAGCAAAAGAGCCCAAGTCACACCACAGAACCAAAACACATTTTGCGATGCTATCATCTTGTCCATGAAATCATAGATCGAGGTGATGTTGAGTTAAAAAAGATTAATGAAAAGAGTATCTAACTGATCCCTTCACTAAAACTCTCGAGATCAAAGAGTTTGATGATCATAAGTGGAAGATGGGTATAAGATATTGTCCCGATTGGCTTTAGTTCAAGTGAGAGTTATTGAGAATTGTGTCCTAAAATCAATTGGCTTATTGTAAATAATTAGATTTTGTATATGAATTATTAATCAATGAATAAAAATTATTTTAATTTTTTTATCATAAGGTGAACATCTTCATTATTAGAACTCTTGTGTTGTGATGAAGTCCTTAGAACTATATTATGATCGATAAAGGAAGATTTATCGAAGAGTTCTTAAACATGTTCGCGACCAAATGATATGTCATTAATAGAACAATAATATTTATCGAGTGTAAGTTGTTGTGTGCCATATAGGTTGGTTATCTTTGTAACCAAAGAGTATGGAGACACTGGTATAGTATACAGGTGAGATGCAAGAGTACATTGTCACTGAACAAGTGACTCATTTACAGAATATTTTACTGACAAGAGCAGCTCGCGAAACATATGGGTATAAGTGTCCCTCAGACCTGAGATCACCATAGTAACTTGCAAGCAACTCATTGTGCTTGGGTACCGGACTACTTGCATTTCTAATGCAGTGACGGAAAGCTACTGAGTACAGTCAAGTACTTACGAAGTCTGTATGTAGATCAAGATGAGATTGATCCCTATGAATTATAGGAGTTAATGCATCACTGTATTTCAATTTAGTAAAATTTTGATTAGAATAATTTATGTGATAGATTTGAAAGATTGAAATATGATATGGATGACTGTTTCAGGATTGACAGTTAAACCCTAGGTCACTTTGAGTATTAGAATCAAAGAGATAAATTAAATGGTAACTATATGTCGAGGTTCTTGAATATTACTTTGCAAATATTCAACTTATCTGGACGTCGGGTATCATTGCTAGATGGTCACATCGATCAGTATATGAAGGAGTTCCTATGCTACCGACTTAGTGTTTGAACCTATAGAGTCACGCACAAAAGTCAAACAATATAGGAAAGACTTAACCAGATATTTATATGTTCAATTTAGAAGTATGAGACTTGATTGAATATATAGATTAACTTGATTAAAAATTAAGTTATAGGTTATACAGAATTAAACACTGATTATGTTCAGCTAGCACTATGCATGAGGTACGGATTTGATTTCGGAGATGAATTAAATCAAATTAATGATCCTAATGATTATGAAAGAATAGATTGAGTCTTAATTATTTTAGATCAAATCTAATCTAATTGGACTTAATTTTATTAAGAATTGATTGGCTTAATTTATCAAGTTGGACTTGGACATGAATCCTAATTGGATTAGGATCATCAGCCTTTTCAAAATTGGTTCGAATCAGATTTGAATTGAATTCAAATTGATCCAAATCTGATTTGATGTACTTAACCATTTTTTTCAAACATTTTCTCTCCTTATGGGCTAGTTAAGGTGGTTGGGAATGGGCTGGAAACTGCCCCCTCCCTTTGGGTGCATGCCATAATGAAAAGAGATGCTTCTCCTACTCGCATTAGGAATCCTTATGCTTTATGGATTTTAAATTTGATCCAAACATGGAGAGTCCTAATTCTTATACCTAAAGGAGTTTGATTTGATCTAGGATCCTTTGTCTATATAAGGAGGAGTGTGGAGAAGAGAAAGGCAGAACCAACCAAGTGCTTGGTGTGGAGACAATCATCCTTGGGCGTCCCCTCCTTTTGGCGTGTTCCCTTGGGCATATCCTTCGTTCTAGGCATCCTCCCTCCTTGCATGGTGGCGTGTGGGCTGCTCCAAAGGCTTGAGATCAGATCTCAAAGATACTTCTCCTTCTTCTCCGAAGAAAGAGTTCATCCCTCTCTCCTACAATATTTGGCATGCATGCGAAGTAGAAAATCCGCGCATCTGGATCTCATGAAGTATATTAATTGAGGAGCTTCTTCAATCTTAATTATTTTCTACTGTGAATCAAGATGAAAATTCATAAGTATTATAAAAATTTTAATTGTTAATCTATTCTATCTTTCTGGCATCCGTCGGATGAATTTTTCCTTCAAGAGGCCTTGAAGAAGTAAGTCAAGAAGGAGCAGGACAAGGCGGCTAAGATGGTGGAGCTATACAAAGCTTCTGAGGAGTTTGAGAATGAATTATCCAAAAGCTCGGAGGGTGCGTATGATAAACCTTCAATCAATGTCGCAACCTGATTAAAAAATTGTATCTCGAGATAGATATCTCTAAGGTCACTCCGAAAGAAACCGTCGAGATAGGGATAAAGAGAGATCTTGAGTCGCCCTCTGAAGTAATAGAAGAGACAGTGAAGGAATCTGATCGATCTCCCATCGGGGTGAACACAACTGGAGCCATCATCGTGGAGCCTACATCTGTGGTGCCTCTAGTAGAGGTCGAAGTCCTCGAGATCGATAAGAAACCAGAGTCCACCCCAGTCCCAGAGCCTACTACCGCTGATATTACTAAGAAGTCAGAGCAGACCAAGAAAGAACTAATCAAGGAAAGCTCCAATGCACTGGTGATCATCCAGTAAGAATTTTTTTCTTCTCGAAATGTACTGACCTGACATTGGTCATGTTCTTTTTTCTTTTTTCCTTTTTTGTGGAATATGTAAACCTGATATGGGTTTTTGCTTCTATACTATCTTCTCATATAAATGCTAGAAATTTTTTTTTAGGTGTTGTAATTTTATTTATGTATTCTAGTGAATTTCATTGCTTGTCCGGATAAAATAACTACATATATCTTTATAATTCAACAGGATCAAAAAATGATAATTTTAAATTCATCCATCATCAATCAACTAAAAATCAAGATTCGGATGTATCTTTATTTGTATTATCGCAGACGGATCAAGTTTTAAGATTCAATCTAGAAACCACATAAGACTTGTCGGTCGATGGGGAGATCAAGTCCTCCATGGGTTTTTTAGACTGAAATCCAGATCAATACGTATGCCCTTCAGGGCTATACTGGACTGAAATTCAAGTTGATGTGTGCCCTTCGGAATTTTATCAGACTGAAATCCGAATTGACATGTGTACCTTTCAGGATTTTATCGAACTAAAATTTGGATCAATATGTGTGTCCTTCAGAGCTTTACCAGACTGAAATCTGGATTAACATTCATGTCCTTCAGGATTTTATCGGACTGAAATCTGGATCAACATGTATGCCCTTTGGAGCTTTACCAGATTGGAATCCAGATTAACATTCATGCCCCTCGAAGCTTTACAGGATCGGAATCCAGATTGACATGTGTGCCCTTCGAAGCTTTATTGGACTAAAATCCAGATCAACATGTGTGTCTTTCAAGGCTTTACCGGATTGAAATCCGGATCAATATGTATGCCATTTAGGGCTATACCGAACTAAAATCCGGATTGATGTGTGCCCTTCAGGGCTCTATTGCTCTGAAATCTGGATCAACATATATGCTCTTCGGGGCTTCACTGGATTAGAATCTAGATTTCGACAAAAAAAAAACAAGACATATAAGAAAGAGCTCGTTAGAGCATTTTCATTGATAATATTTTTTGAGATTTTCAGAATTTTAAGTACGAAAAATAACAGATCTGTCTAAATTCTCAATTCTATAAGCCCCTGGATGAACTACATCAGTGATCCGATAGGGTCCTTCTCAATTGGGAGTTAGTTTATCTTGTTTAGTAGGCTTTGAGACTTCAGCTCATCTCAGGACGAGACCATCCTTCTGAAATGACTTCGGTTTTATACAAGCATCGTAATATTTGGCAATTCTTTGCTTATAGATCACCATTCTAGCATGGGCTTGTTCTCTTACTTCATCAAGGAGATTCAGATCAATTCTCAACCGGTTAGAATTGATTGCCTCATGAAAGTTTCTGACTCTATGGGATAATAGGTGAATTTCAATTAGAATCACAGCTTCAGTTTTGTAGGTGAGCCTGAAAGGAGTTTCTCCTATAAAAATCTGATATATAGTTTGGTATATCCACAATACACTCTGCAGCTCTTCAACCCACAATCATTTTGCATTGGTGAGCCTTATCTTCAAATCTTGAAGGATAGTTCTATTGGTTGCTTCAGCCTCAACATTCAACTGCAGATATCCAACAGAAGTGAGTCGGTGATCAATATGAAACTTGAAGCAGAATTCATTGAACTTGGGATTGTCAAACTATCGTTCATTATCAGTGATGATGACCTGAGGTAAACCAAACCGACAGATTATAGATTTTTAGATAAAATCCTATATCTTTTTCTCTATGATTTGGACTAAAGATTCTGCCTCTATCCATTTTGTGAAATAATCAATGGCTACCATCAGATTTTTTTTTTTTGGCCGCTACTACTGGGAAAGGTTCTAGTATATCCATCCTCCAAATTGCAAAGGGCCAAGAAGTGATAATAGAAATAAGCTCGACAGCAGATTGATGTTGGATATTAGCATACCTCTGGTATTGGTTGCGTTTCTTGACAAAATCGGCTACATCTTTTTGAATAGTTGACTAGTAGTAACCTTATCAGATTACTTTATAAGCAAGTAATCTACCCCCAGATGGTTTCTATATATCCCTTTATATACTTCTCGAAGTGCATAGTCAGCTTCATATGGTGACAAGCATCGAAGTAAAGGAAGAGAATAAGAGTTTTCATATAAGTGGCCTTCTTGAAGAACATACCATGGAGCTTATCTTTTATTACCTCTGACTTTAGTTGGATTATTGGGCAGAACTTCTTTAGATATATAATCCATAAGGGGATCAATCCAACTCAGCTTATGATCGATCTGAAATATAGAAAGCACCTTAATACTAGCCCTATCCAACTATTCAATCAGTACCTTCTGATTTAGTCCGAAAAAATCCAAAATGGTGAGGTGGGATAAAATGTCAGTTTGGGTAATTTCTAATCTAAGAATCTGGAGTACTTCGAACTCTTCAAAATTTTTGGATAGCTTTTTGATATTCTGCAAGTAACAGGCCATTTTGGAATCCTTGGCTTCAAATTGACTTCAAACTTGGCTGACAACAAATTATGAATTTGTAAAAATCTTTAATTTTCTGACTCCGAGCTCTTTTGCAATTCTGAGATCCATCGTTAAGGCTTCATATTCAGTGTCATTATTGAAAGTATTGAAATTGAACCTCAAGACCTGCTCAGTCACGAACCTTACAGGACTAGCCAAAATCAAATCGATGCCACTTTCTTGAGAATTTGAGGCTCTATCCATATGTAGAATTCAGAATGAATCATCATTTTTGAGACTTATGAGGATTGACCCATCATCTGGGATAGTGTATTCTGCCACAAAATCAGCTAGTATTTGACCTTTAACTACAGTTCGAGGTCGGTAGTGGACATCAAATTCATTGAGTTCAATGGCCTATTTGACGATCCGATCTGAAGTATCAACTCTTTATAATATCAATATGAGCAGCTGATATGTCAATACTATAATAGTATGAGCTTAGAAGTAAGGTCTGAGTCTCCAGACTACCATAATCAAAGCATATATCATCTTTTCGACTTTCTTATATTAGATTTATGTGTCTCACAGTAATTTGCTGGTATAGTAGATAGGTCTTTGAATGTCTATTTTTTTTTGGATAAGAACTGAGCTGACTGCACAAGATGAAATGAAAATATAGATGTACAGTTCTTCACCTTCGACTGGCTTAGAAAAAAGAGGCAGAGAGTCAAGATACTTCTTAAGATCCTCAAAAGCAATTTGACATTCTTTTGTCCAGCTAAAATTTTTGATATTTCTTAATATTTTAAAGAAAAAAAGATATCTTTCAGCTGATCTGGAAACAAATTGATCGAGGGCTGCCACTTGTCCGATGAGCTACTGGATTTCTTTGATAGAAGTCGGACACTTCATTTTCAATAATGCTCTAATCTTTTTAGGATTAGTGTCTATTCCTCTTTGATTAATGAGGAAGCCAAGAAACTTACTTGAGCTAACTTCGAAGGTGTATTTGTTGGGATTGAATTTCATCTGGTGCCTTCTAAGTTCTACAAATACTTTCTTCAGATTGGTAATATGTCTATCTTCCTCAATACTCTTTACTATCATGTCATCAATATAAGTCTCCATATTCTGATCAATTTATTGCTTGAAAACTTTGTTGACGAGACGTTGAAATGTAGATCTACATTTTTAAAATCAAAAGACATCATTTTGTAACAATACAAACCTCTTTTAATGACAAAGGCAGTATTTTCTTCATCTTTTGTAGCCATTTGAATCTGATTATAGCCTGATAAAGCATCCATAAAGTTGAGGAGCTTGTGATCGGAGTAGCATCTATGAGCTGATTAATTCTCGATGGAGAAAAACTATCCTTCGGATAAGTTTAATTGAGATCTTTATAGTCTATGCATATCCTCCATTTGCTGTTGGCTTTCTTGACCATAACCACATTGGCTATCCATTTCAGATAATGAGCTTCCTTGATGAATCATACTTTTAAAAGCTTATCAACTTCCTCATCGATGGCTTTTTGCCTTTCTGGGATGAAGTTTCTTTTTTTCTGCTGAATCAGTTTGAAATTTGGATCCACATTTAGCTTATGAATAATCACATCTCGGGGATGTTAGGCATATCAGAAATCGACCAAGCAAAGACGTCAGATTTTACCCATAAAAACTTGATCATTTTCTCTCTTAAACTAAGCTTGAGGTTTACATCGATCTAGACCATTTTTTTCGGATCATCTCCCAGAGAAATGGCTTCAAGCTTTTCTGTCGGTTTACCTCAAATTCTTTTGATCTCATCTAATGCATCTGGTATATCAACTAGCGCAGTTTCTGTCGATTGGTTTATTTTAGTAGAGATCATAAAATACTGTCGAGCCACCATCTGATCATCACGCATCTCACCAACTCCTTTCTTAATCAAGAAACACACCAATAGATGGTAAGTAGAGACAATAACTTTGAGAATATTGAGACCAGATTGATCGAGGATAGTATTATAACCAGATGGAACTCTAACTATCAAAAAAGTGAGCTACACCATTGATTACCTTGGTTCTTATCCTGTTGTAACTGGTAGAGTGATTTCTTCCTTAGCTGCCATCAGATTTTTTGAGAATCCGATGAGGGGAGTACCGATCCACTTGAGTTCTCCAATCAGATTCATTTTTAAGAAAGCATCATAGAACAATACATCAACAGAGCTTCCATTATCAACAAAAAAAAAATTTATATCATATTTTGCTACCATCATAGAAACGACAACAGCATTATTATGAGGAGTTTGGATGTCTTTCACATCATTTTCAGAAAAAGAAATAACATCTTCGATTCTCTACCTCTTGAGGAGCGGGTCATCAGCGCCAGTTAAGATGTCGGATATCATATTGATAATACCAGTAGTTGGTCGGTTGTGATCATCAGAAGTTTTCTCAACTGGAGGTTTGTATTCTTTGATTTTGGCTGACCTAACATATTTGTCGAGGTAACCCCGACACACCAAGACTTCTATCTCATTCCGTAGTTGCCTGCATTCCTTGGTGTCATGGCCATAATCTCTGTGGAAGCGACAATACTTCCACTTATCTCTCTTCTCTGGAGGGACCTTCAAAGGGCCAGGCCTTCGAAGATATCTCTCCCCTTCAATTTTCATCAAACTCTGAGCTTGAAGAGTGAACACAAGAGCATGAGAATTAAAGTGCCAAGGTGGGCTTCTTGACCTCAGATTTTTCTAGGATCGATTTGAATTTTTAATCTATTCATCATTATCCCTCGACCATTTTTTTTTATTTTTATCCTTCTTTGCTTGTCTTAAGATAGCTTCCTCCTCCTTGATTTGGACGTACTTACGCATCCGACCGAGCATCTCATCATAGGTATCCAAAAAAATTTTATTTTAAAGAAAAAATTAGACGATTGCTCCAGAGTCTCCTCTTTAAAACAGATATGACAACTGATTCATTAATTTTTTTTACTTTCAAAGTGGCCATGCTGAAATGAGCCATGTACTTCTGGAGATTTTCTCCTTTCTTCTGCTAAACAGAAAAAAATCTATCCACATACCTCAAATGTGATCTGTTAGTACCAAAATAAGTGACAAATAATCTCTTAAGCCGCTCAAAAGAAGAGATGGACCCTTATAGGAGTCCGAAAAATCAAATCCTCACTACCTTCTTGAGGGTTGCAGGAAAAGCAATGCATAATAGGGCATCAAATGCCCCTTGTAAGGCCATGAAGGTCCTATAACCTTCGATATGATCCATCAGATTAGCAAAGTCATCAAAAGACTCGATGGCGGACATCTTGAACCGATTCAAAACTAGTTCACTCAAGATCTCATGAGAGAAAGGAGATCAAAGATTGAAACTATCTTTATTCTGAGATCGACCTCCTACCTAGAGCTCCATCAGACGTCTTTCAAGATTCAGGATCTTATGCTCCAGGTCACCCCCTCTTTGAACTTTTAGAGTATTGGGGGTAAATTCGCTGTTAGCCTCATCAATGTAGGATTCATCTTGATGGGCTAGTTGAGGGCTGTACTGGGACAAAGCATTTGAGGGAGGAGCTTCTTTCGATGACTGCTCCTTCTTCTTTTGAAGTGGCTAAACAGCTGCTATCAGGGCTTAGACTTGCTAAACAAGGAAGCTGAATTATTGAGGATCAACAGCAATTGGTTGCTGTGATAGTACCTTAGGTGCTCCTTCTTCTGGAGTAGAGAGGGGGGTGCTGAGCTCATACTTTAACCATCTTTTTCATAAAAAAAAAATCAAACCCTCCTTCTAGTGCCAATCTATTACTGCAGGGCTCAAAATCTGAAGTAGGATGATCGACTTGAGTGAGATTGGACTGGAGCGACCCTTGAGACCTAGCAAAAACTCTCGCAATCTGTAAAATCAGTCAAAAAATTGGATGGGGATTCTTCGATTTTGGACCTTCTGATGCTTAAGTCAATTCGAGCCTTGAGAATAGGGATGGAAAAGAGTGGAAGATCAAATGAGATTGAGTGGAACTGGAGGAGAACTGGGTGGAAGCCAAGAGTCTAGCCTAATTTCTAACCGACAGAGTTTTTCCTAATTTCAAAGAGTAGAACTTACCGATGGAGGATTCCTGATCCTCTATTTATAGAGGAGCTGAGGAAGCCATTTCAGAGTTTGTTAAATCATTAGAGAAGTTTGTTAGAGAGTTAGAGAGCCATCTGTAAGTGAGCTGGCGTATAACTGTGCATATGAGCTGGACATAAGATCGTGGCCAGCTGTGCCTTGGTTGAGAAAACTATCGTAGATGTTTGTAGAATAATTAAGTCCGTCATTATAATAGTTTATCTCGGTAGACAACCGAATGAAATAGAGATGTCATAACATTTATCCCGGATAGTGAGGTATTAGGGTTCAGATCGATAAATTCCCGATCTGAATATTTTTTTACGAGCTGAGATGTCATCCGGATAGAATGCAAAGGCATCCTTCATTCAGGTTGATAAAAATCTGAGCTGAATATGCTAACCGATCAATTGGTCAGCTAGGACCTAGCACTTTCAAATTGACATCTTTTTAATTTTGTATGATGATGTCATATATCTTGAAGCTGGTTTAATGCATCAACAGGACGTAAACTGATAGTTGTTCTCTCCCCTCTTGCACTCCAAGTGCTAGCAAAATCAAGTAAATAAAAATTCTTAGGATATGAGGATTGACTTTGAGACTTTTTCTTCTTTTAGGATTCGATCAAGAACAAGTAGTCAGTGATGCTTTAAATTCAAAGTTTCTGAGCTTGGACTAACCTAGTTTTCTTGTGTCTCCTAGCATAGGTTGAGATATGATTAAAAAACCTAAGGGTCTATTTGGTTGGGGTACGTCAGATTACAGAATAATTTGATAATTTTTAAAAATTATTTATTTAAAAAATAATTATGGAAAAAAATAATTTTTACTATGTTTGGTTGGTAAAAAATTTATTCCAAAAAATGATATTAGAAAAAGATTATTACGTTAGGTTGGAGATAAATCTATATTAGAATATGGCCAAATTTATAAATATACCATTCAACATAAAATAATTTTTTAATATAAAGATAGCATTGTCATCTCTAATTAATTTTTATATAATAACTATAATCACATAACTTTTTACGTAATAGCATCTCCATCTTATTTTTTTTACAAAAGCTTTTTTTTGAATGAATTTGAAAAAATATCCGAACAAATTCAATAATTACATATGCAATATTATTGAGGATATTTTTAATAAGTATTGATTACCGTCACTTAGGAATTTATCAAATACAAACTCTTCATGGTATTTATTTTACCGTCTCTCTCTCTAGCAAATAAGTATGGGGTCCATCAACTTTTTTATCATCTCTTTCTTCTCTTTTTCATATCAAATATGGTAATCTGATATAAGAATCATTTTTTCATACTAGATTACCTCCAACCAAACGGCCCTAAGTTCATTATAACTTTTGAGCTAGGCTCGGGCTTAGATTTACGAAGAAGGCATTGGTCCAATTTGGAATAAAGGCAGATGAAAAGGTCTTGATAGAGACACCCATGGTGGGGGTCACCCTCCTTGGACCACTAGGGCTGCATTTGGTTCCTAAATAACTAATCAGGGAGTGACTAAAGCCAAGCAGCAATAATCATCATTTAACTAATTAATGATGGAGAGGTTAAAGTGTCATTTGGCTACTACTAAATTAAACACACTTTTTTGCTAAGATGGAAGAAATGATGTTCAGTTGTAAAAAGTATGGTTTAGGCCCATTTTGTGCTTTATGGACCATAATGCCCTCATGCATTATCTCCACTTGGATGAAAATGATTAAGAACTTCACCCATGAACTGTGACTGAAGGTCCACTTGTCCCTGCTGGCCATATTGTTTTATAAGTCAAAAATTATCAAAATGATTTCTATTGTGTATCATTGTGAAAACGACTTGAATGCATATCCTCTCATAGTTAATGCTCTCTCAACATGACTTATTACTTCCCTATCATGGTTGTTTTTACCTTTTCCAGTAGTTCACCATGTTAACTATCATATGGTTTGGGTACCATTTGGATAGGATGGCACATGGAAATGTTCAATATATCTGTGGCTCAATCATGAAGGTCATCATCAAGATCCATCCAATTGCTTGACACAAGGATGCAAGGCCATTCCAAAAATGGATCTCCACTAGCCATTATATCATCTCCTCTCTAATCTATGAGTACATTCCTATGATGTGAAAAATATGAAGAAAGAAACATGAAATATGGTATGAGCATCATGCAGCTGGATGAGAAATTATTGGTTGGACCTGATCCCAAGTAGACCATAGATAATTTGGTACTTAGGACGAGAGAAGCGGGATTAAATACATGATGATGCATGTTGTTAAGGAGGGGAAAGGTATTAAATGGATGATAAGACATATATTAAGAAGGGACAATGAAAGAAAAAGGATTAAATAATCTATGATCCATTGTGGACTAGATCCAATCAATAATTGATCCAGCTTGGAGGCCTTGCATATGGCTAGCAGGAGTGGTTGCCCTGAGGGAGGGGGTGATAATATATTGTACAATATAACAACGTGATACTACCAAGTTCACCCTTTAGGATAAGGCAACAAGTCAGAATATGATATGAATGGCATCAGCTACAATAAGTAGGATGAAAAGCAGAGCAATGACTGTCATGATATAAAAGTATCCATAGTTGTATGGACATTGTGATCGGCCTAGGGGCCATCACAGTCAAATTTTTTTACCACTATCTTAGGAATGGGTTCAGGTTTGTATTTTTCATGCCTACGAATGAGTTCTCTTATTTCGCAATGTCAACCATTGAATTTTGCAATAGTTATTTCGAGATCTGTGCAAGTAGATGAAAGAAAGAGATTAAGATGCTTTTGAGAGGTAAGCAGCATGCAATCCAACGGCTGACATTACAAAAGAAGGAGAATCATTTTTTCACACAAAAGATGCAACATAAAATCCCCTACATCCCATTCCCTATCTTCCTTCCCATTCTATGGCTTGTAAATACGTGCATCCATTGGACAAATATACAAGATAATAAACACATGCATTTATAAATTCAATTAAACATTACCTAACCGAAGGAAGTTCTTGCATGATGATCCTATGTAGAATTGTGCCCCTCCACCTCTCATTTGGACCCACTAGAACAAGTGGGTCATCCTCATCTAGATCCTCTATCCACGTATTGAAATATCCTGGTTGCTTCTTACGAAATTATGAGTCATGCAACAATGTCATGACAGTAGTCCCACCTCCAAAGGACATGATGTGGTTGTGAATGCCAAAGGCCTTCTCCATGTCATTTCTAAGTTGAACATGCCAATAATTGAGCCTATCTGTGTCCTACTAGTATGTCCAGTTTTGAGATCTTTGATACTCATTTTAATTGTAGCTTAGCCCTTGATAGGGAGCTACAAACTTATCCATAATAGAATATCCAAAGTTGATGAGATAATAATTTCCTAAAATTGTATGCGAAGATGCTAAGTGGTAACAAGACATGTCATATGAAAAATGCTAGGTGTATACCATGTGGAATAGTGAAGCCTCCCTCTTTACACCATGGCGCTCGGCAATCACATGTTGGCTGCGGAACCCTCCCATAGTGCATACAAAACATAAACTAGTAATCAAATAAGCATACATTCGTGACATTTTGGATGTGATTCCCTTTCTACTTTAATAGCGTCCTTGCTTGCTTTTGTGAACTGTTGTGGAAGATTTCCGATCATGTACAGACAGGGCTGGAATAAGCCAGGGACCATCGGAGCAATGTTCCTACAAAACAAGTTCCGACTGAAGTTGTCTCCAGCAAGGACTCTCCGACGGTCACGTCAGGAATCTAGCACAATAGAGAAGGAGTTGCAAAAGAGCATAAGGTGTATTGAGTACAAGTGGGGTGTACCTGGAGGTCTCTTTCTTACCTCCATTCATAGGGAGATTAATGATGATAAGCCGTACATATTATATCAATTGGAAAATCGTCTTTCATCTGACGTGCAACCGATAAAGGGGACGACATAACATGGGCTCAATAGGCATGTGGGTGGCGACTGAGATGGTAGTGATGTATTCTGACTTGACATATTTAGACAAAAATCTTTATTAATCCTTGGGCTTGTTCGTGGGATGGTTGTCTGCTTTCCAGTGCCCGATCCCTCCTTGAATGCTAAAGTCAAAGGACCAACAAGAGTTTCTACTATTAAATGGGAGGCATCGGCCAAAGAGGAGGATCAATCGATTGGCTTGAGTTTGTCCATCCACTAGTTGGTAGGGATTAGAATCGGTAGCGGAGATATGAACACCAGAAGGCTTCCCACAAGGTTTTGTTCGGAGGGTTGATATTGTAGAAGCTAACCGTTTAGGAATAATTAGTTGTAATAGTAAAAGATCTCTAATCTGATTAGGAATAAGGATTGGTCAAGAATTTCAAAAAATAGTTGCACCTTTTTTGATTCAATACTCAGTGCCTAGAAGTTATCCTAGGGGAGGATCAGCCACCGTATGGTTCGATGAGGCATGAAAATATGTGGCTAAATTGGGGGATTGGTATTGCCACTTTAGCCAAAGTCCTTCCAAGAGAGAATTGAGGTCAAAGGTGAAAAGACAAAAGATTATTATGACTGTACCCTATCGCATAAAGTCATGTGAGGTATTTAAATATCTCTGACAGTAGCCATAAATTGGCTCGGCATGCAGTTAGCCATGAAAGAGACGGTGATAAGATATGGTGTGCAACAAATGAGCAGAGTGACATGACCAGATGATAGAGCTTTTTGGATCAATAGGACGGATCGTCAGACGTTCTTCTACTTGAATTTCGGATAGGGATCTGGGAGGAGATGGTGGTACCGAACCCCTATAAAGGGGATCAGTTCTGTTCAGCGATCGATAAAAATGAATTCAGTTACCGAACCTCTATGGAAGGATCAGTTCTATCCCTTCTAGCAATATGTGGTGTCATCCATCTTCTTTTCTTACGGGTGCTCCTCAAGGACACTTAGTCGGCGGTTCTTCTAGGCCAACCACTAATGAAATCTCAAGACGCATCTTGCCAAACAAGGTTGAGGGTCTTAACCATCCCCATTAATCTGTAGTGGCTAACGTATTATCCCCCCAACATATGCCTCCTACATTCAAATCTGAAGCTTAAAGAGTTCGTAGGATGGGAGTATAGCAAATTATAGAAAGCGTATACTAATTTGGAGTAGAAAGGATATTTTTTCGATGTGAGAGGCTATCAGATTATTCAGCCATTAATGGTCGAAAAAGGAGGATTAATTTGGATGGGGTTCGAAGGGCGGTGTATGCTTCGTTTCCAAGACTTTCTATTATGGGTTGTTTCTTGATTTGCATTGGCCAATAAAAGAGCATCGATGAATGCCTAATTATTAGTCGCCTGAAATTTTATATTTGAATCACCGTCTGCTCTCCATAAAAAAGGAGGTTTAGAGTACATGATTTTTCTTTCAACATTTTAAGTATGCTTTGGGGGGTTTTTTGTTCTTGAAAGATTTTTCGCTCTCAGCTCTCCAGATCATCAGGCACTTTCGCCGGCATCCTCCTCCTTTGCTTTCTTATTCCTTCAATTGATAGGTGGGTTTTTATTTCTTCCCACCACTTTCTCTTTTTCATTTCTTCCTCCTATTTTTAATGGCGGGCACCGAGGGTTCTATTGGGAGCTGGTCTTCTAACCGTTCTCCAACATCCAATGAAAGTGTTGGAGAAAATGATGTCAGATAAAAAGGTGGATCAACCTTCATGCCGGACACAATCAAGTCGGTCATAAATTCAAGAGAGCTAGATTTAGTCCGAGCTTGCTTCAGGATTTCAACTTCCTTCAAGCTAGAATCTCTAGGTGCCGATCGCAGGATTGATAACCCTCCAAAATGGTGGATTGATAAGCCTTTATAAGGAGTTATTTCGAGCCAAATTTTCGATTACCTGTACATCCTTTCGTCGTAGAAGTCTTCCATTTTTTCAACCTCTCCCTTTGTTCTCTTGTTCCCAATTTCTTTCGCTTCATCATAGGGTTCATAGTTGCTTGCTTCTTGGCCAGTGTCTGCCCTTTAATCTCTCTTTTTCGATCCTTTTTTATCTTAAAAAGATGTACCCTAGATTGGTGGTATATTTCTCTCCTGCAGGATGCTTCTGTCCTGCTAAAAGGGGCTCCTACCTCCATTCACGGATGGAAGGAGTGATTTTTTTTTATCTCAGATCCTTCTCTCGAGTCATTAATGTTACTGAACTAGAACCGGCTAAGGAAGGCTGTATTTGATGTTCCGAAACTGAAGGAGGAGGATCTTCGTAATTCTGAGATATTACGGGAATATAAGATCTCTCCCGTGAAGGAGCTACTATTGGAGCAAGCCCTCTTCCGTGCCAGGCTAAGTTTGATCGATCTTGGAGGTCAGTTTGATCGGCTCCAGTTTTTTCCTTTTCATTTAGTCTTTTAATGCGTTAACTATCGGACTATACAGGGATGAGGCCAGAAGAAATGGAGATGCTCTGAAAGGTGAGTGCCCAGTGAGAGGCTGAGGTGCTTCAAAAAGAAGATGCCCAATATCAGTAAAAAAGGAAGATAGTCATTCCAGCTGCAATGAGGGTTGTGAAGAAATCACGCCTGCAAGAGTGAGTGCTGGGGGAGCACCTTTGGCCTCCCAGCCACCGGCTGATACCCCTCCCATGCCACCTCCAGAAGCTGCTATCTTCAATCTGGAGGTTCTTCCTACCCCCCAAGGAGGGATGACGTTAACTGACTCTCCAGATTGAGTGAGTCTATTCGAGTATTTAGCCGAAGTCTCTAACAATACTACTATAGAGAATTACAAGAATACCCAAAGGGCTTTGGAGGGGATGTTGCATGGGTCTGATGTTTCGAGAATAAGACAACAAGATCTCAAGCTACAATAGAAGGAATCAGTATCTTTTCTAGTCCGGATGAGTTCTTTTGAACTCTTCTTTGAACTCTTAATATTTTTACTGATCCATATTCAATTGATTCAGCTGGAGCATCAGATTGCGGCTTTCATTGTCTCGATAATAGAAGTAGAGTCAAAGCTTGCCGAGGCATACGAAAGGCTAAGAACTGTTGAAGCCAAAGCCAAATAGCTGAGGATCGAATTAGAAAGGACGAAGATGGATAAGGAAGAGGCCACAAAGGAAGTCGAAGCAGATGACTGTCAAAAGAAAGAGACGTCAGGCAGCGCAGGCCCTCAACCCTCAACGTTGGGGGGGCAATACATTAGCTAGTACAGATTAATGAGGATGGTTAAGACTCTCAACCCTGCTTGACAAGGTACGTTTTGAGATTTCGTTAGCGGTTGGTCTGGAAGAATCGTCGACTGAGTGTCTTTGAGGAGCGCTCGCAAGAAAAGAAGACGGATGACACCACACATTGATGGAAGAGATAGAACTGATCCTCCCATAGGGGTTCGGTAATGAGATCTGCCTTCGTCGACCGCTGGACAGAATCAATTTTCTTTATAGGGGTTCGGTACCGCCATGTCCTCTCCGATTCTTATTCGAAATTCAAGTAGAAGAATGTCTGATGATCCCTCCTGTTGATCTGAAAGGCTCTTCATCTAGTTGTATCGCTCTACTCACCTGTCGCACACCATATCTTATCATCGCCTCTTTCACAGCTAACTGCGTACCGAGCCAAGTTATGGCTACTGTCAGATATATTTAAATATCTCACATGGCTCTATACGATAGGGTACAGTCATAATGATCCTTTATCTTTTCATCTTTGATCTCAATCTTCTCTTGAAAGGACTTTGACCAAAGTAGCAACATTGATCCCCTAATCCAGCCACATATTTTCATATCTCATCAGACCATATGGTGGCCGATCCCCCCCAAGATAACTTCTGGACATCGAGTATTAAATCAGAAAAGGTGCAACTATTTTTTGAAATTCTTGACCAATCCTTACTCCTAATCAGATGTAGGATCTTTTACTATTACAACTAATCATTCCTAAAAAGTTAGCTTCTATAATATCGATCCTTCAAACAGGATCCTGCGAGAAGCCTTCCGGTGTTCATATCCTCGCTGCCAATCTCAATCTCTACCAAGTAGTGGATGAACGAACTCAAGCCAATCGATCAATCCCCCTCTTTGGCTGATGCCTCTCATTTAATAGTAGAAATTTCTGTTGGTCTCCTGACTTCGGCATTCAAGGAGGCATCGGGCACTAGATAGTAGACAACCATCCCACGAACAAATCCAAAGGTTAATAAAGACTTCTGTCTAAATATGTGAAGTCAGGATACATCACCGCCATCCCAGTCATCGCCCACATGCCTACTGAGTCCATGTCATGTCGCCCCCTTTATCGGCTGTATGTCAGGCGAAAGACGACTTGTCAATTGACATAATCTGTATGGCTCATCATCATTAATCTCCCTATAAACGAAGGTAAGAAAGAAACCTCCAAGTACGCCCCGCATGTGCTCAATATTCCCTGTGCTCTCTTGCAACTCCCTCTCCTTCTTCTCTGTTATGTCAGATTCCTGACTTGATCGTCGGAGGGTCCTCGTCGGAGCCAACTTTGATCGGGACTTGTTTTGCAGAAACGCCGTTCTGATAGTCCTCAGTTTATCCAACCGTGTTCGTATGTGGTCGGAAATCTTCCACAATATGAACCATTGTTAAGGATGTGCATGCCCTAAATGACACCCATCGCACTTTGCAAGAAAATACGGACTTGTTCCGCAACAATAATATGGGATAACACAAGATTGAAAAAATTGACAACTTGAACTCTTTTCTTCTTGTTTTGTGTCGGATATGAGAATGACCAATAGGATTCTAGCTAAAACCCAACAATCTAGGGAGACCATCGGCCGATATTTTAACAATACACCCTAAAATTTTATTAACGTTCCAAACCAAATTTGAAGTATGCGCCTTTTCGAGAAAAGATGTTCTCTCAAACACTATCAAATTAGTATGTAATCCACACTGCATGACGGGGTTCAAGTGGAATGAAAGAAAAAGACACCAGATATTTTGTCAATATTTTTTTTATGATGAAAGATATAGTATGCTTTTTAGTTAATGAACTTAGTTTGGTCTTAATCTTCATCAACCGTAGGTTGTATCATAAAGAAAAACAAAATATCAAAAAACAATATAAGATTGAAAATACCTAGCTACAAGAGGAAGGCGATTTAACCAGGGTTGAGGTCTAACTAGCATAATAATGTTGCTCGTATTTCTTTTCCTAAAATAATTTGAACCATGGTTATAAGATTAATGTGCATTGTCTGATTAAAATTGACCGCTCAAAACATACCGCTGTTTAGCTGGTCAATCGAATGATAACCAGCCCTCACCAGGATTTAATGAGGAGCCAAATTCCACGTAGGAGACCATGGCGAGCAGACCGAAGGGATGACATATTCGCAACCTGTGGTGCTGAAAAGTGCGTGCAAGCAAACCACTAGACAGCAGTGCTCCTCTATGCGCGTGGGTCCAACCGTGGTCTCCACATTGTCATTCAAAAAAGTTCAAATCCTGGGCTCCCCCACGAGCGCCTCACCGCCGACCCGAAACCCCACCTGGCCGCCCAATCTAGCCGCGTCCAATTCTTGCGGAGCAAGTCCAGCACATCCCTCTTCCAAGCACGCGCATACAACCCCTATGCGGAAACAATCTCGGCCGTCATAATGATCCACAGAAATCCATCTCATCCGCTCGTATAGACGGGTTCAATGCAGCACTTCGACTCCATATTCGAACGGCTGTTACTTACCCTTATACAAACTTCTCTACAAATATTTGCTCTCTTATCATCGACCGGAGGAGTCCACAGAAACCCAGCTCCGTATACGTCCCAACGAGACCCTCCTCCGAGAAAACCCAATTACCATCCTACCCTCCCGCTCCTACCCTCATGGCCTGGTAAACAACCCAACATATCGAGGCTATTTACGTCATTCACCCACCACCGGTTCTGACTTTCGAAAAGCAAACGCTGTGGGCCGTAAACCGACCCGGTCCACTTCGAACCGCTAGGAGTAAAACCTCGTACTTTGTGTATGGCATACGGCAACCCGGTTTGGCGCCCATACCGTGCACGCTACTAGGGGGTCCGCCAGGCAGTGCCGTTCCGAAATTTCTCCACCCCTCTCTTCGCCCTCTTCGCTGCTCTCCTCTCGAGTCTCGACTCCTCTTCGCCCTCCCTGAAACCTTTCGGGGTTATTGCGAAGAAACCCTCCTTCGATCGGCGCCAACCCTCGATTGCGTTGTTCGGAGGAGGAGGATCCGATGGCGGAGGACGCGGTGGCGCCCGGAGCATCGCCGGCGGCAGCGGCTGCCGCGGGGACGATCGGGAGCTCGGTGATTCCGATCGTGAACAAGCTGCAGGATATCTTCGCCCAGCTTGGCAGCTCCTCCACCATCGATCTGCCTCAGGTGTCGGTGGTTGGGAGCCAGAGCAGCGGGAAGTCGAGCGTGCTCGAGGCGCTTGTCGGCCGGGATTTTCTACCGCGGGGATCGGATATTTGTACTAGGAGGCCACTCGTGCTCCAGCTCGTGCACTGCCCTCGGCGGCCGGAGGTGGCTGAGGGGGCGGACGAGTGGGGGGAGTTCCTCCACTTGCCCGGGAAGAGGTTCTACGATTTCTCAGAAATCCGGCGCGAGATCCAGGTGATAAGGGTTTAACACTGCTTTTTTTTAGGGTTCTTGGATCGATACACCTTTTCCCCTCTTCTTAAGAGTTGTTTGGCATGGCTGCTTGTAAGAACTGTTAAGGGTTATAATAGCTTGTTCTCCGCATTACTTTTTGTTACTTGTTATGGTGATTATTGGGAGAGTTTTTTAGTGGATTGGGGTTTGTTGAGAACGCCATTGGCATGGATCTTTCTTTCTTTCTTTTTTCAGTTTACCTTTTTAAACAGTTGTAATGGTTGAGAAAAACCTGAATTAAACATAAAACTATATGCCTGGGATTGGCAATGCTTGCTATCAGGTATTCATGTTCACAAAAGATACGGGTGCTGTTTTTTGGTTTAGCTAGCAGGTTCCTTTAGCTACACCATTTTTAATTGCTCAATGGAAGCTTTGCTGCATTGAATCCAGATTTATGCGAAGGCAATTTGTCATCTTCGGTGTTTTTAGTATGTCATAAAAAATCTTTCAAGCATCATAAGATAGAAAAAGTTATTTGCAACATCATGGGATCAAATGCAGATTTAACAATACCTGATATGGATCACTTGAAAAAATTGTTTCACACAGTACTTTTGTTAATGCTTTTGAATTAGTAGTTCTGATGATAAACTCGTGTTTAACTCTGTTAATGTATTGTTTCTTCTTTAGTTATATAAGATACCATCTTCACTTATGTAAAATTCACTATCCTAGGCCTTTTGACTAATTTTAATCGTTAGCATCTGCCTCAAGCTGTTAGTTTCTATGAGTTGTAACGTTTTATGTCAACCAGTCATTCTTTGTTTAAGAAGTGCTTCTGTTTTTTGTACTTAAAACTCACTTTTCAGACAAATTATTTTGTGGTTGCATTAGTATAGTTATTTTTTTTGGGTATTCTGCAATAATTTGTCATGGTGGTTGTGCCTTTATCTTGTGCCAAGCCATGAGTGGACTCTTTATTACTTGCAGGCTGAAACAGATAAGGAAGCAGGAGGGAACAAGGGAGTTTCTGACAAACAAATTCGCTTGAAGATTTTTTCTCCAAATGTTCTGAATATTACTTTGGTTGATTTGCCTGGAATAACTAAAGTGCCAGTTGGTGACCAGCCAAGTGACATCGAGGCAAGAATTAGAACTATGATCTTGTCATACATTAAACACAGGACTTGCATAATATTAGCAGTCTCACCAGCGAATGCAGATTTAGCAAATTCTGATGCACTTCAGATGGCTAGGATTGCTGATCCAGATGGTAAGTTTATTCAAAAAAAATCATAATTTAAATATTAATTTTGAGTTTTAACTTTTAACCGTTTATTAAAAAAATACTAGCAGCTGTGGTAAAACAGTGGAATGACCTTTCTTTCTTTGGGAACAGGTTCTCGGACTATTGGTGTCATCACGAAGGTCTTATTTGTTTATTTTCATAATTCTATGTTCTAAAAATTGTCATAATTATTCTGGGATGAGACATAACTTCCATCTTTATGGTTCAGTTAGATATAATGGATAGAGGCACTGATGCCCGCAACTTTTTATTGGGAAATGTGGTCCCCCTCAAACTTGGATATGTTGGTGTTGTGAACCGTAGTCAACAGGTACCTCTTTTAATTCGATGAAATGGGAAGTCTAAAATGACCAAATTTCCATGGTATTTTCTCAGTAAATTTGTGTACATATGTGTAATTACATACAAACAGTTTTTCAGATTAGTTTTCATGTACTATTCCTAGAAGGAATAAAAACAAGTGAAACAATGCAACTTAGCTAGCAATAAAATAATTGTTTGAAGATGAGCTGTTGTAACTTGGAACCCAGATGCTTAAAAATTGTTCAACTGCAACTATGAGTTTTGACTATTTACCATGCTCCATCAATGCTTACATAAGTGACGTGTCCCAAAATGCATCCATATTCTTCATTTAACTTCAAAGAACTTCTATGTGCCTATATATTGGTTCAAACAAATAAAAGTAATTCAAAACCAATCCTAATTATCCATTTAAAATTTTTAAACCTTTTATCCTAGAAAAATAGATCTGTGGGCATCTAAGCTATTCCCGTATCTGGAATTTCATATTGTGTTTTAGAAGTTGTTCCACAGAAGTCTGAAAATACATTTGTGTGTATACAAGTACTTAATGTTGGTTAGAAACCCAGGACAAGTTATGTGAATCTTGGACAACTGTAATAACTAGAAGTGAGAAGTTGTCTGGCAACCTTTTCTTTTTATTTTTTTCTAAAGAAATAGGTTCCAATCTAGCCAATTCATAGATGTGCACACATCCGTTCATGATTCTCTAATTTATTTCTGGCTTGATGATGCAGGACATTAACTTTAACCGTAGTATCAAAGATGCATTGGCCTTTGAAGAGAACTTCTTCCGCAATCAGCCTGTATTTTTCTCAGAAACATTCTTTACTTTTCTTAACTATCATTTCTTTTCAAATATATATGAAGTTCTCACACTGTTTGTAGGTGTATCATGGTCTTTCTCACTGCTGCGGCGTTCCTCAGTTAGCCAAGAAACTGAATCAGGTAAATATCACAAATAACCTTTATTACCAAATGACCATTATTGAGATAATTAGGCTCTTCTTTATTGACCATGACCAGCAAGGCTTTTCCCATATCTGACATTTTGGTTATCCTTTCCTAGCTCCTTGAAAACAGTTTCTGGTCTTGTACCATTTGGTTAGCCATACTCATTAATCCTGATAGGAAATTCCTGAATGCACTATTATCTGCAGATTTTAGTACAGCATATCAAGACTGTCCTTCCAGGACTGAAATCTCGCATAAATGCTCAATTGGTGGCTGTAGCAAAGGAGCATGCTGCTTATGGTGATGTCGCAGAGTCAAAGGTATATGCTTTTTTTCTTTTTTGTTACTGTGGCACATAGTAATGATACCCTTTTTGTATTCAAATGCCCTTAAATCATATAAGGATGCTTTTATCTGGTCACATCATAGATCACTTGCAACTATGTGATAGAAAGGAGTGTCGTCATACATTCTTTTGAAAGATCTGATCCTCAATGTCCCAAGTTGAATTTAAGCATTTTGGCAAAAATTTCAAAATTGAGAAATGCTTGTATTTGTTTCTTTGGAAAGTTACAATAAAGGCGCATGCCTCATCAATGTCTTCTATTGTGGATTTTGTCATATTATACAATTATTCAGTAAGAATCACTGGAGACTGGATGAAGATGGTTGCCATTCAACTTTCTTTGATGTTTACTAGATGCCCTAGAATCCCTTCAAATAAATCCTAAAAGAAGTTTTTTCACGTTTGCTAAAATACCTTAAACAAATGGCCAGCCCCTCCAGGAGAAGAGAAGAGAGGCACAGGTGAAAGGCTGTATTGTTACCTCACTTTTCTCTCCTTCTCTCTACCTAAGATATTCTCACAAGCAAAAGAAGGCTGATATGATGATTTAAACAAGTAACCCATTTTGTTGCTCATCCAACCCTCCAATGACTCCTAAGTTCTTTTAATCTCATCACACTTTAAAAAACCCACTGAGGACCCGACACAATACTGTAAACAACAAAAGCTAATAACGAAAGGCTAGAAAGAGCGATTGGCTTCTGTGGAACTGATTTTGTGAAATATCATCCTGAAAATGGTGTCCTATGATGAATGTGAAATGTCACAGCTCTGATGCATCAATGTCTTTTAGAGTTTCAAAGAATGCTTCATTCTTGAGATGGTGCAATTTTTCTTTCACTATAATGTATCCATTTTGTTATGGTTGGCCAGCTAAGAAGATTATGTGTTGGAAAGAATAAATTCTTGCATATCCATCCATATATTTCAAGAATGCTTAAAGATGTTGCTTGAATATCAAAATTCATGCTACAATTGTACAATGCCGACATTTTTTTAATATGGACAAGGGATGATTTACTCATTTGAATATTAACCTTCAGCAAGTACAAGAATCTGCTAATGCATCATGAGAGAGACACTAAATTCTTGCATTGGTAAAGGGTTAAACGAGCTAAAATAATGGCCTAAACAATGCAAGGAATATTGATCTTGACAACAATAAGCCACAGATATCAGATGATTCGAGTTATTGTTAAGCATAATGTTTTAGGTATATGACAGCATTTTCTTGGCATGCCTTCAATACATAACCAGAAATGCTAAATACCACCTGGCAAGAATACTCTCACTTGAGCATCAGCAAGCTTTTATTTTCAGAAACTAAACTCTCCTACATTTTTTTTTTTTGTAGCATCTTACATTTTATTTTATTATCTAACAAACTGTAAACTTCTAAGGACTTGCTCCTGTAAATTTGCGATCATGTGCTTCAGCTTTCAGTGGTGCTTGTATGCATTTATAGTAATGCCATGACAATTGATATATTATTATTAATCATATGATATTCATTGCCTGCTTGATTTTCGCTGCAGGCTGGTCAGGGAATCAAACTCTTGAACATTCTTACAAAATATTGTGAAGGTAATTGGTTTTGCTGATTTTCTTATAAATGATCTGTCTTCCTTTTATACGCATGAGATCATGGTTTTTTCCACAATTCACTTGACATATATGTTCTTTAAGTTTTCCAATGACCTGATCATGGAACTTGTGCCTAAACCTTTTATTATTTTGCAACCTTGATGTACAATGGATTCATAAATGCAAACTTGCACTGAAGAAAAATAAAAAAGAGCAAAAGTGGGGTGTTATACTTGTTAATGCTTGAATTTATTGTACTTCTATTTGCACCATATTTGTGTGTTTTGTTATGTATTATTTACATTCTTGGAACTTGTCATTATTTGTTTGTTGCAGCTTTTTCATCAATGGTGGAAGGAAAAAATGAGGAATTATCCACAGCGGAGCTTTCTGGTGGAGCACGAATACACTATATTTTCCAGTCCATCTTTGTGAAGAGTTTGGAGGTCCACATAATTACTTTTACATGTTAAGTTTGAAATATTATCTGTTAGATATATTTCAAACTTTCACCAATTTTTGTTTTTAGAGTTGTTCACTACCTTCTTGATTTTGAAAGTGCTGTTTGCTTAAAACAGTTTAACCAATAATATTTATAGGATTCTTATGTGAATGTGCTTTTCTCTTGGTTGCTTCACTTTTGAGCTTTCTTTCTTCCTTTATGTCGAATATCATTGCTGACTCACTGTATTCTGTTGAAGGAAGTTGATCCTTGTGAAGATATAACAGACGAAGATATCCGCATGGCTATCCAAAATGCAACTGGTCCTAAAAGTGCTTTGTTTGTACCAGAGGTGATAGTTGTCAACTGATATCATGCTTCTTTGGATGCGAAGAAAGAGATTTACGTTCTGCTTTTATCCTCTTGTTTGAATGCTTACGGTGTTCATTTTTCTGGAACAAATATTTAGGTGCCATTTGAGGTTCTTGTACGAAGGCAAATAGGCCGTCTGTTAGATCCAAGCCTTCAGTGTGCAAAATTTATCTACGATGAATTAATTAAGGTATAGACTCATTCCAAATTTAAAATATAATAAAAAATTTTTAACTTGGTACTGAATTATTCCTTTGCCTTTTCTTCTTCAACTTCATTGTAGATGAGCCACCGTTGCTTAGCTAGTGAGCTTCAGCAGTTTCCAGTCCTTCGAAAGTGCATGGATGAGGTAGTCGGGAATTTCTTAAGAGAGGGCCTTCAGCCTGCAGAGACGATGATAACCCACATTATTGAAATGGAGGTTAGGAAAAGATAATGGTTTCATTCTGTTTTGTGCTTGGTGGATACTTTTTGTGAATTGCATGAAAGCGAACAGGCCTGAAAAGCTTGCATTCATCAATGCTTCGTATTTCCCATTTTTTCTTCCACTTATCAATTTTTGTATGCTGACTGCTAACATTCATTCCTTAATTCAATTTGTTATGAAACTAGTTTGGTTTTAAACACATCCCTCACTGGATTATGTTGTGAAGAGGTTTGTTGAACTGTCTCAACAACTTATATGAATTGTTAAAAACCCTGTGACATGTAACACTACTACGGGCTGTACCCTCTGATCCCCAAACAAAAGGACAGTATCTTACTGTAAGATGCCATATGCGCCAGTACTTAACATGTGCAAACCTTCAAGCTTAGACAATGAAATAACATGTATTTCCTCTTTTGTCACCAATGAAATGTTTTCCTAGATATAAAAAATTGAATGAATTGCCAACCTTTTGGCCTTATCTGGTCAATAGCTGTGAGAAAAATTGGCTAATATCGTGCCATTTTATGCTGTATTCTTACTTTTTAGCCTTTTCCTGTAATACATTTGTTCTCTTCTTGGAATTGGGCTGTATGCATTTTCACTGATCCAGTGGATGTGTGCGTTGATTTGAGTACTTGATTTTGCAGATGGATTATATAAACACTTCACATCCAAATTTTATTGGTGGCAGTAAGGCTGTAGAAATTGCACAGCAGCAAGTTAAATCTTTTAGGTTATCAGCATCAGTGCCCAGATCTAAGGTGCTTTTTTCTCTTTTTCTTAATGTTCCTGAGTATGCCAAATCTTGAATCTTAAATGTTTGCTGGTGTTTGGACTTTGAGCTGAACTAACAGAAATGATAAATTGTGTTGGATATTGTATCACGGCATATTTGCTTTTTCACTATTGTTTGTTTTAGTGTTGTTTTATTATATAATGTTAGATCAAGGCCTTATTCTGAACAAGGCTGAAACTTATGTGTAAGCATAAAGTCTTTTTTCCCCCCTTTTTTCAAAAATTGCTATTCTAAAGTAGCTAACTACAGACTAGACTTAGGGGTATGTTAATTCTATGAAACTCTATTTATTTTTTCCTTTTTTTCATAAGAACTTATTGAGAACATATAGCAATACTGTTGGACTGGCTAACTGTTTGAGAATTTAAACATTCCATGTTTGCTGCTTTTAGTGGAAGTATAGATCTTTTAAGCAAACACAAATTTGCAAACCCAACCATAACAATCAAGAACTTGTTTTGACCTTCTAAGACCAGGTGTATATATCCACATTTCCTTGGCCTGATATAGGTTAAAGAAATAGACCCATTTTGTTCAAAGTCTTGGCTACCTTGACTCTCTGATTTCATGCCTAACTGTTTCATGCAATTTTCATTTTTCCAAGTTAAAAAGACCAGCAGCCCTTTGGAAGAGCAATAGTCATGTTTGGCCTATTGGGCATGTGATTCCTCCTCCTAATGCAACGTTCATCGTGTCATTTTATTGCTCTTTGGTATTATTGTCTATTGTAAGTTTCATTTAAATCTTATTACAGTTTTTGATTTTGTTTTTGCCAAATAAGCTTTAAAGTACATCCTCAAATTTAAGAATGGAAAGCATGTTATTGGGTCGCAATTTTAAAAACTTTTTTTGGAAAAGAAAAAGCTATTTGCTTTTGGTACAGTCTCCCTTTCAACTCATTTTAAGTGACTTTTGTTACTAAAATCCATCTTTATGAACTGTATTTCTAGTTCAGATAATTCAGTTGTGATATTCTTGTTAGATAAGATGCCTACAACATAAACCTCATGAATCATTGTAATCCAATTGCATCTGAACATCTGTCTTCTTATTGTAAGATAATTTCACATGTATTTGCAAATAGGCCAATGAGATTGTTAAAGAGGTCATGAGCATCTGATTGAGAGGGATTATGATCGTTTGACAACTATTTTTGCCATGCGATTTACAAACGGATGCATGCATATATTCAAGAGTTAAATGCACAAGTTATCAGATCATGCCAAAAATCTATGATGTCCTTGTTGTTTTCTTTAAACTTTATCCTTTCTTGAGATATCCTTAACAATGTTATTTTTGGAAGAAAATATGAGACAGTAGTTTCATGTGAAGAAAGAAAAATGAAAAAGAAGGTTTGTTGTTGGAATTGTCATAGGGTTGATGTTAGTGACCGTGGGTTTCATATAACAGTTGAGTATTTGCATCTAATCTAGCCTTGAATTTTGTTGGCGAATAACAAATTACCTTATATTATTTTCTTCACCATTATTTTGATTTCCTTCAGAACTGGGTCAAGCTTTTTCGTGAAAACTACTGTTTCTTTCCCTGATATGTTTTTGGCTTTATCAGATCATGCCAAAAATTTATGATGTTCTTGTTGTTTTCTTTAAACTTTGTCCTTTTTGAGATATCCTTAACAATATTATTTTTGGAAGAAAATATGAGACACTAGTTTCATGTGAAGAAAGAAAAATGAAAGGTAGGTTTGGTGTTGGAATTGTCATAGGGTGATGTTAGTGTCCCTGGGTTTCATATAACAGTTGAGTTTTAGGCTTTTAGCATCTAGTCTATGCCTTAAATTTTATCGGCGAATAACAAATTACCTTATTTTATTTTCTAAACCATTATTTTGATTTTCTTCAGAACTGGTTAAGCTTTGTCATGAAAACTACCGTTTCTTTCCTTGTATGCTTTTGGCTTTATCTTGGAGCAACAATATATGTTCTGTTGCAGGATGGAATAGATTCTGATAAGCTACAATCATCTGAAAAGAGTCTCAAATCTCGAGCTATCCTTGCCAGATCTGCTGCAAATGGTGCTGTTTCTGATGCCCTTCAGGTCAACTTTTGTTTCTATGCTGTTATTATTAATATTCGATATCTCATGAGATATGCAAATATGTTCTGTCTGATGTGGTTTTTTATCTTCTGTGTTTTCTGGGTAATGACCAGGGAGTTCGACCTTCTGGAGATCCGGAAAGGCCCGGTTCATCTGGTAAGCAAATTTTTTAGGTTTAATTTAGAGCAAGGAAAGGTGTAAAAGTCCAATTTTTTGATGCCTTTGATTATTTTCACCATTGAAAAGAAAATATATATATATATATAAGCAGGAGTTGGATATCTTATTTTCTAGGGAGAAGTATTAGAACTTAATGCAGAATATCTCCCTCTAGAACTAATCTGAACTATCAAATAGGAAGGGTTCTTTTTTGAATTTCTTATTAGTCACATGCACTTGATATCTGGTCAATTTTAGTTACATTAAGCTCCTCAGCCACCATTGTGCATTCTTGTGTGCATAGCCGTGAAAATTTGGACTTATATTGCAACTACACCAAACTTCCTCAGTACCATCTAATTTTGTGACTGCAGGAGGTACAAGTGGATCAAGCTGGGGGATTTCATCAATTTTTGGTTCTAGTGAGGATCGTGCACCTGCAAAAGAAAGTTCAATGAACAAGTCTTACAATACCCCTTCTCACACCTTTGAACATTCCCTCACTATGATCCAGTTAAGGGAGGTAAGTGTTCTTGCATCTTGTCTAACAACTGCTTGCTTCATTATTTGATTGCATGTATCCAGTGTGTAATTTATGTTGTTATTGCTCAGCCACCAGTCGTCTTAAAGCCGTCGGAGAATCAGACAGAGCAGGAGGCTTTGGAGATAGCTATCACAAAAATGTTATTGAAGTCATATTATGATATTGTAAGAAAAAATATCGAGGACTCTGTGCCAAAGGCAATTATGCACTTCCTGGTAAATGGAGTTATTTAGGATATGAAGAATCTGTTAATCTGTTTGTGTTTATTTTTTTTTATTCCAGCTGATCCATGTGTTCTGTTAAGATATAAAAATCACATTTTCTTCCAGTTTCCTGCATCCTTGCCTCTTGATTTCAGATTGTCTAACATTTTAGAAAAGTTTAAACTTCATCTGTAAGGAGAATATATAAATGTTCTAAGCACTTAAATAAACACATAGATTTACAGTCGTTTTAACACCATTAAAGATCAAGTGCAGTATGTTTAGGTTAATTTTGACTTGAAGATGCAACTCTAGTCTAGTCAAGTCATGATATTGATTTATTTGCATGTGGTATTTTCTTTGGCTGTTGTTACTGCATAACTTGGTATTTTTAACAAAAATATTGTTGTAATCAATGTTATAAGTTTTGGTCCTGAGCCCAGCCTTACCACTACGGCATGGTAGGTACAGTTCACCCTTGCACCGACACATGGTATTATATTGGAGATGGGATGGCAAAACCATGTGTTGGTATGGAGGTGCACCATGCCCTTGTATAGGTTCCAACAATTTCCATGCTGCTTGGTATGGTTCAATACTTGAAATTTTGGATGTGGTTGCATTATAGAACTACTAACTAATGTTGTCGATTATAAATTTAGGTCCCCTTTGGCATTGTTTTCAAAGGGGCAAAGAGTGCTTCTTGGAGGGACAAAAGCTCTTTTGGGTGATTTTGATGTGTTTGGTAAAAAATTTAAATAGCTTTCTACTTCCTCTAAAAGCTTAAAAGGTCTACCAGGGAAAGCTCTGATTTTGGATCTTTTGGATAAAAGCTCTATTTCACATACATGAGGAAGATGTTCTCATTTTAATAAAAATTCCACAGAGACAAAAAAACTCATGATAATATAATAATGATATAAGTAGTAATATAATATCATTATATTATGTTATTCATAAATAATGTATTACAATAACTTATTATATATTATTATATTATATTTTAATTATATTATAATAATTTACAAAAATATTAGAAGATAACATTCTTATAATATTTTTATTATATTATAATGTAATAGTGTTATGGAAATATTTATATCATATATTTAATTATATTATATAGACTAAAATATCAAAATAAATAACTTATAAATTAAGAATCCTTTATAATATTGGTTTTCTATAATACAGTCAAATAATTGAAAGCAGTACATGATGTCTTTTATTGTCATTTCGTAATAATAAAAGCACTTTCTCAGTTTACTGAGCAATAGATGTTAAAGTTCTATAATACTTCAGAAATGTGGTTACCAAACTGTGATCAGATTTTTATTAAAAGCTCTACCAGCAAGAGCTCTACTGTCCAAAACTCTATAGATTTTTTAAAAAAAAAAACTTTGCTACCTATAGCAATGCGAAATGGGTCTTTAATGTTCAACAACATAGAGAAACTTAATCATGAATTATTATAATTTCTGTTGCTAAAATAGGTGGAGTTCGTTAACTTAGTAACTGGAAGTGCATAGCTCATTGCTTCCTTGTGCATGTGCAATATGAAAGACTGTACTTGCATATTTACCTATATATTGGGTGTTTCTGCATGCACTTTGAGACATTCGCTCCATGTTTCCCTTGTTTGGCAAAATGATTCTGTTCCTGAATGTGTTTCCGATGAGCACCGAATTATGTCAAATTCATCCCAAGTACCATTCCATTGACTGCATTGTATGACATGTTATTGTGATTTGTTATTATTTACTGCAAATTTATGATTACTCCTATTATTTTATGTATCTGTCATTGTTATGTCATTATGTGTCCATGTTGCTTCTTGTTTCTTTTCCCCCTTTTCCTATGTAATATATAATTCATACTAGATATTTTCTAATATTAATGACAAACAAATGTTTTAATGAATGATTGATATAGACTTCTTTCAGATTTGGATGGATTTAAATTATTTGAATTTGTTGTCAACTTGATGTTTCAGTTTGTCAGCTTGATATTTCTCAATCTGCTCCTTGCATAATATGTTTGACTACTTGCGATGAAATATTGCATTTAGAAAATCAGTGGTGAAAGTGGAAACCCTATATAACTATAGTTATAGTTAATACTTGTGAGACTACTAATTCCTTTGCCACTTGTCTAGGTTAATCATACAAAGCGGGAGCTGCATAATGTTTTTATTAGAAAACTTTACAGGTATAATGGCTGATCACTCTTGAAACTATGATTCTAAGCCCGTTTCATTTCATTTATGACAATTCTCAATTATACCACTAAACTTCAATGTCCCCACAGCTTAAACCGGGAAATTAAGATCCATCAGTATATCATTGTTCTCTGGGGAAAAAAAAAGTTAAGAACCTTGTGTGATGGTTGTGTTGTCAATGCAGAGAAAACCTCTTTGAAGACATGTTAAGAGAACCTGATGACATAACTGCTAAAAGGAAACGGATCCGGGAGACACTCAGAGTTTTGCAACAAGCTTACAGGGTAGGCATTATTTCTATCTAAAAGCTGGAACACTAATGTGTGATTAAATATTTGCATCTATGCTTCTGTGCTTATTTAATTCTTTTGGTGACCAGACATTGGATGAGATACCACTTGAAGCTGAGACTGTTGAGAAGGGTTATATTCTAGACACTGATGGAACTGGTCTGCCAAAGATCCACGGGCTTCCTTCATCGTTCTATACTAGTAATGACTACAGCACATCATATGCTGCTTCTCCTAAGAATCCCAGATCCAGGAAGTCAGCTCATTCAGGAGAGCAACCATCACCATTGTATTCAAATGCTGATGCCAATGGATTGGGATCCTATCCAAGAATGGATGCATGAGTTGTTGGATCTATTAATATTCCATACTGAAGTTTAGTGGTTCATTAAAGCATGCATAAAGTTGGTTTTGCTTCCTCAAGGAAATATCTAATTTTATTCTTTAGTGCTGGTTCGTATCCAGTGAGAGCAGCGCAATTAGATATTTGCTTGATGTATAGGAAACATATTCATTTATTTTCATCAACATATTTGTTAAAAAGTTCACCAATGAGAAATAACATGGCTGTTTCCTTTATGACTCGAGAAGATTTTCCTTTTTGTTGCAGATTAGCTACTGATAGCTGTCAGAGGCCATATAAGAAAGCAGTGGTGTAAAGTTCTAGCACAACCTCGTTGATGCTATTGATGTATGTCAATGGCATGCTAATTATTGTCTCGTGTTAACATTGAGGTTTGTATCATTCCTCAAGTATTAGAATGCGGTATTTCCTCGGGAACTGATTTTCAGTTTGTATAGCTTGTAAGATTAGACATCAGATTTTGTGTGTTGAAGCATTATCATGAAGTGTTTCTTGTATGCTTTAGGTGGCATGCAGGATTCTGCTTCCCTCCGTCTGGACAAAAGATGGAAATTAGCAGAAATGGGCTGCCTAGAAGAGCAGACTGAAGTGGAGCGTAGTTGTAGTCAGGGAAATGGCCTTAGGTAGCATGAACAGATTTTAGATGCTGAAACTTGGATCAAAGTGGAGCAGGCTAAATTGTGTTATACATAAATGCAATAATTTTCCCTTGGGTTTGAAGTGAGGTTGGTTCCATTCCCAACTCTCAGGATCGATGGTATGTGTCATCTTGTGTGTTTAATTGCCCTCGTCTAATCCTCTCTATTTCGATGCCTTATAATAACAAGCAATGCTTGGGAATTAATGAGCTCTGTTTTACATGCTCAATTTAACACATTTGCCTACGACAATGGAACGGTGCTTATCCTAGCTAAGATCGACAGAGTCAGAAGTTTTTCCGGACTATATCTGAGATTATTATGTCTGACGAAGAAGAATGGTGCGCATCTTTCAAACATCAAAATCAAAAGTACGAAGTGTCCAATTTTTCTTGCCACTTGATGCTGCCAGATATTTCAAGTTGCTTCGAAGTACATAGCAATGAAGAAGGATAACTTCATAGAAAATAAACAGTTATTCGTTAGGTGGTAGCCAATAATATTGCCATCCTGCTTTCTAGACTTGAATAAATACTTGCATGCAATCACAAAGAACAATATGGGCAAGATAAATAGGAACCTGGAAATTATAAGCACCAAGCCTAGGATATTAAGCGCTGAAGTAGCAGAAATAAGTAGCAAAATCTTGGTAACAAGATGGTGAGGTCAAGGCTTCTTTGGCATAAATAGCAAGGAAGAAGGGTAAAGAGAACTTGGTAGAGAATAGACAATTAGTATTAGATAGTAACCGGTAAAACAGCCATAATAAAGACCCGCAGTCTATTGGATAAGCAGAAATAGCGAGACCTCATCTCTAATTTCCTGCTGTCCAGATTTGAGTAAATACTCAGTATGCAGTAATAAAAACCAACACTACCACGATAAACATAAACCTGGGAATGACAAACACCTGATCTAAGACAATAAGCACAAAATTTGTAGAAATAATCAGTAAAAGCCCGATAACATAATGATTAAAATCTTGTTTGGTTAAGCTTTTAAAGTACCATAAAACACTTTTTGACCCTCAGAAAGTATTTTTGGATGGTACAATAATATTTGATAAAAAATCGAAAAGCTATTTTTGTTTTGCCTGAAAAGATCTACTTGAGAAAAATTATATTTTAAATTTTTTTTCAAAAATACTTTCTGACTAATGTCGAAAATCTATTTTGATTTAAATGAAAGTCTTTTAATGACTGAAATATCCACTAACAAATCTTATAATTACATCTTATTATATCATATTATATTATTATACTATAAATATAATATAATATAATAATGAATTAATATTATGATATATTATAAATATATAATATAATGTATTATAATATTATTATAGTATTAAAATACAATTTGATATAACAATATTTATTAATAATATAATATTATTACATTATAATAATATAATAGAATCTGTTATATTATAATTTATTATTAGATTAGATTAGATTATAATCCATTATATTTTATTACATTATATGATAATAATATTATATAATAAAATAATATTTTAAAATGTAATAATATTTATGTTATAGACATATACTATAATCTATTATAATATTATTATACTATAATAATACAATATAATATAATAATATTTTAATAATAATATAATATAATTATATTATAATAATTTATTATTACATTATATTATAACTAATATATTATATTACATTATAAATTATTTATAATTATAATATTATTATTATATAATAATATTATTATATTATATTACATTATATTATTCTTCATTATACAATACTATGTAATGCCTTTTATTATCATTTTATCATATCAAAAGTACTTTTTTATTTTAGTTACCAAACATATGTTAATATTCCAAAGTACTTTATAAATATAGTTACCAAACAACAAATAGCTTTTTGTAAAAACTCTACTTCTAAAAATTCTACTTCTCAAAAGCTTTACTTCCAAAAGCTCCAAAAACTCTACTGCCGACCGCAATCCCAAACAGGATCTTAAGTCAGGGTTGCGTTGTAAGTAAATAGCAACAAAGAAGTGTAAGAAGACACCTAACAAGAAATAAATACTAAGTGTTAAACTGCAAACATTGACATCAAAATAGTAAACATTTGCAAAGGAAAAGCACAAAAAGTAATATTTGATCTTGGACCTCCAGCTTTCCATATTAGATTGAATGCATAAAATGCAAAAACAAAGACAAACCTGCAAAGATAAAAGGGAACCTGTAACGGTCAATGCTAAATTTGGTGAAGCAAGCACTAAATTGCTTGAACAAGCACCAGAAGTCCAGTAACATGATGGTCTGGTCAGGATTGTTTTGAAGTAAATAACAATGAAAAAAGGTAAGGAGATAATTCAGTGAGGAATAAACAATTAATGTTATTGACTAAATGTTCGCATTAATGTAGCTTACAATCTACCAAATAAGCAATAAAAGTGATGCCCATATATATGGACTATGCTCATCTCAAGAGGAGAAGTTATATAGTTCTTTCAACTCTACAATCAATAATAGCGCATCCAAATCGAAGATCTACACCAATGATCATGATCTATATAATTAAAATACCTAAAAGCCAAAAAGCACATATTTTGATGGTCTCTAACCTATGCATGAAGCGGACAAATAATAGATGTTTTTCCATGTCAATATACTGAAATGCAATTACTGATTATCCATAAATTAAAACATGTATAGATTAAACATCAAGACCACATCAAGACTTTAATGCTTAGATTACAAGAAGAATGGGCCTAATATCATAATAACAATTCATTTTTGCACCAACTTGCAAAACTTAGAGACCACCAAAACGTGTAAGTTTTGCTTGTTAGGTATTTTTAGTAGTATAGATCATGATCATCATTGCCGACTTTCAATTAGCATACCTTATTAATTTTAGAGTTGAGAAATCCTCCTGAAAAGAGCAAAGCCCACGACTATGCTCCCCTTGGTAGGATAAGGTATCCAATCCTCTAAGACCAAAATCAATGTTTAGAAACCAAATTTTATGTATTTAAATAGTCACTAACCTATGCATCATGCCGACAGAAAAATGAATGGTTTTGATTATATTAGAATGCTAAAATATATGAAAAAGCATTTAAATTATAAATCTATCTTATTAATAATGATTTAGATATGCCACAGTATATATATAGATTGAAAATCAATAGATTTTAATCCTTAGATAATAGTAACACAGTCTCACATCATTTTAGCTGTTCATGCACCCATTTGATGAATCAGAGACTACCAAAATACATGATTTTGATTTCTAAGCATTTTTAATGGTAGAGATCATGATCAATTGTATGACTTTTCTATTTGTATAACCACTATTAATTTTGGGGTCAAGAGAAGTAAACACCTTCTCCTCTATAGAGAAGCAACCTCTCTCCTCTTTCCCCTTCCTCTACAACCACTCCTATCTTTTGTTCTTCTCAATTAGGTTTATAATTTTTGGGAAAGAAACTTGCAGTAGAGATCTGGAGCTATGAAAAGAAAAAAAATTGATTAGCTAAATACAAAAGCGAAAACATAGGCAAGAGGATGAGATGGAGGACATGAACTTCACATGCATTTATTTCATCTTTTTTTCTGAGTGAAACTTCACATCACAATAGTATTAGTGGTTGGAGATAGATTGCCAAACCAAGAGGATCTGATGCTATCCTTGGTGAAGCTTCTGTGTGTTTATACCAGTCCCATGGAGAAAACCTAAGACTCACAAGGAATACAATAAAAATCATGAAATTATCAGAAATGAAGTAACACCATCCAGCAAACATGCCTGGTAATATTTGCTTTCTTTGCATATCATTTTTTATAAAAAATACTCAACTCAGTTATGTACATATTGTACCAAAAAAGTGAGATTAACATATGTAATTGCTCTCCTTTCTTAAAGCAGTTCAGGCATGTCAGCATATTCAAGAATTTTTTTTTTTAATCTAGTATCTTGTTCTTTTTGTCCAGAAAAAAAAGGACACAATAGGAAACCAGGAGTGCACTCCATTGCTTATGTTTACAAAGTACACCAGTTACCACTGCAATCAGATGCGGAGAGAGATCATGATTCTTTTGAGTAGTTCCATGCATCTTCCTTTGGTTTTTCTTTTCCGTGTATTTTTGAACTTGTCAATAGCCAGACGTAGTGAATGAGAACACAAGATCTCAGAACGCATGACATTTCTGCTGCCTTCCCTTACCTAGCAAGTAGGACAAGAATGAGAACCACTAGAACTTTGCTAAACATGTAAGGTGCCAAAATCATTCTTATGATCCTGACATTTTTTAAAAAATATTCATCCATAAAGAGGAAACTCTGTCCAACACATTATCTGTAACATGGTATAAAAAAAGGGTATATGAAAATACCTTGTCATCATTCAGTGAAAAACTTCACATAGTTGCAGTTTTAGGTGCGCTGTTTCCTCACTTGTTTCTCTTTGTTTTTCTTCTTTTCTTTTTCTTTTGGCCCACCCATGGACCACGTTTGAACACACCTAGAACTTCAATGCTGCATTCACATTATAGTTTATCATCAAATAGGTAAGTAGTAGGGCAAACTAGCTGCATAATACAATGAATCAGACTTACAGAAAACATGTGGTTAACTAGTGATAAGTTCAGGATGCATCACAAGTAGATCTAAGTTATATAAAAGCAAGAAACTATCAAGTTTGATTCATGGTATACAATTAATTTCTTGCTCAGCTCATCCACCCAGGTTTGTTATTACTTGTCAGTGGGAGGACACAATATATGATTGTGATGACTAATGAACAATATTGTCAAGAAAGTGATGGAGTTAAAAATCTTAATAGTAATTTATATAGGTGTACTATGGATCAATTTATGGATAATAAAAGTTCTACCAGTTCCTTTGAAAAAATCTAAAACTATAAAATATCAAAATTAAAAGCAAAGGAGTTAATTGGAAACTGAATGAAAAATGAAAAGCAATCACCTTAAACATGAGAAGGCTCTTTCTTTCATCATAACACAACATAGCATGTCTAATGGGACAAATGTCATGACCAAACAGTGAAGATAATATAACAATATTTCCATATATTTATCCAATTAACCATTGAAGTTAAATTTTTTGGAAGAAAACAAAATGAGATTTTGACCAATGACAATAAGGATAAGAAGGTTTTGCCTTGTCTCTATGAACTCCAAATTCTTTATCTTTTTCTGAGAAAGATAGGGGAAGATACTATCTAGGTTAATCTGATTAAGATGATGAAATAAAAGCCACAATAGAAACCCCCAGTGAGGTATAGACTAACAAAAGCGCAAAAATGGAAGAGGAGAAAAAAAGGAAACCAAAGACTGATACCCACCATGAGATTCAGAAATTACAAAAACCTAAGACCAAAATTTGAAGATAAACCTCCTAGACATAGCCTGCTTCCACAAAATTCTTTTATCTTACTTTTCACAAATTGAAAACTTTTGAAGGGACTGCGAAATTTATGAGCTGAAGGCTAAGTGACAAATAAATATTCTAAAAGCCAAAAAAACAAGGAATCATATGAAAAGGATCTCCAACTTGGCCTAATGTTAACATAATCAAGTTGGATCTCATGATCTATATATAGGATTGTATGATCAGATACAAAATGCAGACCTTATGATCCTTTTGCAAGGGTGCAAGTAGGAACATTAAGGGCTTTCTGATCTGGATTGTAGAAGTTTATATCTTGAACTGTAAGATTCTGGCCATAATAGTAATCAATCATCACAACCTCAGCAACGGACAAGAAGGTTGTACAACTGAAAAAAATGGTATCAGAGAGCTCTTCACCATGGAACATCAAAGACATAAAATTGCTGGTCAACTATTAAAGTCTAGCATCCAAGTGCACAAGATAGACTTTGCAAAGGATGCAACCAACATATTATAAGAATGAATAAAGGCTTACATTCAGATATTGAAAGGGTTCAGCAGATCTGCATGGCATGTCAAATTTAATCTAGCTCATAGGTTCATGATCTATGCTACATGGACTCAGTGCTGGTGCGTGATTTGAAGTTAAAATCAGATCCTTCTTATATCTAAGCCTGCAAACCTCCCCCCAACCCCACCAATAAAATTAAAAAGAAGAAAAAAACAAGGGGCACTTGAATCAATGATTCATACCAACAGCCATGTTTTCAAGTGTCAGGTGCAAGTACCTAAGGCCAAACTGAAGGATCCAGGTAACATAAATCATTGAAATAGAACAGTTCATCTAGTTGTGAAATTAAAGATAGTAAGGTTTTATATGCATACAATATCAAATGCATCATGCCATCTAAGGATTAAGATTTCGATAGGACCAAATGCTGGGAGAACAAAGAGGATTCTCCAAGCACATGAAAAGATAAACTTCCCTGCACTGAACCACAGTGCAAAATATACGGTTGCACATAACTGTTGAGGAAGGATTCAGCAGAGTTGTATAACAAAGACAGATGGAGTTGCACCAATCTAACTAGATGGACTTGTCATTAAACCAAGACAGAACTACTGGAAAACCACAATCTTGCTGCAGTCATTCAACATTGTTGTTCAGAAGATGGACCTATTATTTCGTAGGTTTTTATAAAATGCATAATCTAAATCATATATGACATCCTCACCTAAATAGAAGAAATTTGACCTCTTGAGTAATTTAAACACCCCAAAATAATTTCCAAGTTATTCCATGAAATCATATTATTGTCAAAATATTCAATAATATCAATGTTATTGATTCGTTGCTATTATTGCAGTTGTTGAGAATTTGAGATTAAGGTGAAAGATGAAAAGATAGAATTATGAAGATCTAGAGGATAACACTTCAAAATTAGTTGAACCAAAAGAAATGCGATGACCTGCAAAATGCCACAGGTGCCATATTAGCAATGAGGGGTGAGAATGACCAAAGTCACTTCTGTTACATGACATAAACACTACAGAAGAGGATCTCTCTAACAGGGTTAAAAGGAGAGATGTAGTTGTAATGCAGCTCCAGAGTGCACATGAAGAGAAATTTTACAAAAGAAATAAATGGGCTCTTTTTTTTGCCTTTTGAGTCATTAGAAATCAATACCTCTCAGTGCCGGGAAACAAGTTGAAAGCATGAGCCTTTTCCAAATGCCAAGCCTTACTAGATAGCAAAGCCCTGCAATCCTGTTGAATAAGTATCCTAATCAAAAGAATGGGCAAAAAGGAATTTGCTGAAAAATATAACAAAAACATGATACTCTCCACAAAAACATAGAGAAATATCAAACTGAAATATACACAGCTAGTACAAGCAAGAAGATTCTCACAAAAACATAGACAAAAGTGAAAATACCCAAGCAATGGTAATTATCCAGTTAGAATGCATTGACTGCAATACCTCTTTAAAGCTTTCCCATCTGCAACTAATATAAATAAGAGTCTCGGGCCATGTTTGATTTTTCTCCCAAGCTGTTTTGCTGTCTATGTGAACAGAAGCTTCCCTTGCACGTAGAATCCATGGCCGCTTTTCATCTTTCACCTTCAGGATGGAACTGAGTGCAGAAGACAAAAGATGTCGTTTATGTAAGTTAATATATTAGCAGGGAGGGGTTGAAATTTGCGTTCCAAACTTTTTTCAATTGCCACATATCCGACAACTGCCATGTGGAATACAGTTTATGTTGAAAGCAACTTGATAAAAACATTGAAGAAACCAGGATCTTAAAGAAATTAAAAAGCAATGTTAAGCCATTACCCTCTAGGTTCCTCGTTACTCTTATGATCAGACCATGCAACATTGCATAAAGCATCAATCAGGGATGGGTGCAATCCTTTTCTTGGAGGATCTACAACAACGACATCTGACCCCTTGAGCCAGTAAAGGGGTTCCTGTTAATCATGATGCACATGATGACAGATTAGATTTCCAGAACTCTAGTCAAATATGTTTGTTAAGGGTGATAATTTCATGCTTCTGAGTGAATGAGTGCATACAACTGAAGCATCTGTGTTGTGCCAACTGATATTGCTATCTATAGTTTTTGGCAAACGGCTTATTGACTTCTCAAAAGATAGTTTAGACTCTTTGTTGATCTCAACACATTTCACAGACCTGTAAACAAGAAATTAGTACTTCAAACTACTGAGATCAGATTAGCACTAATATGCTCCCACACAGAATGTAATTGAATATTAGAACTTGCCTACATTTCCTAGTGGCAGATATAGACAATCCAATGATACCAGCCCCTGCATACAAGTCAACAACAGATGATCCATATGGAACATACTTCTGCAGTTTCCTTAATACGGAATTAAAAGCCTGCAAGAATAGTCATAGTGGTTTAGCAACATCAACCAGCATCAACAACATCTTGCAACAAAACATCTAATACATTTAAAATTAATCACTGTTTTCGAATAAACCAGGATAATTATTGTAAGTTATAATAATAAACATAGATATGCATATCAAGCTCTCTCTGATCTAATCATGATCAGCTTTATAAGCCCTATCTTCACCAATGATTCCCACTAAAAGCTGTATTAATTGTCACTAGAAACTTCTCATGACTTTCATCCATGTTATCTCATCTTCCCCTCCACTTTCCGGATCCTTTGATGCAAATTTAAAAATCAATCATATCAGAGCATTAATAGATTTTCATGCATTTCCTGACCATGTTAATTGATTCCCACAACTTGAACATTACTAGCTCCTTATCCTATCCCCTCGATTTTTGCCACACATTCACCTTAAAATTCTGATATTCGTCATGATCGTCTTGTGTGCTGGACCTCTGCAATACTGTTGTACTAAAAACCAATATTGTTGTACTTCTAGCCATCCCGTGATACTTTTCTTTGACTCTCAAAGGATATAATGGTAACAAAACCATATAAGGATGCTGAAATATAAATACTTGGCACAAATATTTTGTTTTTATCTGTATCTCTGTTTCCTTATATAAGTGATCCAAGATAATCACATAATCATGCTATGTATCTCTTGGCCATTAATGTCGATTAGAGCCTCATATAATTTTAATGTTCTTTGAAGCAGCGTATTATGTCCTTTGTCTTGATTCTATTGATTTTTGAGACCTATATTCTCAAGAGCTGCTTTATAAACCTGACTTCATGAACGATTCCTACTAAGAGCTATGTCAATTGGCACTACAAGATTCTCACAATTTACATCCATGTTATTTTTTATTTTCTCCTCCTTCCAATTCCAAATCCTTTGATGCAAATGTAAAAACCAATCATATCAGCAAACTTGTATCATTGTTAGGCATTCCTAGACCCGTCGAGTGATTTTCCACTACAACTACAAGGCATGCTATAATGTGCTAGCACCTTGTCCTCTCCTTTACAGTTTTGCCACAAGTTCACCTCAAAATACCCATGTCTGCCATGATCAACTTGTGTGCTGGACCTTCTGTATTTCTAATATACTGAAAAAACAATATTTCTGGACCTCTTACCATTTTTTTAATAGTTTTCGTTTACTCTCAGAGGGATGCAATGATGACAAAATATCATCTAAGCACACCGACACTTCATATGCTTGGCACAATTAGATTTGTCTTCATTCATATCTCTGTTTTTCTCTATAATAGATCCAAGATGATGAGATAATCGCACTGCGGTATCTCCTGATCATTAATATTGAATGAAACTCACTAGTTTTAATGTTCCTTGAAACTGGATACCATGCTCTACATCTCAATTCTATTGTTTTTGAGACCTAAATTCTCCAAAGCTTTCATCCACAATTCTGGATTCACATTTAATTCAACCTTGCCTCATCAATGACCAGTAAATAAGAGAAATCATGATGCTTTCTAGCATTCAACACATTTATAATAAGTGGAGAAAGACATAACCTCCAGCCTATCTGGATACCGGGCCCCATACTAGTGCCACCCTATCACCATATTGGTATGCCCGATATAAGGGCCAATTCGATGGACCGAATGTTGATATGCCCCCCATACCATATACCAGTACAGTATAATACCAGATTTGTACCTTGTACCTGGTTCAGTATGGTACGGCGCACCTCATCTCTAGTAAATCATGATGTATATCAATGAAAAACATTTACCAATCACGTTACAACTACTTATAATACTTGTCAAAGATCCTTCAAACTTGTCATTAAAAATCTCAAGTCTTGCTCTTTCTTCCTTGACCCCTAACATTTTGTAACACCTAATAGTGTTGTACCAGATATCTTTTTCTCAAAAGTTGATTAGGCAATGTGTTCCACTTTTTCTCAGTTGCCTAAGCAAGAGACAGTTTCAACTAACCTTCTTTGCATAAAACCTATTGGTTTTCTGCTATTGTTGTCAGTGAATCTTTGTTTCATCACACTAACTCATTATTTCATGATGTAGTTCATAATTAATTTTTACAGAAGGTAAATATTGGATATCAGTTTCCTTATTACAAGTGGGCATCAAAATAGTTCTCCAGTCTTTAGTCGAAACAGACACATGCACACATATACATAGTTTGCCTACTTCTTTGTCATTTTTTATCTGCATGCATTGGATCCAAAAGATACTTTTGACTAATAGGCAAAGGAAGTCTAGACGTACCAGTGTATTTGCCTGGCCAAAGCTTGATGGATCCAGGGAGATATCAACACCTCCAATATGTTCCCAGAAATCTCTTTCTCCCAGGAGATGTCTCCACCTATTACCGAAGATTATCTGTTCATGAAATTGAAAATTTAATATCAGAAAATATGTATTTGATCATCCACACTATATTTTTGAAGAAAAGGCATGTTGTCTTGAGGTGCCATTCACTGAAGCTAGAAAATTAGAATTTCACATAGGTGATGGAGTAAAACTCTTCTATATAGTTAATAATATTGCCAAGATTAAGCAAAGTCTTAGTCCGAAGACCAGGGGGGTGTACACAAAATGAACCATAATATAATCAGAATGAAAGGTAAACAGCATGTTTGGATCCTCTAGTTGGGACCAACATGTTTCTTTAGATCAAGAGATGATATGATAAAATGGAGATAAGATCCAATTTTATCATGTTAAACAAATAAAACCATGTGAAAATTCAATTTTTATCTCAATTCAATGTCAGACAAGAAAGCGATGTCAAACAAAAAAAGAGAGAGCCGGGAGTTTGAAGGGCTACTTAAGAGAGCTCTTGTATCTTTGAGACAATTATCAGAATTTGCTTCCTCCTTTTAAGAAAGTCTACCATCTATATTAGTAGGAAGAGGATTTACTTTGTTCAAAGGGGAAAGAAGATTATTGGAATGCCATATAAGGATCAACAATTGGATGAGGGAAGAGAGCATAGTTCTGTCTCAAAAAATAAAGGCAAAGAAGTGTATAGAAACTGCAAACATGTTTACGATGAAATATCTTTATCTTGTCTCATTATATGGGCCTATTACATTGGCACGTAATTATCCTCTAGCACATGTAATGCATGGGCCTGAAGTAGCAAAACTAAGTTTTGTATGTTATGGATATTATAACTTTACTCTTCATTCATTCAAATCAAGGTTCGCTATCTCAGTACTGAACCCCGTGTCAATACCATCCTATAATAGTGGCGATATGCAGCATGGTACAAAATGACAAGATGCACTGAGTATCGATATAATAGAGACTGCATATTAGTTCAGTACTAGTATGGGACACCCAATACAGTATGGTACCATATGACAAACTGACCATACATTTTTGCTGATGGCTCGAGAGGACAAGATGTCAATTTGGTTAGGCAATCTTAATTATCAGAACTATAAACTTGTATGCAAATTATGTTTTCCGTTAGTTTAAACTCCATAAAAAAAAAAAAAAAAGATTCCAGACAAAAAATTTCGCAAGAATGATTTTATTAGTTAAACCGGTACTAGAATCGAGTCAATTTAAGAAACTAACACATTTGTATCCGCAAAAATATCAAGCAACGGTTTAGCATCGTTATGAAAATTTTGAATGTTGTTTGAGGCCAAACTATATAACAAAAAATCCACTAATATATACAATATATGCTTATGCTACAGCTGAACAAAAGAAGAAAAAGGAGGAAAGTTTGCAGTCCCTGCTTTGAACAGTCAAATATTGCGCCAGATACTAGATAGGATAAGAAAGTATGCGGGGTAAGCCTTGGCGTAACAGTAAGGTTGCTCTATTGTGACTTAGGTGTCATGGATTTGAAATAGGGAAACAACTTCTCCACATGCTGGGGTAAGGCAGCGTACATCTGAACCCCATTATGGCAAAGCCCTGTACACTAGGCCCCCCTTTTGATAGGATGAGAAAGTAGGATGTAGAAATCATAAAATCAAACAAGTTCAGTCATGGCAAACATTTTAAAATTAAGCAGAAAGCATTTCCAGTAGGTCTAATCAATCCACATCATAGAGTAAAGATCATTGCACATGTGTGTAGACAATGCAATAGGGCTAGATGTAGATTATATTGCTCTTTGGTGTCTGAAAGAATGTCAAGTTGCCAACATTTGAGTCAAACAGAGAAGCATTTGCCAACAAATGACATCCTAGTTCATCTAAAATTCAAGCTACACCTTGCACAAATAGATAGAACAAAACATGCATTCTTCTGTACAAAACCTATCCATTGTGATTTGTAGATGATATTATAACTTTTCATATTAAGCAACATCAGCGGTAAAATACAATTCCAAATTAGAGAACCATTTCCAGTAACAATTATTGGACCACCATTTAATGTGATGTCACAAAACCATAGCAACATGTAACATAGACCCAGATAGCTTACATTGCTAGTTGATGTCTGAAAATTAGCCCATATAGAGTGGATTAAATGCGTGTTACTGCTTGGTCCACCATTTCCCCACAAGAACTGCAAAGTGACAAGACAGACAACAACAACTTAACAATACAAATATCTGAAATGATGTTTCTCAGCAAAATGTTTGATAGGAATTAAGAAGTGATGTGGGCTTGTGATATATGTAGAAGATGTCAATCGACCAGTGCCCCTTGTGCTTCAATGTTGAAAGGACAACTTACATTCGACAAAGCATGCAACTTATTAGAATTCTCTGAGTGCTCATTTCTTGAATTCCAAACCAATGAAAGCTGCACTTTCCCTGGAAACAAACAGAAGACTTTCCTATCATACAAGGCAACCTCTTTATCACATACAAATAAGAGGGATGATTACTGCTTAGAAGAAACATATATTTGTATGCACCAAACCTTTCTGGTATCGTTCAGCAACTGGTAGGGATGTGTTATATGTTGTCACAGCCATCTGACATATAAGAATTTAAAGCTGAATCAGTATGAGGCACATCATACACCATACACACTTTCTCATCGCTGGTGAAACTAATAACAACATACAATCATTATTATGTCAGGAGCTGAATTCCATCAGATAGCATCAAACCATCAATTATCTCTTTACAACTTTCTGGAGCATTTGATATGCAAGGGGGTTCCATGCAGTTAATTAAATAATAAATAATTTGCCGAAGTAGTTGTCACTAAACAACATACATTAATCATAACTACCATGACTACCAGTAAATTCCAATCAATTATCATTTGAAACAAGAGAAGATAACAAAGTGATATGCAAGAAATAAATGTTGCATATTAGAAATGGCAGATTAAAATTTAATTGTTGGAATAACAGGGAAACAAGTCAGGATAACGAGAAGTTTTTTTGCTGCTTCTTCTGAATTCCTGTTACCGGAACAAGTAATGCAGATTAGGATTATGATGATGTAGAAGAGCTGGATTGGAGCCGACAGTAGAGAACAAAATCCCACTGCTTTCTCCTCTCACTAGGACATGATATAAGTTTAGGTAGTCTTTATGTAATCACATGATTACTTGAAAGCAAGCAGCCAAGCATCCTTAAAATGTAGGCAAGCTAAAAAGAGTTACAGCAAGAAAGAGTTTAAGTTATAAAGTCCAATGGTAATCCTCATCTAGATGTATAGAAAGTCATATGCACAACTAACCTGCACATACCGCAGGTCACCTGTACCCACATCTTCATCATATGGCTGAACATTCAGCTTAGAAATACCTAAAAAATTGAAGACAATGTGATAAAAAGACATAAAAATACATTAAAAAAACAAAATGCAAAATGCTATCCTTAATTTATAGAAAGGAACTGTGTTAAGAGCATGCCTTGTTTTAGGAGTTCAACTGCAGCATTAATGTTTGGATGATGTGCTGCACAGAAAACACAATTAGATGAAAAAAGACCAGGGACATTAAAAAACAATCTGAAAACTAATTGAGTTATTTTTCGAGAAAATAGACATACAATGTAAGCAAGCACCAATGATCTTATTAAATGGATGTCATAGCTTAGCATGGACAAAAGGTGCATGCTGCACCAGGTGGCACGGGCCAGCAATGTACCATGCCAATACATACAGACTGGCACAACATCCACTGCACACTAGCACTTGGCTTCATAGCTGTAAAAGTAAATTTAATTCCCACTAGATCGATTTTACAGATGGGTTTTCTGTTAAATTCCAACCAAAAAGCTTAAGCTAGTAGGTAGATGCACCCATGAGTATATAAGACCGACTAGAGTCCCTAGTGTATCCAATGTGGGACTGTTCTTCAACACCTTCAAACTACATTTTGTTAGAAGAAAGGGAGGAGAAAAATGGTTTTTGTGGTCCCACTTTCACAGAATATTAGAGACTGAATTCAAAGGAATGATATAGTATTCTCCACCAAGAAAGGAGAGGGTAGTTATGGTCATGGATATCTACAGGTTGATTGAATCATACCCCTTTATGAGAAACATAGTCCGTTACAGAGTGGAAGTTACATGTGTGATGTACATGATATTTTTCTCTTTAACCAACAAATGAAATTTATGTAAATAAAGAAATAAATGCTAGAAGAAGGACTCAAACAGCTAATCTCATGGTTAAAACATGGAACTGGGAGAGGCTAGGGGAGGAAATGCATGCAGTGGGAAAAAAATAGTGTGTGAAAATGCACACGACAGGGGAAAAAAGGAGTAGGACACACGGACAGTTAAGACATGCCTCATGCATCACAGGAGTTCACATTGTATAGTAGTATAGATGAAAAGCTATTTCTACATAGCTATGTAGCTATTACTGGAGGAAATAATTTTACAAAAAAACAAGTATCAATATCATCCTGGATAAACAGTATGATTTAGATCATTGCACACAAGAACTGTTATATTATTAGCAGTTACCACTTAGTAAACAATTTACAAGTCTTCGCAAGCTCTCTATTTCACGAAAAAATGGTTGGGGTGAATTTCTTTCAGCATTAAGATGCACTTTGGGTAGAAGTAAATATCATTAAAAAATAATATTAGCATGCTGGAGTAGACAAGCATCATCATAAATTAAATTAAAATGTGAATCTCATGTCAATAATCATATCTTCAGATATTGAATTGAACCTATGCTAAGACCTTGTTTCCTAGATCAGCTCCCAAACCACTGTACTAAAACTCGCAGAAGATAATGAAGGTTATTTGGCCCTTATAGCCTATATATGATTTCCAGATTAGAAGGACAGCATTCTTTTCTAGCATAAATATAAAATTCATACATTTGAGTTAAATAGTAAATATATGACAGGAGAAAAAAATGAGTGGGACGCACGGACAGTTAAGACATGCCTCATGCATCACAGGAGTTCGCAATGTATAGTAGTATTAAGCTATTTCTACATAGTTATGTAGCTATTACTGGAGGCAAGTACCAATATCATCCTGGATAAACAGTATGATTTAGATCATTGCACGAGAACTGTTATATTATTAGCAGATATCACTGAGTAAACAATTTGCAAGTCTTCGCAAGCTCTATGTTTCACGAACAAATGGTTGGGGTGAATTTCTTTCAGCATTAGGATGCACTATGGGTAGAAGTAAATATTATTAAATAATAAGATTAGCATGCTGGACTAGACAAGCATCACCATAAATTAAATTAAAATGTGAATCTCATGTCAATAATCATATCTTCAGATATTGAATTGAACGTATGCTAAGACCTTGTTTCCTAGATCATCTCCCAAACCAAACTGTACTAAAACTCGCAGAAGATGATCAAACTTATTTGGCCCTTATAGCCTATATATGATTTCCAGACTAGAAGGACAGCATTCTTTTCTAGCATAAATATAAAATTCATATATTTGAGTTAAATAGTAAATATATTATACTAGCTAACCTCTGCATAGCGGAATATCCACAACATTGTGTGTGCCCTCTTGATATAGCCCAATCAGCGGGCTTTCTGGGGTTCCACGAACAGCTAGCTTTGCCCGACATCTCCATTCCCACTACAATACAACAATTAGAGATTGAAATATAAAACAACAACAAAAAAAAAACTAAGCAAAAACTAGCATTAAGACTATATGGAATTGTTAAGGATTGTATGGAATAATGGGCAAGTGTATTTCAAAAATAAAATATGCAAGCTTAATTCATAAAAGAGCATGGTATTCCATATCGGTCCGAACCGGCCGGTACACCCCATACCATACCGTACTAGTGGGAAATTGGTCCGATTCAGGTCAGTTTTTCGGTACATGGCGCGAACCATACCTTACCGGTCGGTTCGGTATAGTTTTAGCCCAAACCGCCAGAAATCAGATGGTTCAAGCCAATTTTTCGGTACATGGCCCAAACTATACCTTACTGGTCGGTTCGGTATGGTTCAACCTGAACCGCTAGAAATCGGACGGTTCAGTTTGGTTTGGTGCACTATGGATCCTGTTCGGTACGGTTCAGCACGGTTTTCTTTTTTTTTTAGTGGTGATAGACGGAAATTTTTTTGATTTTTTTAATGTCGGTACAATATGGTGCAATACCATACCGAGCAGGAACCGGTACGGATCTCGATATCAGTTCATGAAACCTTGTAAAAAAGTATCAATATTCAAGCTAGCAAGTACCAAAAGCAGACTCTCCTTGCACCACAAGCTAGTAGATTAAAGCAGAAATGATAATAGCTACCAAGATTCCTCAAGCCAAAAGAGATGAATGCAGTAATCGTTTCCACCTTTTGTCCCAAGCAAAACAAATACACTTATCTCTATTTCTTTAATACTGCATCCAAGACCATGCAAAAGTAAAAGAACACACTCTTAAATGTTACATGTCAAAGCAAAATGGTTCCAAATCATTAGTTTAACGTTTGTAGTACCTATGCTCATTGCCCCTTACCAAGTGTCCCGTACAAAACTGGCACCGAACTGGTACTTTGTACAAGGGGTGTACAGAGTGGGCATGCCGATTCAACCCCGAAGGCTTTATGGCCTGATATGATAAGAGGCATTCGACTGTCCTCTCCCATTTTTGTGAGAAAACGGGATTAGAACAGGATTGGAACTCTGAAACTCATCCATGTAAGGAGAGAAGAAGAAAGAGGACAGAAAAAAGAAAAAAAACATGAAGAAAAGAAAAAAATGAAGAAAGAAGAAGAAAAATGAAAGAAAGAAAAGAAAGGAGGAGAAAAAGAAAAGAAGGATGGAAGAAGGAAGAAGAGAAAGAGAAAGAAGAAGAAAAAGAAAAAAAGGAAAGAAAGCAAGGTGGAAGAAAAAGAAAGAAAAGAAGGAAAGAAATAAAAAGAAGAAAGAAAGAAAAGAAGAAGAGAAGAAAGACAAGAAGGATATCTATCGGATCGAATGTCTAGGACCGCCACTGAGACAGGACGGAACAACGGGGCGTCTCATTCTATGGATCCATCCCACGGGATTTAAAATTTGGCCACAACTCCTACACGGGGTGCACCAACAATGTACCAACATGGTGCTGATACGATATCTGATATTGAGATTGCAAAGCTAGGATCAGTTATTCTTTATTCCAAATTGGAATGAGGGTAAATTAAATCATTTTAAAATTATCATCAAGAGCTTCAAAAAAAAGTCCTATTGCAATTATCCCTTTTACCACAGAATGTAAACTTTTTTATGCATTCATATATTGCCTGTTGAAATCATCCAAAGTTCAATATTCTTTCAAACTGATCAAAAAAAGGTTAGATTTTGTAATATATCAGTAGATTTTGAAGCAGCATTTACCATTCACAGACCACATGCACTCATCCTACAAGACTGCAACCTTACAAAATTTCCATCTCAAAACTTGTTAGTTACCTTCCCTTCCAATCACCATAAGCTCTTCAGAAGAGAGAGAAGAAGGTTAACTTCTAAATCCCATCAACAAAAATTTCTTCCAAGTGCAAGAATCCACATCCCAACATCATCCCATACCTCCATATGAGCATGGAAAAGGGGAGTAGTACCAAACAGTTCTAGTAAAATCAGACAATTTTCAGTGCCTTACCCAAGTTTCTCTCCTAAAATCCCCTTAACCTTCAATGACAGCGTCATAGCACATATTGTAGAGAAGCCACTATATCACAACCATGTCTCTCATCATTGTCATAAGCATGGTAGGTTTTTCCAACAACATCCATTTTACATCTCAAATGCACAAACATCCATTATCTCCTTGCTATAGCTTAAAGAACTAAAGAAATAAAGCAAAGAAGATAGAAAATGGTGACTGTTCACAAATATAGAGAAATCAAACATTATTATTGTGCTTCACCTCCCAATTCATCCAAATATCGACTTTATATACCAATAATAAACATTAAACCAAAGACTTTTTCAATCAATTTAAGGGGACAAAATACAAAGGACATGTTCCACTTTTGAGGTTGCATGAATAACAACATATGATTTTAGACATCAATAACTCAAATATCTTCCAAATCCCTTCAGCAAAACTTCAATTAACTGTATAAAGATAATTAAGTGCTAGGTTAATAGGGTCATCCTTAGAAATCAATATGATAAGAATACACTGTTATTCTTAAACGTGATAGCCTTCTACAACAAATTACAAAAAATGTGCTAAAACCATTAATAAAAAGGTACGGTCCAATCCTCCAAGCTGCAAGCCTACTCCCCTACCACATCATGTATAAGATGGTTCACACATCTTTATATCCCTTCTCTACTCTCATTATTTAAAAATAAAAAATATCTCAATTTTCTCAATTATCTCTTTCATTTGTACATGCATGCATTTAGCAACCTCAATTTCTTATGCACAGCAGTCCATAAAGTTCAGAACTTCAGATTGGTCAGAGTTATAAACTATGGGTTCTTGCCTCCTTTGGATACAATGCCCTTAAATTTCCTCAATAAAAATACACCTTTGGAATCTAACCGTTGTATACAAGCATATAATTGGCTTCTTGATCCTCCTTTCACTGCAAATTAACATTGTGTTTTTGTTGCCCTCCTTCCACCATATTGCTCTTAAGTCTTAAATTTTCTATGTCAGTTGCTCTATATGAGTCTCATCCTTATAATCCAATTTAAGCTGCTCTATATGAGTCTCATCCTTATAATCCAATTTAAGCTTGCCCTTGTCAATCATATGCTCATCTTAGATATCTGCCTATTCTCTGACATCTATCCTTTATCACCATTGTAATACAACAATAACTCCCCAGCAAATCTCCAAGGGATCCTTTTTCTCCAAAATTTATCTTTAACCAACTTTAATTTAATCCCCAGGAAGCTCACAAACTTCCTCTCCTCCTAAATCAACTGCAGTGCTGTCAAAATCCTTTGTCCTCAAAATTCTTCCAAACTTCTCCAACTATATTTTGCAATTTAGGTTCTCAAAGACATCATATAACCAAACAGCAATTACCCACCCTCTGCAACGCCGAGAACCACCAAGTGTGCACGTGTTTTCATGGATAACAAAATATTGTGAGTTGCCAAGTTTTTGACAACCTTTCTCAGCGCATCCAACAAACCTTTCTCATAGTCTTGCCTCGCTAATATTTGTCCAGTACAATTCTACATGCCAATCCCAACAATTCCAAAACCAGGATCCCCATAACTGAGCTCTCCAACCTCAGTCTAACCTACCATTCATACCTAAAATTCACCCAGGATTTTCCATCAAGAAATGCCATTCAAACCAGCAAGCACTTATAGAATTCCGGTAAAAATAATAAGTAAGAATAATATTTCCAAAAAAAAAAAAAAAGGTGACGCCCACCAGCCTGCCGCTGTCAAAGGTGAAATCTTGCACGCCACGGTCCCTGAAGAACTTGCTTGCCTCTTGGAGCACCGGCGGCTGGTCCAAATTCCACTCGTAGGAGCAGCCCGAGCACCTGAAAATTCTCAAAAAATGAAAAAAGAAAAAGAAAAAAAATAGAGAAAAAGAGAGGATTGGACGGTGGGTGAAGTGAGAGTACGATTGGAAGTGCGGGCATTGGAGGGCAGTGGGGGCGGAGGAGGAGGAGGGCGATTCGAGGAGGAGGTTAGGGTTTCGATTGGGGAGGTGAGAGGTAGCGACGGGCGGCGGAGTGTTTCGGGCAGCGAGGCGGGCAGTGACCAGAGAAGGCGGGAAGAGCGAGAGAGCCATCTCGGAGGCGTATCTCAGCGCTCGCCGCTGACAGCTCGTAGCTGGTGAAAACATCGCGTGGATTATCTATATCACGTGCGACGCACCTGATGGCAAGGTCGGCTCTAGTCTTCTACCGCATCTCTTTCTTCTTACCAAAAAAAAAAAAAAATATATATATATATATATATTATATAAAATTTTAAATTTTTTAAAAATTTTTAATTTTATCATAAATTTTTATTTAGTACAATTAAGTCATCAAACTTTTAAATTTCTTCAATTCAGATTTTGATTGTGATTTTCATCGATATATCAATTTCATCATAAATTTTTATTTAATACAATCAAATCATCAAACTTTCAAATTTCTTCAATTCAGATTCTGATTGTGATTTCTATCAACATACCATGACAGAGTTATGACGTGACTTATCTATATGACAAAAATTTACCTATATAACAAAAATCGATAACGTTGCAAATCGATGACTTTTATTCCCCAAAATAGCCCCTCTTCAATTAGAATTTTGATCTATTTCGATCTCCTCAACTCTTGTCACCTTCTTGGCACTTGAACACTAATAATGGTCTTGAGAGAAATGGTATTTGCCTTCGACGATGAGCATCAATGACCAATCCTCGATTATGATGACGAAGATAATATTTTCAGCTTATATTAGATTGTACCCATAAATGTGTTATAATTTTAGATTTTTTTTTTAATCTCTGATCCTTACATCATGAATTCTAAAATTCTATTTTATGTTTCTTCTTAGAAAGTTGTGATCCCAAATATTTCTTCTTTAGCAAAATATGGTCCCAAAATTTTTATTCTATTTTATTCCCACGTAAGGATTAATTTAGTATTGGTATTGATTTTGAGCAGAAATTGATCCAAAAATTTATTTTGTCTTGTTTCTATGCAGTCCCATAACTCGAATTTATGTTTCTTATTTGAAAAAATTGGTCCCAAATGTTTCTTCTTTAGCAAAATGTGGTCCCAAGATTTTTGTCCTATTTTATTCCCACACAAGGATTGCTTTAACATTGGTATTGATTTTGATCGAAAAATTATCCAAAAGTTTGTTTTGTCCTATTTCTATGGGGTCTCAAGACTCTCTTTGATGTTTTTTCTTTAACAAAATGTAGTCTCAAAACTCTATTAAATATTTCTTTTTGAGCAAAATGTGGTCCCAAGATATTTTATCCTATTTTATTCCCATTTTGAATTCTTGATTTGTCAACTATTCCTTTGCTTGGTAAGCTGATAAGCCAACTAAGTATAACTTTTATTTATGACTATTTCTAAATTTTATTTGCTAGTAATCTTTTTGTTTATTACTCATCTTTTCGATATGTCATGTAGAATGGACATCTTAACTATTGCTCTACATCATGGTGGTAAGTTAGTCAACAAAAGAAGATACGGTGAATATGTTGGAAGGAGAGTGGCCTATTACAATATCACTGATATAGAAATATTCTTTTTTGACAAATTACAAGAAATGGTGGAGCTAGTATGTGTGGATGAAGTTGTGAGATTATTCTACGGAATTTTGGTTCCCAATAGAAATCAAAAAATGATGATTTTATATAAAGATAGTCAACCCAAAAGAAATGATAAATATTATTTTGGATACAAGAAAATATCTTCATGTGTATATGGAGCATGAAGTAGTCCAGGAAGAAGCAAGTATGAAGCAACCAAGAAGCAAACCTAGGATACAATGTTATACAAAGCATATTGGTGAGAACCAAACTTAAGAAGTGGTGATTACAACCAAAAAATATGGTAAGAAGCAAATATGGAGCAGAGAAAATAATGATGTGGCTAAGAAAGGAGCTCATGCAAGCTTCAACAAAGTTAGCAAGACCTTTAGAAAGCAAAGTCAAAAACTAATTTCAAACAGAGAACTAAAAAATAAGACAAAAGATAAAATATCTAAGAGAACTACAAGTCCAAGAGTTGCTAATAAAGATAAAGAGGATGAGAGTACAGATCATGTAGTGACAGTGATGAAGAGGAGACTAATGATAGTTACTATATAGATGTTGAGCTATTAATTGATGATGATGAGTTGATAGCCAGATAAGCAAAGAATAAGAAAAAAAAAATACTGATGAGGTGTAAAAAGATCAACCAGCATCTATCAATGGGATTACAGGACCAACAGAAGCTGCTACTATGGAGGAAGTTCAAAAACAGATAGTTTACCATGGTGAGTATAATGATTGTTCTGATTTTAATACATCTTAGTCAAGTCTTGAACATGACATTGGTGACCTTAGGAAGAGGAAGAGATGGCTTCATTTCAACCCCAAAACTAATATGTAAGATGTTTGTTTTAGTAAAGATATGATATTCAATATCACGGAGCACTTCAAAAATGATGTGATCAAGTATAGTGTAGCATAAAGGTATGATGTAAAGTTTATCAAGAATGAAGCAACCTGAATAGAGGTAAAATGTGCATTTAATAGTTGCCCATTTAGGTTGTGATGTTCATATGATAGTGGAGAGAAGTTCTTTATGGTAAAGATTTTATCATTGTTTAGTTAATATGAAAAAACTCAACTAATATTAATATTCTTTGTTTCATATGGATCAGATAGGGTACGATACTTGAGTCATGGAAGAGCAACCCAACTTAGTATGAGTTCACTAAAATCTTATGTTGATGCAAGGAGGAGAAAGCAAACTAGAGAATCTACTCAATCATTATCTTTCTAGTCGAAAACTCAGGGAAGCACAGTTGATGATGTTTAGAAGGATTACTGTTAGTTGATGTTTTTGGTTAGGATGAATAGTTTGTTAACTATTTAAAGTTTGCTTGTTATGGAACAATATTTTGTTGGTATAAATGTAGTTGTAGTATTATGGAATAATGTTTTGTTGGTATGAATGTAGTTGCAATGTTTATGTCAGTTCTGTGCTTATGAATTCAATATTTCAATAAGTTATTTATGGCTTCAATAGAACAGTATAATGTTCCATAAGTAATGTATCATGACTTTAATTTTGGTTAAATATTTATGACTTCATTGTTTCAATTCAATGTTCATGACTTCAATTTTAGTTTAATGTTTTCAGGCATTACTGATTTATTTGATGTGCAATTTGATGTATATTCAATTTATTGAAGGACTTCAATGTGTAATTCAATGCTTATATCCAGTGTTGTGGTTCAATGTACTTGTTAAAGGATCCGTTGAAAGTTCTACATGTCTAATATATCATAACTTCAAGGTTGTTCAATATCGAATTGTACAATGTTATGTGCTTCAGTTGATGTGCAATATTTTTGCAATGTTATATGTTTTAGTTGATATTCTTGTTAAAAGATCAATTAAGATACAATGTTTTTGCTTCACATGTCTAATGACACAGTATCATATATCATAACTTCAATGTATGAAAAAATTGCAATATGTAATTCAAAGCTTATGTTCAGTACTACAGTTCAATGTACTTGTTAAAGTATCAGTTGAAAGGTTTATATATCTAATGTATCATTTCAAGGTATTGTGTGCAATGTTAAAGAATCACCTGAAGGCTTTACATTTCAATGGCATAATATATTGTATCATTACTTCAATATTTCTAATGTATCATATTTAATTCCATGTTCATTTAGTGGTACAGCTTCTGTTTCATATTTGTAATGGCACGGTTCATTTTAGTGGCTCAATGACTCTAAGTCTAATGTGTAATGGCATATTTTGAAATTCAATATTTTATGTCTTCAATGTTCCATGAGTTGTTTGGCTCAAAGTGTAATGCCTTGAGTAATTAATTGCTTGGCTCGTTGTTTGGCTTAATTGAAACTGGTTGGCTAAATATTTAGGACTTGGCTCAATACCACATTTAACAAATAGTTCACTAATTAAGATTAATGGCACATGAATGAAATATATTATTTTCATATAAAAGGCAAAGATTCAAGTTTCATATTTAGGACCTGAATGTTCCATGAGTTCGATATCTGGTTCAAAGTATAGTGCATTGCTTGGTTAAAATGTTTGGTTCAATTGAAACAGGTCACTGGTATATGTATGCAACAAACATTTGGTTCACTAGCATATGTATGAAATAGGTCACTGGCTGACATTAATGGCACATAAATGAAATGAAAGGCAAAATTTTAGCTTCAATATACAAAAGATTGTAGCTGCGATATTTTCAAATGACGATCTTAAAACAGAAAATTTGTGTAGAATAGTCTTTGAAATCGATTTCAAACTGATTTTATTGATTAAATTGATTTCAAACTATTTGGCTCAATGCAGTCACCGATGTAACATGTTTCAGTCTTTAAAAAAAATTTCAAAGATTTCAATCTATCAAGGATTCAAGAGTTTCAAATGCTACAATATACCAAATGATTCAAATGTTTCAAATATATCAAGGGTTTCAGCCTTTACAGCAAGAGCATTTTTTAATGTTTCATAGCTCATCGTTTCATAGGTTATTATTTCATAGTTGTCATTATTTCTTTTCCAATATAGATATCACATATAAAACAAGCTATCTATAATATTAAAATATACTACAGATCATTACTCCTTACTATATAAAGAACTTGTATTATAGATTATTACTAATATTATATTCAATATCATTGCTGCACAATATTCATTACATAAATTATTTACAATATCCTGATATACTAGCAATCATTCAAAAAATGATCATCAGAATATAATCATCATTATAAAAGTCATTTTTAAGGTTATTACATAGTCACAAAAATGGCAATCATTCAAAACATGATCACCAATTCTAGCAAAATCCATGATTGCAATAATATAAAACTTCTCTCTTGCAGCAAACTTTACAAACTCATATCTTAATATAGATCATTCAGCTTTCAATCTTGCTGCCTCCTTTTTGATGTCTACTGCCTACTGCCTCTTCTTTTAAAATCTCTCTCTTCTAACAAATCCATTGTCTCTCCTTTTAGTTCTACCATATGTACTTTCAAATCTAAACTTTCTCCTCGATATCTTTCAATTATTGTAGATAATCTTCTCACCTCTAATTTTAGATCCCTGATTTCATCTCTTTTTTCAAGCAAAGCCGCTTTTATCTCGATCTCTAATTTCAGGGTTAATCTATGTGAAATGTTCATAATACGAATCATTCTGTAACTAGTAAATATGCACAAATATTATGACAAGTATTTTTTTTTAATCTATAAAATTAGGTTGAAAGAGCAACCACTTTACCTTTGCTACATATTCCACTGAAGTTATAAGAACTTAGATGTTATCATAGCAGCTTAACAAATAAATAAAATAGTCAAATAAAGATGTACACTGCCATACAGATATAAACATATAGATCAAGACATGTGAACTATCAAGATTATAAAGATTACTTAATATGATCTCCAGCCAACTTGCATACAACAAAATGTATGAGATGAACAACTTAATAGTTTAGACAATCAGATTAGTGAAAACATCCATCCAAGAAATCGATTATACTTACATAATAGTTTGGACAATCTCTAAACTTTTGTCCAGGATTTTCATCAATTCATGAGGTCCATATTTTAGGTACAAGACCGCACTTATAATGATCTACACCTTTATAGCTCTCAGTTGACTCATGCTAAAGAGTGGAGACTCCTTTGAAGACTTTCTAACTCTCACACTCGCTATCTCTTTAAATGCTCTTCTTTTTTGGTCACTTTTGCTTACTGTCTTGTAGCCGTTGCTAGCATCCAATAGTTGGATGAGATGGGAAGGAGAAACAAAGATGGTATGAAAACTCTAGATGGAAGGTAGAAGAAAAAAAAGAATGAAATTTGAAAGTATTTTTTTATATCAACAAAAAGAAGGCTACCTAAGTGAGTCACATGACATCACGTGATAACTTCATTATAGCATATCGATGGAAGTTGCTATCAAGGTTCAAATTGATAAAATTTAAAAATTTGATGACCTGATTGTACTAAATAAAATCTTAGGATGAAATTGAAAATTTTTAAAAAGTTTAGAGTTTTATACATAATTAAGGAATGCAATTTATGACTCAAACTATCAAAAGCCCACAACCGACTTGATGCGGGATCAATAAAAATGGGTCAATTTGCTTTAGCCCATTTATTGAATAAAATAAGTTAAGGGTTAGAGTCTTTGTCCCTCTAACTCATTTTGACTTATTTAATATTTAAATATTTAATTTTTTAAAATATTTGGAACTCATTTAAGATTTATTTAAGCTTTTTAACATGATTTGATATGTTTATTCAATAGATTATATACGTTAGATCAAGTTATCTAAGAATTGGATATTTTTAATTTTTGATCTATTTAATAAACGAGTTGAATTTAGTTGATAAGTATTTGTTCCAATACTTTCTTTTTTTGAGATAAAATGGGATGCTCAAATTAATACCAACACATATCTCAATCCAACCCAATCGTATTCTATTGTACATGACAATGCATAATCTTAACCTCAGTTATTTGATTGATCTAATTTAATCTAATCCAAATCAAACCCAGCCATTTGCTCTTGCTTGAAGTCAATTCCATACAAAGAGAGTTTCACTCGAGTAGAAGCAATGATAATTTTTTAAACATTTTTATTTAAATTCTGAAAAGAAAAGATAGTGGCACAAGCAAGAGAAATGGTGAATCTTTCTATTTAAAAGCTTTTAATCAATTCAACCCACATTTATATTATATTTGTAAAAGTTTAAAACTAATCGATGTCAAAACTATATATTTGTAGGATATAAATTTTTTTAATCTATTTTTAGAAGGCATTTAAAATAAACTAACTCAATGAAGTATGCTTGGGTTCAAATTTTGGAATTTGCATCAAATTCAAATTTTGTTAGAAAAGTTAATAGTAGATTTGTTTGATCCGATCTAATCCCAACAGTCTCAAATTAATCCCCTCGATAAGAAAAATCTTAGAGGGTGTTTGGTTGGGAAAAGTGGGGGTTTGGAATCGAAATCGAAATTGATGACTTTCATTCCAACTGTTTGATTGGGAGGAGTCCCATTTCGATTCCGATTTCGGGGTGGAATGGGAATGATTCAATCTATATAGAACTCAATTCCTACTCTCTTTCATAGATTCAATTTTTCATTTCAATTTCGATTCTGATTTCGATTCCGATCCCAAACCAAATGCTTCAGAAGATTTGACCATTTCGATTTCGATTTCGATTTCAAGCTATTCTGATTCTCATTATCGATTGCAAATCAAATACCCTCTTAATTTCAAATAAAAGAAAGCACATTTTTTTTTAATTTTATTTTTTATTTGAATTTTCATGATGCCAAAGAAGAAAAAAAGATGCAGATTTAGCATTTTTTTTTTTTTTTTTTCCTGCTTAGATTGGTGCACGTCGGGTGACATGATTATTGGGGTCGGGTGGCTTGGCAAAAAGTAGAAAGGCACTCCACGTCTCCTTTAACTGGTTCCGCCGGCACAACTATCTGACCCATCTCGTTCTCCATTTCTGGATCTTGAAACGGTATTCCTGCCTTCGCGTTCTTCTCACTGCACACTATTGTAGAAGAAGGGAAGAAGAAGAAGCGATCTAGAGAAGAAAGAAAGAAAGAAGGACCGCCGAAAATCCTAGAGCCATGGCGGAGCTCCTCCCTCCCCGATCGGCCACGGATCTCTTCGGCGATCCCATCGAGTCTCAGCCGCTCTGGTTCAAGGCCGCCTCCTTCCTCCGCCCGGACTTCGAGCCGGAGTCCTACATCGCCGACCTCCGCTCCTTCGTCCCCCTGGAGAGCCTCGCCGCCGAGCTCCGCGCCCACCTCGCCGCCCTCAAGGCCGAGCTCGTCGACCTCATCAACCGCGACTACGCCGACTTCGTCAGCCTCAGTACCCGCCTCGTCGACGTCGACTCCGCCGTCGCCCGTATGCGCGCTCCCCTCGCCGAGTTCCGCGACAAGGTCGCCGCCTTCCATGCCGTTGTCGACTCCTCCCTCGCCAACCTTTGCAGCGGCCTCCGCCAGCGCGCCGAGGCCTCCGCCGCCCGCGAGATCCTCGAGTTGCTGCTTGACACTTTCCACGTCGTCTCCAAGGTGCCTGGATCTGACAACTCTTATCACATTTGATCAGAAATTAGAACCGAAATCTTATGCATTTTAGATATAGATATTAGTAGGGCAAATTAATGGCGAAATGCGTCGTTTCTTTGATCAAAGAAGCAATCTTTCTAGCTTGGTTGACCTAATTTTGATATGGATCCAATGATTTTGGCTGAAGTCCGTTCTCTGTTTTAGAAAGACGCCAATACTGGTTTGTTTTGAACCATTCATAGGTTAAAGTATGTGATCAATTGTTCTGGTTATCTTTCATTGGTAATTAGATCCTTTCAGCCGCAGTTTGTTGCCTTGTTGGTTAGGAAAAATATCTATAGCAGGAAAATAAGTTGATGAACTGAAACTCACTTTGTTTTCTAGATTTCTTATAGAAATTTCTTTTCCTCTCATGTAGAGTTTCCTTTCACATTCTTCAATCTTCACGTTTTGTTATCTTATGAAATTTTTATTTTCTACATCAGTTAAGTGTGTTATCTTATTTGATCATCACTACATTATAAGATCTGTATGCTTGATTCATGTTCTGTTGATAGAGTTGGGGCCCTTTGGAATGCTTGTTGCTCCAATACATCCATTGATTAATTGTTCATTGAATGATTTACATTTTCTGGTTCCCCTTTTACTGCAGGTCGAGAAACTTATCAAGGAATTGCCAACTACAGCATCTGATCTGTCAACTGCGGACATGGCGTCTATAGATAGTAGCGCTCCAAACAGTGAAAATGCCTTGCAGCACATAGAAAGCGGAGCAAATCTCAGAGAGACTCAAAGCATTCTTTTGGAAAGAATCGCTAGTGAGATGAATCGGCTTAAGTTCTATATCGCTAATGCAAAGGTCTACTTCACTTGCCCAGAATTGTTGTTGTACTCTGTCATATAATAGGCAATCTTATAATTGTTAATTTGTTGGAAATGTTTTCTCGGTTAGGAATGAGCATCAATTTGTGTTGCAGTGTTGCTTATCTTATATCTTTTGGCAGTCTTCAAGGATCTGCTAATGAAAGAAGAAAACCTAAAAAGTAAGAGTTGCAATTGAAACATATATTGATCGGTTATATGTATTATCATATTTGTACCAGTCTTCTATTCATATGGATGTGGATATGTTTATCAATTGGATATCAATATCGTTGTCCATATCTGGTGTAATACATATTGGGAATATTATGCTGATATAAATTAGATGTATGGTCAGGGTAGCGAGGAAGGTAAAAGTTTGTCACCACTGGGCACATTAACATTTTTGGTTTCTGACTTTTAGACGGTTCTGAATTTGGATAGTTAAAGAGATAAGGGTAAAAGGAAGTTAATAGTGAACCATGAAGCATCAAATTCTAGTTACCATGATAGTTTAATAGGTACTATTGTATATGTAAGGACAGCAAATCCTGTGCTTTTTGAGGGTAAGTTAATACAATTTTCTGGACTATTCTATTTGTGCTCTATTATATTTGATCTGTTGGAAGGAATTTAGCCTTGGCATTGCATGCATATTTTTCATGCTGCTTCTATCTAATCTTATATGCTAAATACTTATATAATTAGCTTTTCTGTCATTAAAGAATGGATTTTCTTCAGTAGGTTTTTTGTAAAAAAATATGCATTTAGTTCTTATTCCTGTTTTAATTTATGGCAGTACAGAACCTTCCCTTCATCGAGAACATGGAGAAGAGGATCCAGAATGCTACATTATTACTGGATGACAGCTTAGGACATTGTTTTGTGGACAGCCTAGAGCATCGAGATGCAAATGCAATCTACAACTGCTTACGTGCATATGCTGCAATTGATGACACCTCAGCAGCTGAGAATCATTTTCGCACGACTATCGTATCTCCCTTGGTTCAGAAAATTATTCCTTATAGCCACTTGCAGGTAGCTGGTGGGGGTTCATCAGATGGACTCCAGGAGGATTATCAACAAATAATGCAGTGTATCGAGAAGGATTGCAAATTTATTTTGGAAATATCATCCACAGGTTTTGAAACTTGCCTGCATTATCCTTTATCATCTTATTTAGTACTCCTCAAATTTTCCAGCAAATTCAAATTATTTTCCCCATGTTAAGATTGAATTTCTTCTATCAGCTCATTCAGTTTTCATTGTGATTTCAGCAAATTCAGGTTTGCATGTTTTTGATTTCCTGGCAAATTCAATACTTAAGGAGGTCCTTTTTGCTCTTCAAAAGGGGAAACCTGGTGCATTCTCTCCTGGAAGACCTACAGAGTTTCTGAGGAACTACAAATCAAGCCTGGGTTTCCTCACATTTCTTGAAGGTACCAACCAGCTACTACTTGGAACTTTTGAAGTTTGTGATAGTCTATGGATATTTTTGAAACATTCCTTGTTAATAAATGCCTGTTAATGGGTGAGTTTTGGAGGTGACTTTTGAAGTATATATCTGTGAGCAAGATGTTCAGCTAAAGTGTTTGCACTCAGGCATGGTGATTTTGATCACTGCCATGTGGCATTTTGTTTTAGTTAGGGGACAGATTTAGATGACACTAGTTGCTGATCCTCCGTGTGTGTGTGCGCGCTCGCGCACCTCCGTGTGTGGGTCTGCAGGACTCACTTTCTCCTCTTTCTAGTCCCCCTTCCCTCATACTCTCTCTCCTGAGGAAGATTTATCTGCGCTTGTAGGAGAATAAATATATGATGAGAAAGTGTTATATTTCATCTTAATTTGTTTTTACAAAATTATAATTCACAGCACTAACTGGAATTCCAGATTTCTTTTCAGCAATACATTTTTAAGTTAGATTGCTTGCAGTATTTGTCTCACGATATTCTCCATATGCAAGGTTACTGTCCGTCCAGATCCGCTGTGTCAAGATTCAGATCAGAGGCTGTCTATGTAGACTTCATGAAACAGTGGAATGTTGGGGTTTATTTCTCACTAAGGTATTATATATATATATATATATATATATATATATATATATATATATATATATATTATTATTATTATTATTATAATATATATATATAATAATATATATATGAAAATATAATATATATATATATATATATATATATATATATGAGTTCATTTCATTGCTCTATGAGTTTCCTACAGCTAATAATTCTATTAATTCAGGTTTCAAGAGATTGCTGGTGCCCTGGATTCTGCTCTAATGGTTACTGCCATTACCACCACCGAAAACTTGCATGACAGTCATGGGAAACACCAGAAACTGACATTGAAACAAAGTATCACACTGATGGAAAGCTTGAGATCCTGCTGGAGTGATGATGTTCTTGTTCTTTCTTACTCTGATAAGTTCCTTCGCTTATCTTTGCAGCTTCTTTCTAGGTCAGCAAGCCCAAGCATCTTCTTTTGTACACATGTTTGCCTATATGTCAATTTCTTATATGCTTTTTTGGACATGCAAACAGATACTCAAGTTGGTTGTCATCTGGTCTAGCTGCTCGCAAAGCACGTAGTGCCAACTCAAACTCTACACCTAACACTGAGTGGGCTAAGTCTGCACACATTGAAGATTTTATTTATGTATGGTCACATCCAGATTGCATTTCCTAACCTAATGGTTCTGTTGCTATTTTCTGTTAGAAGATGTGTTTTCATTTCATATGAATTTTCCTTCAGTTTCATTTTTAATTTGAATAATATATGCTGTTGCACATTGGCAATTCACTTCTCGTTCAATCGTTTTCTTCGGTGTGAAAGTGAGAATGATTCACTGTACGACTTCAAAACACTTTTTGATTTTAAATAAATGGGAGTCATATCTCTTTACTGGTTGAATGATGTATGTGCTATTAAAAATAATTCGCCATCTTGAACTAGAAGTGCAATGCTGTTGTGCCTTATTAACTGATAACTCAACCAGCATCATGATTTAGACTTCTTTGTTAAGTCCTTTTCTGTTCACTCTCTAACTAACCATAACCATCAATCTTTGTTCAAATTGTCCGGGATGAGTATGAATCTTCCTTCACCAGTTTTCCTATATAGGGTTGCCTTTAATGTTATTTCAAGCTTTGTCATATCCTAATCTAGGACTACCTCTAGAATGAATTCTTTTATGAGATATATCAAGTTGTAAAATCAGCCTAAAAGAATACAGGAAATAATGGCATGAAAACCATAAAAGAATTAAATTGTTTTATAATCTGTAAAAATGTTTTATCTAGACCAAGTCTACAAAAGCATTACAGACTAAAGAAAAGAAGAAATATTATAAATTATTAGTATGTCTAGAGAGAGGTTAAAGAATCATGGAATTCTATTTTGACCTACATGAAATATTATAGGCATATATACATTGCATGCATGTGATGGATGCTTTTTTACTTTATACAATAGAAGAAACTATTGACTGCTTTTTTTTTTTTTTGGCCAATTGACTAGGCTATCTTAATGGCTTTTGGAACTGTGAGAAGCCTCCTTGACTGGAAAATAGGTTGGAGTAAGAGATAGTTTATTGAGGTGCAAGATGATTGATAGAGTTAATGTCAAATGACTAATGCACTTAAATAGATACTCACGTGGCATCATGTGTCACCGAGAGTTGGTCAGTTTTGGAGATATGAATGATGTTTTGCTATACAGATGTTTCTGTAGGATTTATAGCTAAAGTGTATCTTTTAGTGATTTCATAAAGCTGTTGAGATGAGTCAGGAAGGAGATCTCCTTGCTTTATTACTGACATGACATTTGACTGTATGTTCATAGAGGAGCTGTTGTTGTGCGATAAGATCTGATATTGATAAGGTTGATGGATTTAGACTCTGGAAAGGTAAGTTTTTTTTTTTTGGGAAAAGATTTTTCTGTGGTATTCCATAAGAGATTTTGTTGGTAGAAGAGATATGCCTCCAGCCTTCTCGTCATGGAGAATAGGGATATACTAAAGTAGATAACAAGAACAAGAAATATATGATGAGAGGAAAGAGACAGAAGTAATAGGAGGATTAATTACCGATATGAGAATATGAATCATCACTAATTTATAAATTTTAGGACCTTATAGAATGCTACAATTAGCCCAAGTCATGTTCAACGCTAGTTTAAGACTTAAGGTCTTCTCTAATCCAATTTCAAGCAATTCATGTTGTTGTTTTGCATGAGCCTATTTAAAATGGAACTAAACACAGGTAGTTTTAAATTGATTATGATTCTCAAAATGCTTTCTCTATTTAAAGGACATTACAAAAGTTGCATACAGGAACTGGCTGGAAAACAACCAAGAGCTTGAGTCAGCTTGGGAGTAGTTTTGGCCAAAACTTAACTATTTAATAGATATCACAAAAGTTGCAGACCGAAACTGGTGGAAAAAACAACTAAGAGGTTGGGTCAGCTAGGGAATACTTTTGGCCAACTCTGTCAATTTTTGGCCTAGTTATCTTGTTCTTGGCTAGGATTTGCAGTTGTTCAGATTGTTGCTTTGATGAAATAAGTTAATATGTTTTAGGCTCGAGAATCTATTGTTGAGGGAAATAAAACAAAAAAACCTAGAAGTTATAGGAATCAAGACTAACAAAAGAGAATGAAGTTGCACTTCATAAATGCCTTAAAGTTCCTCTAATTCTGTGTGAGTGAGATAGTATTCGAATATGCTAAAAGTTTGTGGCTTTTGGTTTAAAAGGAAAAGTGGAAGCGAACTGATGGCACTAAGGTTCGCTATTTTGGTAGCGGGCTCTGTACTGGTACCAACCTATTACTATGTCGATACACCCCTATACTGCGTACCGGTGCCGAATCGGTATGGTACAGTATGCTCTGTATTTGCCAATTTGGTATAGTGTGGCAAACCTTGGATGGGACTGCCATGCTTAATTTGGAAAGATGGCACTCCAACATGAATGCCTTGTGTATAAACATGGAATTGAGTTTGTAATCTTAGTTTGTTTTGTCTTATGCATCTTGGCACAATAACATATATTTTCTTATGCTGCATATTCATCTTGCTTTTCCATGCGCAGGTAATCCATGATGTAAATTTCCTGGTTTGTGAGCTTTCTGGTGATTACCTTAGACATGTGCTTCAACTTCTTAAGTCCTGCTCGGCTGAAGTTCTTGATCTTGTAAAACAAAGCGTTTTAGAAGCTGGAAAATCTTTGGAGGATTTGTTGCCTCCTGTAATGGATACAATGATTGAGGCCATTGTTGAGAAATCTGTGGAGGTAAATAATAACATTGCTCTTGTTCATAAAAGATTGTAATGCAATTCTTCCTTTGTCCTTTCCAAGTTTGACTTCTAAACTTTTGATCATCAGATGTTATAATTTTGCAAGTCTGGCATATGCTGAAAATACAAAATAAAGGCTTTTATATAACTCTTGGAGCCTTAGATATAAGCAACTATATAGTGCTGAAGGAATTTAGCGAAAAATGATTAATGCTTATAAGTGATTGATAATAAACCATGTAGAATGACTGTAGTATGGATATATGTATGTGTATGCATGCATATGCGCACTTGCATGGGCTGGGTATGCTGAATGACACAATTGGGTGGGTCCAAGGTTAAGTTAGAAGGGTATTGCATGTTATATGTGGTATGAATCTGGATAGATCCTGATTTGCTTTAAGGATTACCTACCTGATGAATAGATGCGGGATACCCATATTTTAGTGATGGGGCTACAAAGTAGTCAGATCTACTTAGGGGCAAAACCCTAGAAACCTGAACTACTAGGAAATGGTTTCATAATTTTGTTTGTACCTGATTTAATGAGATTCAGTTTTTGCTTTGTTAATAAGTATTTGGATCAGGGTTAGTCAACATGGATTTAGTCAATCCTTTGCAAAAGGAGGTTGCAGGTTGTTTACGGATCAGATTACATGGGGTTGCATAATGGGCTAGGTGAAATTAATTCTGACATTGGATTCATCCAAACTTTATATTGAGCAGCTATTTCGACCCCTCTGATGCATGGGGTCTAAAAATGAGGATCCTTTGTTCTACCATTAGGTTGGTTTTCCATTGGTGTTCACACATGAGAAATTTCATGCTAAAGCCTTCTCTAAGGAATCATGTGGACTGCATGTCAGTTTGGATGGTAATATATATGGGTTTGATAAGGTTTTAGGCAATATTCACCGAATTATCCTGAACTGGCCGGTTTAGGGCATGCCAAACTGTATCAGCTGTTGATCGGCATAGTTCTGGTGTCAAAAATGGTACACCAGTGAGGCGGAAGAAGAAAAAAGAGGAAAAGAGAAAGCGAGGAGGGAAGGACTGGAGAGGCCGCTGGAGGCCATTGGAGGGCCGCCGAGGCCTCCAAAGCTTCGCCTTCCTCCGTAGGAAGGAAAAAAGAGAGAAATAGAGAGAGATAGAGAGGGGGGGGGAATAGAAGGAGGGGGAGTGGGTGGAGAGGCCGGTGGTGGCCGTCAGAGGGCTGCGAAGGCCCTGGGTGGGCGGGATCTTCCTCCCTGCCCTTGTTGGATTGAAACAGAGGTGACCTCCATTGTTTTTGATCGTAATTCTATTTTTTTTTTCAATCATGATTTACTGTGAAGGCGGTAACCTTGTTGCCAGCTTCACCTTCCTCCTTGTTGTTGACTTCACTATGGATGGTGAAAAAAAATAAATGGATCGTGATCGAAACAGGGGTGGTCACCCCTGTTTCAACCCAACGGAGGGTAGGGAGGAAGATCCTGCCCTCCAAGTACCTCCAAGGCCTTCTATTCTCCACTGCTGGCCTCCCTGCCCAGTCCCCCTCATTCTGTTCCTCTCTCTTTTTCTCTCCCCCCCCCCGGGTTCTCTCTCTCCCTTGCTTACTTTGTCATGTCGGTTCAGACTCGTATGGAATGGGACGGAGGCATACGGAACTATACCGCTGGTCAATCGGGCATGAGGTCTGGTTCCGGCACAGTGAACCTTTGTTTTAGGACTAAATGCAATCTGCTTGATGTATAAAATGTTATAACATGAAGTGGGCATAGTTAACTGTCTGAAAATGGACTTATATCAAGATTATTTGAAAAAACTAGCAAGCATCAAAATTGAAGCATGATTTTGATCAAATTACTCAATTAGGCGGAATGGAATCCATTAGTTTTTGCTTATGCATCTGATTTCTCCCAGTTAAACCATTAACTCAGATTATCCAAATGAAGTTACAAGGAAGGGCGACTAGAATAAGGTGGCGTTGGTTACATTGTTGTTAATGATCTTTGACAAACTATTTGGATGTCAAGAAGGATGATTGAAATGTTTTTTTTCTTCTTTTGCAATTAATGACAACATTTAGATGAAAATAAGCAGTCTAGGCATTTCTTTAATGAACTTCAGAAAACATCTAATGAAGTGTCTTGAAAAATGATTTGTTGGTGCCTGCATAAAACTAGGAGCTGTAAGTTCATTATAAATCAGCATAAAGAACGGACAAAGGGAGCATCTTTGTTAATTGATTGAACAAAGAACTCTACAAAAACAGAGTACTATGAGCTTCAAGTTGAAAACCATTGTACACAGTGCAAACACTGGATAAGTTCACTAGGCCAGCCCATGGCCCCATACCATGTGATGTTGCTTTCACTAATTTTGCTGCTAGTGTGTATTGTGAATTTGATCAAAAAGAGAGAGAGAGAGACAGCCCAATGCATGAGGCTCCCGTCAGTGTGGGGTCTATGGTGGGTCAGATGTTCATAGCTTTGCCCCCCTATCCAGGAAGGCTGTTTCCATGTTTTGAACTCGAGGTCACAATGGCGTAACCTGGCCATATCGCCAAGTCTCACCATCTGAAAAGGGAAGGAAATAAAATAGCATTTTTGTTGTGTTGAATTTCTGTAGCGGTGAGACATATGTGACAAATCTCCATTAGAAACAACATGCTCAACAGAAAGCTTGGTACAAAGGAGAAGGCAGTGTATGCAAAAAGGAAGACCTGAAATTTATCTTTCTATAATTTAAATGTTTATAAAGGAAAGGAAGTTACTGGTATATGGAGATAGAGAAGGGAGCAAAGACTCTATTAAGAAAGAGGACTGAAAAGATATATGATTCCAGTGCAATGAGGAGTCTATTTAGTTTTCTTTTGAAAGATGGAAACCTGAACAGTGTGAAAATTTCAGGCAATTAGAGGTAACTTTTGTGTATCTTGTGAGTCCAGACGTTAAATTGAGATGCATATTTTGTGGCAAGGAATTCCGTCTCGGTATCAGACCCCGTACCGATGAAATCTACTGTAGTGTTGGTACGTGGTTCAGTATAGTACGCCTGTGCCGGTACGGGGTGTTTCGGCATATCGGTACGCATCCGGTATGACACGGGGTGTACCGGACAGTTCGGTCCAATATGGCATTCCATGTTTTGTGTGCTATCAATGAATTGGCAATCAGAAACTTCTAATTGGCATTTTGCATATTGGCCATTTTTTTCTTCGTGCTGATCTAGAGAATCAGCATAATAACTGCAGTTACCTTAAACACCATAAAATGGTGCTATTGAAATAGGTGTATATCCAAATTGGTGGAACGCAGAGGTTGGACTGATCTGTTGTTTGCCCTTGTCATGTCCAAGACTGCCTCATATTCAGGCAGGGATAATTAACAGTAGAAAAATGCAGAGACAGGCTACCCCGTATATGCAGGCAGCCATTTTAGGCAATTATTTCTGCCACTGTATGTTTATCACCAACTAGCATAGGGTCCCCCCCTCTGCCCCCCCAAACCTTTTTTATGTGCATATGTGTGTGTGTGTGTGTCCATCTCTCGTATTTGCTGTTTGCTTTAGTTCTCGCTGATTTTCTTTTCATATTTCTATTAAAATAACAGCTGATGCACTTAAAAAAGCTTCCATTTGTACTTTTGGAATTCCAATTTCGGGTTGGGCAACTTATGTTTGCGCTACATCTTCCAGTCTATTATATCAACCTAATTGTACTTGCCAATCTGAGAAGCATGAAGATGTTGCTTGCTTGAGGCAATTTTCCCCCAGAATTTGCTTTCATAGCTAATTTACGTTAAATCAGATAATGTTGCAAGTTCAAAATTACTGTGTAACAACTAACAATATTTAGCCATCTTTTTAATTATTTACTTTCTGTTATCAATTATTTCCACAGGACCTAAGGCAGCTGAAAGGAATCACAGCAACATATAGGATGACTAATAAACTTCCTGTAAGGCATTCTCCATATGTGTCAGCAATTTTAAGACCACTGAAGGTGTGCTGTCTTCTCTTCTTGATTCATATGATTTTATGTTTTGATTTTGTAGTCAGAAACATTTCATCTTGTGACATAGAATTACAGCCTTCTCATCCATTGCATAATCCCTCTGTTCATTTCTGTATGTGCATTATGCAAATCCTTTGTGCTGATTGGATATGCTGATTTCATGTTTTGTTTATATTTCTATTTTTATTTTCCCAGCAAGGTTTTTGACTACCTTGTTTGTTGCAAAAAAGAATTACTTCTAGAGGCATAAGTGCAGAGCTGATTGTCTCTCTCTCTTTCTCTCCCCCAGTGCCCCCTCCTCCTAACCTCCCTCTTGTTGTATATTGAACTAGAACCTTTGGCTTTTTACGTGCTTCAAGCAAATTATGTCACAATATTGTTTCATAAGTAGAGTGATTGCTTCTTTCAAGGTTTCAAATCGGAACCGTACCTTGCCATATTCTGTGTTAATCATGTATGTGCAACGTATCAACCCATATTGCCATAGGGACATCACCCGGCTCAGCGAATCATGAGTAGATACTGGGGTCATACTGCATCTAAAATCACACAAGTACAAGAATGGTACAGAGCAAGGTTTCCATACCGTGCCGAATCGGTTGGTACATCCCGTATCGTACTGGACCGGCGAGGAACCGGCATGATTCGGCCGGTAAATTCGGTATACGGGCGGTACGGAAGGAAAAAAAGAGAGAGTGAGAGAGAGAAAGAGAGGAGGAGAGGGAGGGAGGTGGGAGCCGTCGGAGGCCGGCGGTGGCTGGTTGCGGCCGTCGGAGGGCTTTCGAGCCCTATGTCGTCTGATAGGACTTTCAAGAGAGCGAGAAAGAGAGAGAGCGCTCGGAGGGGGGCGAGGGACCTATCGGACGGATGGCGCCTCCGTCGCGAGGCCCCCGGTGGCTGGCGAGCCGACGCCGACGGCCTGAGGGGGATCGAGTGGGGGGAGCTCCTCCGTGGCTCCGCCCCCTTCTTCTTGTTCGAAACAGACGACCGTGAAGCTGGCAAACTATTTGCCGGCTTCACTTAAAACTAGGTTTTTTAAAAAAAAATTGCGAAACAAGGGCAATGCCCCTGTTTCACGTCCGCGGCACTGCGCGCGTGGACTGCGCCCTCCGGCGGCAAGCCGGAGGCCGTCCGGCAGCCCCGCCGGCTCCTTTCCCTCCCTCTTTTTCTTTCTTCCTCTTTCTCTCTCTCTATTTCTCTCTCTTTCTCTCTTTTTTTCTTTCGATTCGGGTTCACTTGCCTTCGTCGGTTCGGTATGGTACGAAACCGACCGAACCATACCGCCGGCCGGCGGTACCGGTTCAGCATACCTTGGTACAGAGCATACCATGAAATTTGAAAGCTTGGCAGTTTCTTTTCATATTTCATTGCTCTGAGGTGTGCTCTTAGTGATAAAATGATAAATAGCTTTGTTAGTTGCAGGATATGTTGGGAGCTTGTTCCCGTCATTCCAGAGAATTCTAATAGAGCTTGTCTGTAAAAATTAGAACTATTTTATAGACTTGGTTAACATAGAGAATTCCTATTGCTGTTTTAAAAGGTTGTGCGTATTTATAGCATGAAATGATTTTTTGTAACCGTGTAGTTTGTGAGGTGAGATTAATGTTTGAGGCATATCATTGCTTGAGCCATGTGGACTTTTGTGGAAATTTAAGGGTTTTCCTTTCTTTTGATTGTAGCAAGGGATAAAAATTGCTGGGACTGCTTGTGTCATGCAGATCCTGGAAGAGCTCATGTCACTCTATTGTGATTAATGGGTGGTGCAAACTCATACATTTGAAAGCCAATCTGATGAAAGCATGAGTTTGGCTTAATCCATGCTCTAAATTTGTACTAGCTCAGGTCCTTTAGGCTCAAAGACCTATGTGGTTTGGCTTAGGTCAATTTTGATCCTTTTTTTTTTGTGTGCGTGCGCATGTGCATAATTAACTGAGTATAATAGTATTTAGCACCGTTCGCCGAACCATCTCAAATCGAACGGTCCAGGCCGTGCCGAACTGTATTGGTAGGAAACCGGTCTAGTTCCGGCATACAAAATGGCATAGTGGCTGTCTCGAAGGGAAGGAAAAAAAGGGAGGAAGAGAGAGGGGGGAGAGAAGGAGAGAGAGAGGAAGAGAGGGCCGTCGGAGGTCGTCCGAGCCTGTGCCGAGATTCTTGAAGGCGGTCGAGGCCGAAGGAGGGCCTCTGCCCTCCTCCAGTGCGAAATAGGGGTTCGCCCCTGTTTCGTCCTTTTTTTTTTGGATTTTATCGCATGAAGGCGGCCACCCAGTTGCTGGCTTCACCTATTTTGTTTTTTTTTTAATCATTTTGGTTGAAGTCGGCAATCCGTAAAAAAGCGAATTTCTTTCTCCGATGAATTAGAATTAGAAAAAATAAAAAAAATTTATCTAGCCTTCTTATGTATTAATATAGACAATAAAAAAGATTGAAATCATAATAAAAAAGAATAATATTTTTTATTAAATTTAATAAATTATTAATAAATACTTAGAATATAATTATCATATAATATAAATTTAATTATTAAGTAATATTTTTATATATAATAAATAATATTATAAATATAATAAAATAATATTATAGCTTGCCGACTTTAATTGAAATGATAAAAACAAAATAGGCGAAGTCGGCAACCCAGTTGCCGACTTCGCATGATAAAACCCCAAAAAAGGGCGAAATAGGGGCGAACCCCTATTTCGCACTGTGCCTTTCTCTGGCCTCGATTGCCCTCAGGCCACTCGATGCGGGTTCGTTGGCTGTTGGAGACGTCGCGGCAGCATCGCCGTTTGTCCGGAGGCCTTCGATAGCCTCTGGACATATGGTAATGACCTCTTCCTCTCTTTTCTTCCCTCTCTCTGTCCTTATCGAGCTCGGCAAGAGCTCGGATGACTGCCGGAGGCCCTCTCTTCCGCTCCCTCTCCTTCTCTCCCCCCTCTCTCTCTTCCTCTCTTTCTTCTCCCTCTCCCCTTCTCTGCCTGTCGGTTCGGGCAGGCACGGACCGGTATGCGCCCGTACCAAACCATACCACCGGCTAGCTGGCATGGGGTCCAGTTCCGGTTCTGATTCTGATTCAGCGGTTCTTGGTATTTAGTATATTCAATAAACACATTAGACCTCTTCCTTTCCTACAATATTCAAAAGTCACCCCACTGCTGCCAAGCAATTTTAGGGGGAAACAGAAAACAGTTTCTTTTGCTCGCTTCCCATTCATGTAACTACATTGTGAAAGCTTATTGCTGAACATATACCAATCTATCAAGACATGCGAACAGAATTGAACATAATAAAGATGTGATTAAAGCTTACTTTATCTCACAGACACCCAAGAAGAATTTGTATGTTTGTTTCGCACTCAAATTAAGACAAAAATGTTCCTGAAACTTGAGTTATCTTTATGGCTTGAACCCTGATTATATATTTCTTAATCTCTAAGCTAATCCTTGTTGCACATCGCTACCTAACTAGGAAAATATCTTTAGCTAAAAAGCATGTGGTTTGGTTTTCCGTAAGTGGCCATGCACATTAAACCAAGGTATAAAGATTCAGCTGAAGCAGATCGATTTTTGCCAAGATTGATCTGAGACTGACAAAATTTTTTGGTTTTGATCAGGTTAGCCCTACTTTTTTTCAACAAGTAAATATGTAGCTTTTAGAAGTTCATTAATATAATTCAACCACACATTTAACTAAGGTTCTGATGATCAGATCTGTGCTATTCTCATCTAAACTTTGTTTATAAACAGCATTGCAATATATAGAAGAGAGGATGTCTGTTCATGTCCAAGAGCTTGTATTATTTTGTAGAATGAGATATGTGATTAATTTTATGCTCTACTTGTTATTTTATGAGTGATTTGATGATATTTATTATCTTGATAATTAGTACATTCAAGTTATATGATTAATGTATTAAACTTTGGTATGATCTAATTTCAGTCTAAAACTACCTAGAGCAAGGTTCGCTGTACCGGTACCGGATGGCGTGTCGGTCCCGGTACCGTACCGTACCGACACACGGTATGTCTGGGCGTACCGGTCCGGTACCGGTACACAATAATTTTTTCGATTTTCAAATTTTTTTTTTGGATTTTTGAAGTTAATAATTGATAAATACAACTTCAATATGGTATTATATTGCATATTATTGACATATTTTGGTTCAATTTGGAGTTAGATTGCAGTACAAAGACTCTTAATAGCCATATGTTGCAATCGAATCAGTTTCATGTAGAAGGAAATAGGTTTGGAAGATTCAGAACACATTATAAAGCCTTCAACCATTTAACTTGATTAAAATTAGGGTGGTAAAACACCTGAACTCTCTTCTATTTGACTTATTTATGAAAAGCCTTTCTCCAATTGTGATCCTATATGATATCGCATATAACAGTTTAAGCTTCCAGCATCACAACATTATGCAACCAGAAGTTATTCAATTTTATGATTCCATCATAAGAATTTCTTCATTAACTCTGAGACATATATACCACTGCTAGCATCACAAGATTTATGATATTGATACAACCAGATATTATTCAATTTTATGATGCTATTTTGAGTTACTAATTGGAATATTAGATATTGCCCATGCTTCTTTTTTAATCATAAATGCTGAGTGTTGTGTGATTATAATACTGAGATTTGTATTTTAAAATCTTGTTGAGGCCTCTAAACTATCTGTTACAACTGCTATTAATTGTTGTGGAAATGAATACTTAAAACGGTACGAATGCACAGGATTAAATGAGCAAGGAGTCATGGTACCAAACAGGGAGAAGGGTAATGGTAAATGCTTAGTAATTGTTGGGGCGAGAACCTCCATTACTAGCTATCAGAGATTCAAAATTTTCTTTCAGGTTCCTCTCAAGTTCTCAGAATGCTTTCCTAGGCATTTCCATCTGTTTGGTGATGAAAAACCAAATCAAATTCATCTTACGAGTTGGATTCCGATGAACTAATACATGGTACAAGCTTTACAATCTCGGTACCGGATCTTATACTGACACCATTCTATTATAATACCGATATATATTTTAATTTGGTACAAAACAACATGCCAAATATTGGTATAATATGAAATAACATATCAATATGATATAATACATCATATCGGATACTACAAGACAGATGGTATAACAGATATGATAGAGAGAGAGATGTGCTTGAGGTTTCATTTTATTTCAGATACCAAGAAAATAACACAAGATCCTCATCAAACTGAGCCACTTTCCCCCCTCCCCCCTTTCCCATGGGCGGTACGGTTCGATTCATCCCGAACCGGTTCAGAACCGAGCCGTACCGTCCGATTTCGGGCGGCATGGGCCCGAACCGCACCGAACCGCTCAGTTCGGTGCGGTTCGGGGTCCTTTTCCGAAAAACAAGCCCGAACCAGACCGGTAAGGGACCGGTCCGGCTCGGTACGCCCCATACCGGGCGGTTCGGCGAACCATGACCCAGAATATATGAATTATGACTATAGATGACTTAACATACAATAGAATGGTGTGAAATAACTAGCCTTCATTTCTTTCTTTTTCTTTTTCTTTCTTTTTTTTTTTTTTCGCCTGCCTTGAATTTTTCTGACTTTTTCGATGGAAACTTCAAAACCTGGACTGGAATTGTTGAAACTGCCATAGCTGCTGAAATTGAAAATCTACCCAGGAATTGAAACCGAAAAGGAAACTGAGTTTTAAAACTATGCATTCGACTAATAACTATCCATTAAGCTGTGCTCCTTGGAGGACTCTTTACCCAAGAGATCTCACAATTGTATATTTGTTTTGCATTGCTTCTTCGAAATATGTGTAGCTTGTCCTCAAACTATACCCCAAGACCTGCTGGAGCCTCCCACCGGTAAACAAACCACTGGCTTTGTCCAAAAAATAAATTCTCCCCTTTGGGTTTCCTCACCAAAGTGTAACTTTATAACAAAACAAAATCAATTAACATTCCCAGTGCTGGCCTGGATTCTGAACCATGAACTTGAAAACAGCTGTTGTTTCAATCTTTTTTAGTCAGCAACCACTAATAAGCTGTTTTTTTGTTTTTTCAGTGCATTAGATTTGACCTGATTTATAGTGAGTGATAACTCTAAAACTATGTTAGTAGGTAAGGGACTAAAATTATTGGGGGCATTTCAGAGGTGATGGAGCAGAATTGTTCTATAATGCGTATTAGTTGTATATCCCGTCATCATGAGTATTGAAGCAAATGGGGTTTCATCAGCAGTAACTCCAGATGCTGTCTGAGAGTATTGAGAATGTCATACATAAATATCTCAATCCCCCCATTTCCTCAGGAAAGGAAAAAGAATCTTCTCTGATTATCAAATAAAAATGATCACATTGGCCCACATGGTGTGTACATCCTACCAACTTTTTACCTAACCGGGAGTTGTCATTATCATCTGTAGGCATTTCTTGATGGAGAACGTGTTTCATACTTAACTGTAGATGCAAGAAATGAACTACTCCATGGTGCCACAGAAAGAATCACAAATCGGTACTATGAACTGGCATCAGATCTTGTGAGTGTGGTAAGTCAGCAAAGCCATAGTACTGTTTCAAACTTCTTGAGTTATTACCTCTTCACATTAATGGATCTGCTTTTGTCAACCTTTCTGATAGGCAAGGAAAACAGAATCTTCACTGCTAAGATTACGACAAGGTGCACAACGACGAGTTGGAGCAAGCTCAGATGCCTTGGACAACAATATATCCGATACGGAGAAGATCTGCATGCAGTTGTTTCTTGACATTCAGGTATTTGAATATGGTTTCAGTAAACTCTTGTTGGTATGATTCCTTCAGTTCTGCCTCAGGATATAAGCTGATGCATAGATCTGGTTTATATACATTTTGTGTTCGTGCACACACATGCCCAATGTAAGAATTCTAAAAGGTAGACCTTTGTACCTGCTTTGGAATTTACTATTTTTATAAAGTCAAGATTGGTCCAATGGTATATTATTATAAGTTATAAATAGATATCCATGTGGCTGACATTACCCACCATTTTTATTCATGCATATCCTATTTCACCTTAATTTGTTTGATACCATAGCAGTCTCATAATTTTGATGGTGACATCAATTAAGCAAAACATTTTAGTCAACTATGTTATTTGTCATAGTACCATAAAAGTTTTAGGGATCTATCTATGAAAGTGGAAGCTTTAAGTTTTGATAGTGAAAATCAAGGTTGCTGAGGGAGATATTCACTAATCCCAAAGCAGTGGTTGATGCATTGGCCTCATCCTCTACTCCTTTGATAGCTTCTCCTCCAGAGCCAACCTCATCCCATGATCACCATGCCTCTTAGGTACAGGCAGAACAACTAAACCAAGTGTTTGGTGGATTGGCCAGTATGGATTGGTACCAACTAGGATGGTTTGATTTTATAGGTACCAATGTCTCGGCACTCAGCGCATGGCCTGGTATCTCAGTGGTTGAATTTGGGATGGCCGAGATGGATTGATATTGACCAAGATTTAATTCATTGAGTCACATTGGAAAATAAAAGTAACTTTGTTTTTAGAATTTCTTGGAAATCTATTCATAATTATTCCAAATATTGTCAATAAATAAATCTAATTTTGTTCTTTTAGAATTAAGAAATGATTCTTGAAGTCTAGATTTATCATTCATTAGCATTCTCAGGCAATTAATTACGTAAGTCTTGAATAAATTCTGATTTATTATCATCCCATTCTTAAAATCCTGAATGAAATCATGTATTTCAGGAGACAATGGTTTTTTGGCCTTTTCCAATTTATCCTCTGTATTTTTATTAATTGGCAAATCAAATTTGTAAAGTAGTCTTTTTTCCATCTACTATGTCTTTATGAGACCCAGGATGATATTTATTCATTTGTTTAGATATGTTTATGAATATAATTGATAATTAGATGGTCCGAAAAGTTACTAGATGAAATAATTCATATAGACAGAAATTTAACTATGCGAGGTAGATATTTTTCCCTTTTAATTTTAGAAAGAAGAGTTAATCCATAATTGACAATAACTAAATATATGTAAAAACTGAGGAATTGGTCCCAAATGACACTTAAAGGAAATCGTTGATCAATATCATCATTAATGATAAGCTTCAGTCAGTTTAAGTTGAAAAAACTAGCCAAGTTTATGCAAACTGGTTGAAATCAGGCTTAAACTAGCTGCTGCTGAAGCTCAAACTGGAAACATGAAAGACTGGGTTCAGTTTGGCTTAGTCCTGGATGGATCTGGTTGGCTGAAATTTTGAACTTTTGCTATATATATTTACTTTTATTGTGCTGTTGAAGTTTCCAATTGAGGATTGAGGTTTATAGCTCATCCATTCCTTGTATTCCTCTTTTCTCTCCTCAATCAAATCCAAGGCTTTCAGCTATGCGTTTTCCGACCATGTAAGGAGTATTATACCGAGATGCTGGTTTTCTTAATATCCCCTTTGTGTTAAAATTTCATTAATAACAGTATGTTCCTCAGCTTATCATTATTGGATCATATGCAAGTTATGTTTCGTAAAGACCACAGACAAGGAAATGATATAAACTGAACTCAGATTTTAAAATAAAACCTTGTAGGTTGTGTTTGGGCTTGAAAGTTAGCTTGCGTTGATCACCTTGTCTGGTCCAAGTATACTTGTGTTTTCTGGGTTTGGTTTGGTGGTATTACAAATTCTAGATGAAATTATTCCATGCTTTTCTTTATTGGCTTGATCCATAGTTGATTGGTATCTAAGGGTGGCAATCAGGTCGGGTCGGATATAAACTGGTTAGGTCAGATATGGGCCGAGTCAAAAAACTCTGAACCCGAACTCGAGCTGTTTATTTAAACAGGCGAGGTTTTAAAACCTGAACCCAACCTACTTAATAAATGGGTTATTTGACCCGACTTGTTTATGATCTGTTTATAACCCATTAAAAAAAAACCTAACCCAACCCATTTAATGACCCGTTTAAAAAAATTTTAAAAAAAATCCTGTCTCTGATCTCTATGGTTCTACCCTTGTCGCATCTCTGCCCGACCGTCTCTCCGGCCTCTGCTCTTGTTGACCTTCGACCGCGACTCCGCTCTTGGCCACGATGGAGACAAGGCCTTCACGAAAGAGGAGCGGGCTCTAGGCAATGACGATGATGGCGCAATAGGAGATGGTGATAATGGAGGCGACGAGGAGGATCATGAAGTAGCCGATGACGTTTAGGTTGGAGCAGAGGCGGAAGGGGTTGGCACCGTGGCAGTGCTTCTGGTTCCCACCCCCCATTCTTTATGGTGGATATGTGGGAACTTGTTTAAGAGAAGCTAGCAGCGGGGATCTGGAAGCGGCTCTTCCCGATGCGAGGCGGCCGAGGGCGGCGACTGGCGTACGACCTAGGCCGGCGATATGCGTATGTTCTAGGGCTTCTAGTGGACATTAATAGGGGGAGTTCCAAAGCCACCACCATGGGCATGCTGGGTCGAGGGCGAGCATGCGGGGTCGCAGTTGAGAGTGGGGACATCGATGTCGCTCTCGCTGCCTTTTCGCCCTCTACCCACGCCGTTCTTGGCATTGCCTCTCCGCAGTCCCTTGTCTCCAACCTCCCTCGACGGAAAACAAAAAGAAAAAAAAGGGAGACTCAAACTCAAAGACAGGAGAGGGGAGGGAGAGAGAAAGTGTGTGAGATGGAACAGAGAAGTGGGGGGAAGTGGGAACGAGATAGATAAAGTGGGGAACACGGAATCCAAAAAAAAAGACTGCATGCTGGTAGTGGGACATCAATGGTCAATTAAAGGCGCTTCACACGTAATTTTAAATTTCAAATGTATTCCATATAAATTCAAATGGGCCACTCAAATTTTACCACAGGCCCACACTCCATAGCCCAGATATTTTAAATAAAAATTATATGCAGGTTAAATAGGTTGGGTAAGTTGAGAAATTTAAATCTAAATCCGATCTATTTAATAAATGGATTAAACAGATCGATTCGTTTACGATCTGAACCTGTTTAAGTCAAATCCAAACTTGTTTAAGACGGGTCGAACGTGGGTCGGATTGACGGATTGGATCATATCTTGCCCCCCCTATTGGTATCCAGCTATACATCTTAATGCCAAGCATACCCCCTTTATCGCAGCTCTGGTCCACTGACAAAAAAATATTTGAAGATGTTTGAGACTTTGAGTCTTAACTTCATATACATCATTCCTACGCATCTTCCCCCTTACGACACATGGGCAAGAGGGAGAGATAGAGAGACTTGTCTGAAGGATTGTGTGTTGGTATTTTCTTTCATGCACATGCCTGTGTGCGTGCAGCTTGCTTGTGTTGGCAAGTAAACTGGATTGGTTAAATGCTTTGGTTCTGTCTGGTTTCCTAGGTCAATTATTATCTACTTGCTAATCAGGTGGGATAGTAAAAATGGTTTGGACCAAGTTGTTCTCACCTAAACTTACCTGGTTCTATTATTAAAAAAGGAAAGTTACTGGAACAATGGGGAACTAATAGTTTATTATATTCTTTAGGTTAGGTTGGTTTGCATAATTATCATTTGTCCCTATACTGGCCTTATCTCTTCATGAAGATCTTTTTGGTGGTGGCTTTTCCATTTACAAAATAAGAACTTCTCAATGTTAGTGTAACCAGAACTATAGCCAATTGACCATCTCTGAATGGGCTATTTGAAATATTTAAATAAGTATGCTTTTTTTTGTTAAATTTAAATAGGAATGCTTGGTAAAAATAAATGGTCCTGTTCTCACTCCAGAATACACCATCAAGAATACTTGTGACAGCATAAATAATGATCTTTAATAGTTTGGCTACATCGATCAATTGATTTCTACTTGCTAACCAGGTAAGGTAGCCAAAGGGCTAGGGTGCGGTGGAGTTGTTTTTAACTCGGAATGAACCTCCTCCTACGGAAGACCAGTCATTGCATGCAGTGGCGATATTGTAGTTTTATGCATATAACACCTGTTTATCTGGGCCTTATCACCTCTGTTATACCATCTTCAGTGTTGGCTTTTCCATTCTCAAACTTTGCCTCTTCCGTGTATAGTCTTTTAGCAGGGGCAACTTTGTTGTTTACTGGATTACATATTCGTGTATTGACGAATGATAAGAACCATAGCATTTTGATCTTGTTACAAAAATGGGAGCCAGACGACATTGACTTTTTTGAATTACCTTACCAAAATATGCAAGTAGATTTTGCAGTTTCAATTGCTATGATTCTGTTGTTTCTACCTTTTTCAACTACTACTTTTATATCTTATGGGCTAGAAAAGGATTGTATACACGTAATTAAGGGATTCAGATTGAAAGCAAATGGTTATATTTTATTCCAAACCACTATATTAAGGATCATTGTTGCACAAATAAGTTAAATCTTTAGTAGTTTATGAAGTTGCAATTTTGAAAATTGAAACTTGATGCAATTCATTGGATTTACCTTGACGTTTTTTGAGAAGCTAGTGATGCACAAGAAAATCATGACAAGTTGTGATTCTCATTATAATAACAGAAATTATAAGCCATCTCTCTATCCTCTGGTTTGTAGGAATATGGGCGCAACCTTGCTGCGATTGGTATTAAAGCAGTGGACATTCCAGCCTACCGGTCATTGTGGCAGTGTGTTGCTCCAGAAGATAAGCAAACACAGATTGTTTTCTGAAGAAAACTCATCAAGCTGCATTTGGTATTATGTCTGTATGATTTTCCTATTCTGTCATTTCCAAAAAGGATAGACAAGATGAAATCATTACCAGAGATTTAGAATGAGAACTTATTGTTAGATAAAACAAATAGCCTAGTTTAGCTTCTATTATTTTTATAGTTTGTTGGGTCATTCATGCAGGTGTCTGTCATAGAGCTTCGAGGAGAAAAGCAACAGAGGACTGGATGCTCTGCAACTATAAGGTGTACATCTTCCATAGGAAAAGAATTATTGAGGCTATTTGGATTCAGAGAATTCATTGGGTTTACTCTTGTTCGATAGAAGTTCATTTTGTTGTTGATTCTTCCTTTTTCTCCATATTCCAGACCTTGAGATGAGTTGGATGGATTGAAAAGGAACTGGAAGTGAGAGCATATAAGCACAAGATTTCTTGTTCAAACTAAAACCATGTTGGATAGTTGTAATTTCTTGTTTAATTTTATAGATGCTTATTGCAAACCGGAGATTGCAGATTTAATGCTAGTTAACCATGAACCTCACCCCTGCCCTATGTCACTGCTTGATTTTTAATCTGGATGGAAAACTTAGGTTTGGTCATATGGGCTAAAAACTCTTGCCTAGACCCAACTCAAAATTGAACTGGACTAGTTTTGCATGATGATTGTACATGCTAATGTAGGTGGCTTTAAAATATTTTAGATACATTAGAAGTCTTAATAAAAACAGTTTAAGCATGGATTACATGTTAATGTACCTTCCTCCTAAAATTGTTTGTGTTTCATTTACCATATTACAGTTTTAGTTCAGATAAGCTTTTATTATGCATAGAATCTAATTTAAATAAATAAATAAATATGTGTGTGTGTGTGTGTGTGTGTGTGTATTAAAATAGAGGTTTCTGTGTTGGCATGGTCTTCATCCATTATGTGTTTATTAAAGTTATTTCATTGGAATTATAACTTTGCCCCTCTAAAAGCCCCCATCAAGAACCATGAAAAGCTTTCAAAAGAGGATCTTCCATATTAAAAGCCCTCACCAAATGCCATATTTATCGGAGGTTCTACCACATTAGAAGCTTTTGTCATATGAGACTGACCATTTTCAGAATACAAAGATGAATGGTTTTAGTATTACTAGTTACAACTTCAATATATTTATAGAAATTTTTTCTAACTTCACGTCTTGGAACACATCCATACATATTTTTCTAACTTCAATGTATCTACATATGGTTTTAATATCACAGGTTACAACTTCAATATATCTACATATATTTTCTAACTTCACATCTTAGAATATATTCATATATATTTTTCTAATCGATGTGCAAATAATCATTTACCCCCATATTTCATTAAATTTAGCTACTATCTCCATTCATGATTGACGCTTTAGAATTTGTTTGAATTAATTGGGAGATTTGAAAGAGAATTTTATCTACGAATATACTTTATGATTCTAGCCAGATAGGTTTTAGCTGCAAATATTTTAAGAGTGGTAACATCTTCCATGGAGTGTTTCTAGGGATATTTTTGTAGTTTAGTAAAAAAAGAATGGGTATTTCAATGCTTTCTGCTTCAAATTCTATGCCGAAGTCTATATGGTGGGTCATTTTATAATTTAAGAGAAAATGAAGGGCATTTCTATAATAAGATGTTAATGCAATATAAATAATAAAAATGATATGTTAATAAATAAAATAATATATTAATGCATTAATAAAATAATATTTTATTAAAAATTAAAAATATGCATTAGTAAAATATATATTATTTCTAAAAATTACATAATGAATAAAAAAAATTAAGATGGCATATATTCTATATATCCCATGCATGGTGTGGATATAGTTATTTTAAAAATCATAACTTGAGAATTAAAAGTTAGGAAATATAAACACTTTTTTAGTGTTAGGATTAGGATTTGGGTTGCTGATCATTAGTTTGTAACTATAGCCTCGTGTTTAAGGAAAGATGGAAAGAAAAAAAAAAGGAGATTGTTCCATGAGTTTACCCAAAGCAAGAAAAATCCAATCCAACTAGCTAGGCCAGAATAACTTATTTAGACATAAGAGGCTAGTCTTGTATTGCACACTAGACTGAGTTTAAGAGCCCATTTGGATGGAGGAGATTTTAACCTGAAGTAGACTTAAAATAGATGGTAAAAGTCTCGGATGTTTGGCTATTACAAATGTTAACTTAAAGTTAACTTAAAGTAGGATCTTAAAAGTTCAAAATAAGCAAGAAGTAGCTGGGTACTTGCTTCGAACTTAAAGTTCAAAATAAAATATCTATTTTACCTTTATTTATTTGTTTCAATTCTGAACCAACTGCCCCCTAACGTCTCTTTCGTTTCTTTTCTCACATCTTTCTTATCTCTTCCATCGAAAGCAGCCTCTTATCTCTTCCATCGAAAATAGCAGCCACCACCATGAGTAGAGATGCCACTGGTAAGTGGCTTCTGATCGTCCTCCTCCTCCTTCCTCTTATTTAGTTTTCTTGCACCACATATTATGGACAGTGACATCAATGTGTGTGTGTGTGGATGGTCATGCTCTATATTTGGTCTATTGTATTTTGCTAAATATGTTAAGAGTTTGAGGGGTAATCATATGTAGTCTTAGATGTTGTTCTATAACTTACTGGCTTTAGGTGATGGCTACAAGTAAAGATAGGCATGCAGCTAACTAGAATGACAATACCCACCTTGTTTCATTGAAGTTTGTGAAGAACAAATTAGTAAAGGAATTAGGTTAGGTGATTGAATGAGCAAAAATAGTTTGGCCAATATAGTCCGATTATTCAATATGCATTCCGGTAGGAATTACACCAAGAAGCAATTGATGAATCATTGGACCTCAATGAAAAGTGAATGGCTTCTTTACAGAATCTTATCAAAGGAAAAACAGGATTAGGATGGGATGACACCCAAAAAACTATTATGATGTCTGAGGAGTGGTGGGCAGCAAAAATTAAGGTACCACCTATTAAACTTGTTGTTCGAATTTTCAAAATTTCATAATGCAATGTCTACTAATGCATATATTGATGTTGTGCTTTTTAGAATGATTGCGGGCTATGCGAGTTACAAGAAGTTTAGAAATAAAGATTTGAGTTTGTTGTATTTTCATTATGATAACTTGTTCTTTGATATTGTTGCAACTGGTCATAGAGCACGGACACCATGCCAAATTTGTTTCGCCACTTAAAAGAGTACAGATAATCTAGACTCATTTGATGATGCCCTGGGAGATATACCAACCATAGCTTAGGCCGATGCTAATCAACAGGAGGGAAGTGGTGATAGTGATGATCCGAGGATGGGTGTTAGTGCTCCTAGTGATTCCATGTTCCCATCAGCTCTCAAGAAGAAAAAAAATGGGGAGGGAAGCAACACTGCTAGTAAGAGAAAGAGCACTAAGTCTGCACAATCTACTGTGAATCAGAATATAGCAAAACTTTTGAGAGTTGCCAATGATTTGAGTACTGATACATTATCTGACCCACAGGCTCCAAAAATATCCACCATTACTGAATGTATGAATAATATCAGAAGTTTACCTACAAAGGACACAAGGAAGCCTATGTACTTTTACAGCATCAACCTAATGGTAAAGCCCTATTATCGGGAGTCCTTTGTTGGATGGCAATACTGGTTTATTAAATCGTTGAACTATTTGATCCTTTATGCTATTCTATTTTTTTTAAGAAACTTTTATTTTATTAAGATGTTATTAACTTGTCTTCCCTTATATATATTGCCCACTATTGACAATTTTTGTTCCACTAGAATGAAATTAGGAAGGAAAAAAGTTTATTTTCAAAAGATATTTTTATTCTTCTAAAAAACTCAATATCAATATGCAAATTTCAGACTACATATCTTTTTTGGTCATTTGATTGAATAAGTAACCTTTCAGCATTTCTTCATCCAAATAGTCAACAACTTATTCTTTTGTTTTAAGTAGCTTTTCAACACTTCCATCCAAACACCAAACAGCTTATCAGCAAAATGACTTTTTTTTTTGATAGAAAAGCAAAATGACTTTTAGCTAGAAAAGCTACTTAAGTCACAAGTAACTTTAAATCTATTTTAAATAAGTCAATCAAACGGGCTCTAAGATTTGTGCACTAGTCATCTTGATGATTTCTCAAATGATTCAGAGAATACTTTTATAAAATTTTAATGAAAAAAATTGATTTGTTTAAATTGATTAAGATTCTTTAAATCAATTTCTGAATATTTTTGCTTGAAACTTCTCAACAAGCCAGTGTGTCATACCTCTCTTTTATCTGAGACCCCCCCCCCCCTCTTTTTTTTTGGAGAAGATCCGAGACCATTTATAAGACCGCAACAAATAGAGACTAAAGAGAGATGAAACTCCCCCCCCCCCCTCTTTTTTTTTGGAGAAGATCCGAGACCATTTATAAGACCGCAACAAATAGAGACTAAAGAGAGATGAAACTCTAAGATCTATGCTCTATAAAAATACAAGTTTTGAAATCTCGGTTTATTTTTCCTAAATTCCATCTGTCATTTTTTGAACTTAAAAGTATCCTTCCACTTTTCTAGTTTACATATGCAATCTTGGTTATATGTAAATAAGAAAACAAAATTAAAATGTTAATTTAAAAGAAATAAAAAGATTTCATCTAGTTAAAATCCTAACAATAAACAAACAAAAACAGCAAAAATTTGGCTTTCAACAAAATAAGAAAAAAATTGAAAAACCAGTTACAAACATGTAAGGAATGGATCATACACAAAAAATAAATGTTAAGAAAAATTGAAAAATATCAGGATAAATAAATAAAAAATAAAATTTCTTCTTGATGAGATCATACCAAACGTATTGTCTATATGCTATATTCTCACTACCATTTTGTCAAAATAAGTAAATAAATAAAGAAAATTTAGAATCATGTTTCAAACGAATAGAGAAAATATCCTAACAAAAATTTGTGAGAGTAAACAAATTAGAAAGAATTACAAGTAATGGTTGTAGATAGATAAGGAAATATTTAATTGACGTACCTGTAAGAGTAAATAAATATAGGAAAGTACAAAAATTTTATAGACAAATAAGAAAAATTAGTATACTTGTATGTACTATACTTTAAATTTTATTTGATTTTTCTCAAAAGTCATTGGGGTGTTTATGGTCTGATTGAGGATCAATCTTTAAATCGAAATGACTTAAATTAGTTTTTTAAAACTGAAAATGAAACCAAACTGACCATACGGAAATATCAATTAAAATCAATCCAAAAAAATTGATTCACTTCGGTTTGGTTTATTGAATTATGAGCTATTAGGCTTCTATCAAATAGGCAGCTTATGGAATAGGCTAAATAGACTGCTATTATTTTAAATTCTAAGCATACTAAATAGGTAGCTTATGGATAGGCTAAATGGGCCAAATTTTTTGACAAAATAAGATAGCGTATGATTTGTCATTTATCTGTATACACATACATACATACATACAGATTGGTTTGGTTTAAATCTCATTTTTAAAATTTAAATCAAAATTAAATCATTTTTTATTTTTAAAATATTTGAACAAAAATCAAACCGAACTTGAAAAAATTTGATCTAAAGTGAACTAAATTAATGTTCCAAATCAATTTTATGATTTGATCGATTTCATTGCACACCCCCTATTGCTAGCATTTCAAAGCTTTTTTTGCTAAAAACTAATCCTCATTCTCATTATAGATAGATGATGATGACATAAAAGATGCAAGCAATCTCTTCTATGTCTCTTTTTATTCTCTGTTTAAACTTGCATTTTTTTTCTCTTTTTATCACCTTTTCTCTCCTAATAATCGGGAGGGGTTTCAATCAATCGTCTCCCAAGGTGTACCTTGCTGAAGAACTCAAGATGGCGAACCTTAATCACTCCAAGCTAACTTGATAAAACTAATTAGGAGTGGATTTAGCTTACTTGGACCTAATATTGATGAAATCTCTCCCTCTCTCGCAGCGTCCACGTGCAACGCACATATGCAAATGAGTGTGACTGTGAGAAACTCTTGTTTTATACAAACCTCAAGATTTTTATATTTTATCTATTAGTATGGTTTGTTGTACTATCCAATATGATGTACCATACCATCTCATACTAATACATGATCTTATGTCATATCGATACTCGACATGTTGTTTCGTACTACATCGAATCATGTATCAATAACATGATAAAATGGTATCGGTATTGGTATGGATCCGATACCAAGATGGAAATCTTGTCTATTAATATTTTGGATGTTATAAGCAATAATAATACAAGTAAATATGAGGATGATCCGAATGAAAAGGAACTTTGAAGGTGCACTTTGTGATTTATCTTAGTGGGAGGTTGCATGAATGTACCAAGAAAATTCATTATAACTATTTACACCCAAAAATCAATTGCTTATCAACCAACTATATTAAATGATTGATAACTTTATCTCAACCAAAATCTAATTAATTGCTCAAGCATGACGCCTGAGGGATGTTGTTTGTGCGTTTTCCATAATAGATGAGGCTATATTAGATAGCTTGTTGTTGGAATTAACTATCCAAAAAAAATTATTCAAATAAGCTGAGTTATTTACACAGAAACTACCAGGCAACCATCTAAGAAAGAGTTATTATGCTTATAGAGTTGAAACTAGATTGGATACAGATTAAATGTCAGTATATCTATATCTATACTTATTTTTTCTGACGAATTAAAATTTAGATATAGATATAATTCAGGTGCAAAAAAATCATATTCATATTTATTTTAAATGGATACGAATACAATTTAGATACGGAAAGTATGGATATAATTACGGATATAAATTGGATAATTAAGCTTTATGCCTATTGAATTAAAGATATTACTAAATAGATGATAAATCAAGTTAATAGTATATTTATATAATTATATATATTTTTTAAAAATTAATAAGTACTGTATAAAATTATATAAAATTATAGATAGATTCGGATACTCGGATACAGATCGGAAAGTTGTTTATTCGTATCCATATCCATATTGATTTTTTTTTTAACAATATGAATACGGATATAAATATTAATCAGATCTTCAAATTTTTATAGATATCCGAATTGATTCGAATATAAAAATAAATTTGAACGGATATTATCCATACCACTTTCAATACTACATGCCAGTATATATATTTTATAACTAAAAATAGCAAGAAGACTTGATTTGTACAAAACCTAAAATTGCTTTTAAACTAGTTTTAACGCTTAACGTCCTCTCATAGTCCTTATCCTATATTGGTTTTCCACTAGAGTAGAGGCTCAACCTACCCTACCGAGTATCTTGTTTTTTTTTTTTTGATTATATATGTTCCATGCATCGATGTTATATATATTTAGATATAATGAAAGTTGTTTCCTTTGTTTTAATCTTGTTTGCATCTTTTAGTGCCTTTTTCCCCTTTCATCAACCTCTCTATTAACCATGGTCAAATGAATGAAATATGCAAACAATAACAAGCCAATCCCATAACGTTTCAAATGAATGAAATATGCAAACAATAACAAGCCAATCCCATAACGTTTCACAGCTTTCCAACGTTGCATACTGCTGTTTCCGTTTCTTTTAATTGATGGAAAATTCTTATAAAAAAATGAAAAGATTTAAGTAATATTTCATCTTTTTGGATTATCACACTAAAACAATATGGAAACAAAAAAAAAAAATATAGATGAACAAACTTAGCTATTACGGAGCCGTTCCTCTTGTGCTGCTATTAAATTTCTGGACGGAGTCTTTGCTTTCTTCTGCATCTCCAAACTTTCCGCTTAGACTAACATGAATATTAGATGGATGTCTAGCTAGGACACCATCTCTCAAGATTTTTTTAGTACCATACGATGTAGCAGGAAGAAAGAAGAAACAAAATAAAAACAATCAAAATACGTGGATCAGCCACAAAAAGGCTCGTCTCCACGGGTATGTAAACTTCACTATGAAAAAAAAAATTTTACAAGAGGAGACCTCACCCTCAACCCTTGTATACCCAATTCTCTTTCTCTAAAAGTTCTCCTCTCAAAAGCTATCTCTCTTGAAAGATCCTCTGAACCTCTGAAGTGACCGGCGTCCGCTGTCCAGGAACCTCCTGCTCCTTCTCTCACAGCATACAGCGTTCTCTCCCTCCTTTACGGGTTCTGTACGGCTCCATATGGCAAAAATCAGACCACTCAGACCTTTCTGTGCCTCACGATTTATATTAGGTTTAGGACTCCTTAATCAACCCAAATCAAGTCTCAGACCGTTGGATCAAGATCGGAAGTCACCCACGCCCTCCGATCGCGCTCCGATCCACGGAATAGTGCCGTGGACCGCGAGAAACGCGTGGGAAACGCTCATGCGGTCCACAGGCCCACCCGTGGACCGGGGTACAGGCCCAGGCAGGGGCGCCTGGGCCTGGGGCGGCCCGCGCACGCGGGCCTGGGCCGAACGCCCGCCTGGGCCGCGCGCCCGACTGGACCACCTGGGCCGCACGCCTGGCTGGTCCACCTGCCCGCCTGGGCTGCGCGCCTGGGTCGTCCCACGCGTTGGCCCCGCCTGAGCCGCGCCGCCGCCGCTCCACCGGCCGCCGGCGGTCCTCCGTCGCCTCGGATCTCGTGTCGATTTCAAAAGCTCGTATCTTCTCCGTCCGAGCTCCGTTTTGGATAATCTTGGTCTCGTTGGACTTCGTTTTTTTGCCGCGAACCTCATTGTGGGCTCAATGTGGACTGAATCTCGAGACGTCAAATCCTAATAATGAACATCAAGAACAAAAAATTTATGTTTGAGAAAACAACATAGAGGCATGCTTTGGCCATCCGTCCATAAGGGGCAAGTGCTTAGTTTAGTATAACCATCAATGTAGTTCTGGATAGTTATGATTTCTTGTGCAAGCTTCTATTCTATTATCAATCTAAATTTTTCTAACTTGAATGCCTCCACTGTTGAGGACCTGAGGCTTCAGCTTTGTGTTTTTTATTTTCTGATTCCCAAAATACCTGCTCATGCATTTCATTGGTTCTCGTCGCACATGCCAAACTCCAGTTGACCAAATGAATAAATGATAGAAACTAGTCATTGGTATTGGTATATATGATACCCACTAATTAGCTCAAGGTACGTTGTATGGTGCTGAATCGGATAGTACAAAACATCCATAACAGTTGGTATTAGTACATAGTATATGTCCAATAGACCCTATACAGTATGGCACAGAGATGGCGTATTAGCTCTTATAGTTAAACCCACAACTATTAGACTGGGGCCTATCTAAGCTCCCTTATGTTTTGCTTAAAGATATGCTGTCTTTTGAGGTTCAACCAAATTTACATAAATATGCTCATCTTTTTAATCTCATCTAGCATTTATCTATCTCATCTCGTGTTCAATACTCTTGGTGGCAATTAATTTGGGTTACACTACCAACAAAGCAGTATCTTGCTCATTATAATATAATTCTTTCTGCTAGTAGGTTTTATGATGTGTGTCCTGACATTATTAAAGATTATGATCATATTTTCACCACATGTCCTGTTGCACATTAGTACAGACTTTATATTTCTCACAGGTTTTCAACTCATTGACAAGCTTGTTTGATTTTATGCAAAATGCCAATATTATTAAGGAGTGAAAAATTTTTGTGGCTTGTATTACTTGGATAATCTGGCAGGTGAGAAACAAGCACATATTTGGCCATACTCATTCTATGCCTGTGCAAGTCTTATGCAGAGCCATGATTTACATCAGCAGTTCTGCTTCACACCTATTTAGGCACTGGGATAGCATTCAATCCATCACTGCTAATAACAGTAGATCTCTATCAGTCTCTTGACTACCTCCTCTCTATGGATTTATTAAAATAAATTTTAATGGCTCTCTTGTATCAAATCAAGCTTTTGCAGCTTATGTTCTCAGAGACCATGTAGCTCGCTTCTTACAGGTTGGTGGAAAAAAATTATTTAATATTTTGATTTTTTTTGCTGAAATAATAGCTGCTTGGTTAGGTATGTATGTTACTAGGGATGGCAAAATTAACCCGATCCGATGGGTATACACTCTACCCGAACCCGATCAAACCCGAAAAATAGGGTTTGACTGGGTTTGGGTTCGGGTTTGGGTAAAACCCGAAAACTATAGTACGGATATGGGTAGGGTATGGGTAGTGCTATTTTCTACCCGAACCCGATCCGAACCTATGGATATGGGTAATATCCGAACCCATATCCGAATATATATATATATATATATACACACACACACACACACACACATATATATGATCTCTCTCTTTCTCTCTCTCTCTCTATATATATATATAATTATATATATGTACTGTTGGGGGATACCCACCGACCGACCGACCGACTATCGGAGGGCCCGACCGGCTGGCGGCCCGACCGACCGACCGACTATCGGAGGGCCCGACCGGCTGGCGGCCCGACCGACCGACCGACTATCGGAGGACCCGACCGGCTGGCGGCTTGACCGACCAACCGACGGCCCGACGAACGACTCTGACTGGCCGATCGTGAGTCGGGCGACAGGCCAACGGACGTTGGCAGCGGCTAACTGCGGCCATTCCACGGTCCATTCCCGACTGACTAAACCCAGAGGTCCGGTAGCCGACCCACACGAAGCTCGCCGACCGACGGAGGAGTCCGACGCCACTCTGCTGGCCACCGACCTTGGGTCGGCCGACTCCACCAACCGCCGTACGGCCGCCAGACGTTGTCAGTTCTGACACGGACATGCGGCACAGTTACCTAGGGGCATTGTCCCGCCGAGAGCCGGGTTAACCCTGGTGATTAGACGGCTACACGGCGACAGCTGGCGGCTTGACCGACCAACCGACGGCCCGACGAACGACTCTGACTGGCCGATCGTGAGTCGGGCGACAGGCCAACGGACGTTGGCAGCGGCTAACTGCGGCCATTCCACGGTCCATTCCCGACCGACTAAACCCAGAGGTCCGGTAGCCGACCCACACGAAGCTCGCCGACCGACGGAGGAGTCCGACGCCACTCTGCTGGCCACCGACCTTGGGTCGGCCGACTCCACCAACCGCCGTACGGCCGCCAGACGTTGTCAGTTCTGACACGGACATGCGGCACAGTTACCTAGGGGCATTGTCCCGCCGAGAGCCGGGTCAACCCTGGTGATTAGACGGCTACACGGCGACATGACATTTTCACGGCGGCTCTGACAGCCTACAGTGAGTTGACAGTTCCTCACTTGTCCGCGCCATTAATGACGGCGCCATACCGTGCTCCACTATATATACCGGGAAAGGCAACAGTGCAAAGGATCGATTCGCTCGTCTCTCCCACATACGCAGGCTCGCTCCTCTCTCTTCCTCTCCCTCTCTCCTTCTCAGAGCTCTCTGTCTGCATTTCACTGTTGCCCAGTCACCTCTCTGACTTGACCGTCGGAGGGTCCCCGTCGGAGCCGCCTCCGGTCAGTGCGGACTTCCTTTTGCTGGTGCACGCTTCCCGGCGATTGGGCGACGAGGCGATTGGCCGCAACAGATTGGCGCGCCAGGTAGGGGACAGCATGACAAAGACAAGAGCTCAACGATCGAGAATCACTGGGTCGGCAAGGCGCTCTTCCCGCCGGGAAGAAGCCTCCCCGCCCCCACCGACGGCGGAGCCTAGCTCTCCGCATCCTGCAGTGACCACGGAGGCCCAGATTGCGGCCATCGTACGGCAGATGACCGTACTGACCGACGCAGTTAAAAGCCTCCAGCAACAACCGGCGGCCCGACCTATGCCTTCCAGGAGCAGCCGCCGACGGCCGCGCCGACCCCTGTCGCCCCCATGCGAGCGCTCTCAACAGCGCTCCCACGGAGAGGAGGAGGGGCGACCACGGCGCGACGACCGACGGTCTCAGCGGCCCTCTCCTTCCCCGGTGGAACGGGCGAGGAAGGAAAAGCGGCCGCGCACACCGTCGGCCTCTCTTTCAGAATCCTCCGGAGGCTCCACTCCCGGGGTCTCCCAGCATCGACGAGGCGATTGGCCGCAACATGTATGTATGTATATGTATGCATGCATATATGTATGCATGTATGTGTGTGTGTGTTAGAAGTGTGTATGTGCGTATGTATGTATGTATATATATATAATTGGTAATTTGATTGATAATATGCATAAAATTATTTTACTTTTTTTTTTGTATAGAATGGATGGGTATGGGTTGTGTATGGGGTGGGTATGGATTGGGTATGGGGAAATGGGTTACCGACGGATATCTCCGAACCCGTTGGTATGGGGATGGGTATCTCTTTTCTTACCCGATTGGGTATCGGGTAGGGTTTGGGTATAGGGTATTAAGTTCGGATTTGGGGATGGGTAGTATACTACTCGACCCAAATCCTACCCATTGCCATCTCTATATGTTACTGCTACTAAATTTCACGCCACTCATTTTATTAGAAGGTGATTCACTTACTGTTATCATTGGATTGAAGCCTTTAAAAGTGAACAGCCTAAATAATTTCCTTTTCTATAGGACATTTTCACTTGGAGGACTCAATCGGAAGAGTTTAAAGTGGCCCATATATATAGGGAGGGAAATCAAGTAGTAGATTATTTGGCTAATAAGGCCAGATTTAGAGATTTTCAATGGAATGAAATTACAGATGTTGACTCATATTGTTTATATCTTTGACATACAAATAATTATGGTGTCCAGTTTCAACAGAGGGGATGAAATTTTGGAGAAGATGGAAGCCACGGATACATTTATGCAAACATTGGCTGTTTTAGAAAACATCAAGATATTCGTTTTGATCAGCATTGATGTTAAGCTCAGTTTATATACATTTCTGGTACTAACATCTTATTTTTTCAGGAGCATAAACAAAGCTTTGGGGAGTCATACGGTAATTTCTGCAACCACAATCACACTGATCTCATTAGGCAGATCATCAATATTCAGAGAGGAGTTGGAATGATTTGGTACCATCAGTTCAATATGCAAGTTAAAAATCTGAGGGTTAAAAACAAGAGAGTGCATAAAAGAATAAATATTGAGTGTCTACAAAATAAAAAAAATGAAGTGTTTCTTGGTTAACACATTGAAGCAAGAGAATATTTGTCTGATATCATCATGTCTACTCATCATTGTGCTTCATTATAATTGGAGTCTTCAAAATGTGGAGCATATGTTGCCGCGCTTTCATTCATCAAACATAGCTGTCACAAAAAACCTTGACACAGCATCAACCTTTAGCCGGCCAGCTGGATTGTTCCCTACCACGTACACCAGGAGGAGGTTCAACACTGCCAGGTATCAAATGGGGTGTCAAAAATATAGACGCCCTTTGAATCGGTCCATTCCTTGTACTTCACTGTACGGAGAAACTATTTCTTTTTTCTGCTGTTGGTTGGAGGCATACTATACTGAGTTTGGTGCCTATCACTTTTTGTTTCAGATAGAGCACATGCCACCATTGGTTGTCATGGATCTCAGTGGATGTGTCACGCTCCCAGCCCGAGATCGCGAGCAGAAAATCGCGGCAACCGCCGCATATTTATGAAGAACTCTCTTCATAAGCATGCAAGGTATTTCATCACGATATCAATGCATCACAGCAGAATAAATTCAAATAATTATTATTCAACTTTAATTCAAGTAATGAAATCAAATATCTTACATCCAATAAAATTTTACTAAAAATAAAACAATAGATCTAAGTTCAATGAAGTTGACAATGCTAAATCTCGTCTCTAAAAGCTCTGTCCTAATATTTCTTCCCACACTCGAAATTAATTATCTGAATCTAAAAAATAGAAAGAAAGGTAATGAGCTAGACAGCCCAGTAAGTAATAAATATCTCAACTAGATATTTCAGATATTATATAACTTTCAAGAACAATGTTGTAAATAAATATAAAAATTATTTAATACTGATTTAATACAAATCTAATATTTTCAAATATTCACATATAATATAATCATAAATCCGATTCGATTCAAAACACTCGTAACTCAACAGCCTCGACTATGACCAACGTTTAACCCCCATTGGCGAGGTCCACTGAATACCAGCGCACAACCCCTACTGGCAGGGTCCACAAACACCAGCGCACAACCCCCACTGGCAGGGTCCACTGAGTACCAACGTATAATCCCCATTGACGGGGCCCACTGAAACATAGTTAGGCTGAGAGAATAAATCCGATCTGTATCAAAACACTTTGTATCATAATATATCATAATTTTTCACTAAACGTGTGCATAATCGACATACCATAATATTTCAAAAGCACTTTTCTTTCAAAACATAATTTCATAAATCATGCATAATTTCAGAGAATAATTATTTATTTTCAGAATAAATATGAAATATCTCGAGAAGATGATTCATTACTTACCTTTCACAGAGCACTGAATGAATAGATCGACTAACTTCTAGGAGATTCTTCAGTGCCTATTATCCAAAATTATATTTTTACATTAATTTTTAATTCACAATTAAATCTAAATAAATCTCAAATCAAAACCTCACTTAAAATCAAACTCTTCCATAAACTCGATCAAAATCATCAAAATGAAGCCTTTCACTACGCTAATCCTAGAAGAATAACTTTGGAGAGAAAAATCCATCAAGAGAGAGAAACAATCTAGAGAGAGAAAATTCTAGAGAGATAAAATAGAGAGAGAAAATTCAATTCTAGAGAGAGAAAATAAGGGTTCAGACTGAAAGAAGAGAAAAGAGAGAGAAACTCTCTCTCATTTTTTTATTATTTATTTTATTATTTATTTATTTATATATATATATTTTATTTTCTTTTCTTTTTCTTTTTCTTTTCTTTTCTTTTCTTTTCTCTTTTTCTTCTTTTTCTTCTTTTTCTTTCTTTTTCTTTTCTTTTCTTTTCTTTTCTCTTTTTCTTCTTTTTCTTTTCTTTTCTTTTCTCGTTTTCTTCTTTTTCTCTCGGGCTCCTTCCAGGCCGAAACAGGGGACCGACGGGTCTCCTGTCTTGATCGGCCGTTCAGGCCACGGCCGACACGGCGAATTCGGCGGCAGGGGGGCCACTCTCCCAGGTTCGGAGGGGCAAGACCGGCGGTCGATTGTGATCACCGGCGTCGGAAAATCTAAGGGAAGAAGAGGCCAAAACAGAGGTCTCTTTTCCGACCAAGAATCGGCGACACCCGTCGCCGGCAGTCGCGCACAAAGGCACGGGAAGAAGGGGAAAGAATAGAGGAAGGGAAGGAAGGCTTACTTCGGCCTCCGGTGACCTCGCCGGTAAGCAATCACGGCGAGAACAAAATGAGTGTCCGCGGCTCCAATCGAAAAATCAGGGAGAAAGAGAGGGAAAGAGGACCGATGATCGGCTTCTAAGGAGGGGGAGGTCTTTTTATAGAGAGCCCTAGGACTCCGAGAGGTCCTAGGACTCCCGATTCCAAGGTTTGATCGGAGAAGAAGACTCCTACCGGGAGTCTTCTTCCCGGTTCCCCTGTTCTCCCTTTGTTTTTTTTTTTTTTGGGCTTGGGTCTTGCTAGATGGGCTTGGGCTTTGGGCTATAACATTCTTCACCCCTAAAAAAAATTTCATCCTCAAAATTTTTCATACCTGTCACCATTGTATTGGAAGCCTGTGCATTCTGTTGAGTAAGCGCATAAACTCTTCCTTGGGTTTTAGAAATCTATCCACCACCCTTATGTTGTCCCTCATAAGTTCTTTGGCCAACTTGATTTTCAGTATTTAGCGGGCAGCTAGCAATTTTATGATCCATCTGACCACATTTGAAACAAGCACCTGTATTCCAATAGCAATCCTTGTCTGCATGATTTTTGCCACATCTGGAGCACTGCTCACCATCAATCTGTTGAGTCTTATTATCTATTGCTTCCTTAGCTGATCTTTTGATGTTTTTATTATTCTATCCTTGTGTATCATTTGATTTTGCTCTCTTTCTTTGCTTTCTTTCCCTTTCCATGCGTTCTTTATTGACTTCTCTTTCAATTATCAGTGCTTTGTTTACCACATCGGTATAAGTTATCAATTCATATGGAACCACTTATTTTCGAATCTCAGTTCTCAGTCCCATCTCAAACTTGTGAACACGTTCTTGCTCACCATCCACTAATCTCGGAGCAAATTTTGCTAACTCTGTAAATTTTGCTTCATATTCAGTCACACTCATACCCTTTTGCTTCAAATAAATAAACTCTTGCTCTTTCTAGATCCTTATACTCCGAGAAAAATACTGATCATAGAATGCAATCCGAAATCTTTCCCAGGTAAGTATTTTGCCGTCTTGTTCATACTTGCGCTGTAGTCGCTGACACCAGTTGTATGCTTCTCCTTATAGTAAATAAGCTGCATATCGAATCTTTTCTTCATCAAGACACTCTTGGACAGCGAAGACCTTCTCCATCTCCATTATCCAGTTGTCAGCCTCCAAAGGTTCAGTAGTCTCCTTGAAAGCTGGAGGAGCAAGCTTTTTAAATTCTGAAATGTTGTTCCGTTGTACTGGTTGCTCTCCATGTTGTGGTGGTGGATGCTGATGTTATTGTGTATCTCGTTGTATCTGCTGTTGTTCAAGCATTTATTGCTGTATTTATTGTTGCGCTTGTACCATCCTGATTAGGGTCTGCATTAACTGAGCCATATCTGATTCCTAACGTGCTCTCGAAGTACTCCCATTAAGATCTACGACTCCCTCCTCCTGAGGGGTGCCACTGGTCAGATGGGGAGTGCTATCATCCCGTGGTTGTGATGTCTCTCTTGTAATTTCTTGAGTAGTTCTTGTCATTCTACGGGGAGGCATGATAACCTTGTAGTAGTAAAACCTTATTAGATTCATTTATCTATTTGTTAGGATGGGTTTATTATGATGCTCATACTTTAACGTCCCAATATTTCTAATGTTTACCCACCTACACTCATACTATGTCTAATTCTATGTGTCATAATTTATCCACTTATGCTCTGATACCATATTAATTGTCACGCCCCCGGCCCGAGATCGCGAGCAGGAGGTCGCGGCAACCGCCGCATACTTATGAAGAACTCTCTCCATAAGCATGCAAGGCATCTCATCACGATATCAATGCATCACAGCGGAATAAATTTAAATAATTATTATTCAACTTTAATTCAAGTAATGAAATCAAATATCTTACATCCAATAAAATTTTACTAAAAATAAAACAATAGATCTAAGTTCAATGAAGTTGACAATGCTAAATCTCGCCTCTAAAAGCTCTGTCCCAATATTTCTTCCCACACTCGAAATTAATTATCTGAATCTAAAAAATAGTAAGAAAGGTAATGAGCTAGACAGCCCAGTAAGTAACAAATATCTCAACTAGATATTTCAGATATTATATAATTTTCAAGAACAATGTTACAAATAAACATAAAAATATATTTCATGCTGATTTAATACAAATCCAATATTTTCAAATATTCACATATAATATAATCATAAATCCGATTTGATTCAAAACACTCGTAAGCAGCCTCGACTATGACCAACGTTTAACCCCCATTGGCGGGGTCCACTGAATACCAGCGCACAACCCCCACTGGCAGGGTCCATAAACACCAGCGCACAACCTCCACTGGCAGGGTCCACTGAGTACCAACGTATAATCCCCATTGATGGGGCCCACTGAAACATAGTTAGGCTGAGAGATAAATCCGATTTGTATCAAAATACTTTGTATCATAATATATCATAATTTTTCACTGAACGTGTGCATAATCGATGTACCATAATATTTCAAAAGCACTTTTCTTTCAAAACATAATTTCATAAATCATGCATAATTTCAGAGAATAATTATTTATTTTCAGAATAAATATGAAATATCTCGAGAAGATGATTCATTACTTACCTTTCATAGAGCACTGAATAAATAGATCGACTAACTTCTAGGAGATTCTTCAGTGTCTATTATCCAAAATTATATTTTTATATTAATTTTTAATTCAAAATTAAATCTAAACAAATCTCAAATCAAAACCTCACTTAAAATCAGACTCTTCCCTAAACTCGATCAAAATCATCAAAATGAAGCCTTTCACTACGCTAATCCTAGAGGAATAACTTTGGAGAGAGAAATCCATCAAGAGAGAGAAACAATCTAGAGAGAAAAAATTCTAGAGAGAGAAAGTAGAGAGAGAAAATCCAATTTTAGAGAGAGAAAGTAAGGGTTCAGACTGAAAGAAGAGAGAGAAGAGAGAGAAACTCTCTCTCATTTTTTTATTTTATTATTTATTTATTTATTTATTTATATATATTTTATTTTTTTTTCTTTTTCTTTTCTTTTCTTTTCTTTTCTTTTCTCTTTTTCTTCTTTTTCTTTTCTTTTCTTTTCTTTTCTTTTCTCTTTTTCTTCTTTTTCTTCTTTTTCTCTCAGGCTCCTTCCAGGCCGAAACAGGGGACCGGCGGGTCTCCTGTCTTGATCGGTCATTCAGGCCACGGCCGGCATGGCGGACCCGGCGGCAGGGGGGCCACTCTCCCGGGTTCGGAGGGGCAAGGCCGGCGGTCGATTGTGATCGCCGGCGTCGGAAAATTCAAGGGAAGAAGAGGCCAAAATAGAGGTCTCTTTTCTGATCAAGAATCGACGACACCCATCGCCGGCAGTCGCGCACAAAGGTACAGAAAGAAAGGGAAAGAAGAGAGGAAGGGAAGGAAGGCTTACTTCGGCCTCCGGTGACCTCGTCGGTGAGCAATCACGGCGAGAACAAAACGAGTGTCCGCGGCTCCAATCGGGAAATCAGGGAGAAAGAGAGAAAAAGAGGATCGATGATCGGCTTCTAAGGAGGGAGAGGTCTTTTTATAGAGAGCCCTAGGACTCCGAGAGGTCTTAGGTCTCCCGATTCCGAGGTTTGATCGGAGAAGAAGACTCCTACCGGGAGTCTTCTTCCCGGTTCCCCTGTTCTCCCTTTATTTTTATTTTTATTTTTTTTTGGGCTTGGGTCTTGCTAGATGGGCTTGGGCTTTGGGCTATAACAGGATGTATACTTTCTCATAAGTTTCAGATTTTGGGCAAATGTATCATATCACTACAAAAACAAAAGAAATAAGAACAAAAAATGAAAAAGAAGGAAAAAAGCAAAAAGAAAAATAAAGGAAAAAAAAAGGAAAAAAAGATCAAAAAAAGAGAAAAAAGGTTATTTTACTAACATGTTTTTTCTTTTTCTTTGCAGGGTTAATATGAATATAGTTCTTTTACTGATGCACTTCTGTCTTCCTTCACATGAAAAATGTTTATGGACAGCAATTCAGTACAGATTACAGTCTTTACAATACTCTGTTATCTTCACTTGGTTATGGAACATAGTAAGGAATGCTTATATTGTACCTTCTACTGCCAGCATACAGTTATCTTGTTCATGGATGCATGGATCAGCACATAGTGATATTTTGCAACTCTTTAGCATCTGTCTTTGGGTCATATATTTCAAGCATCTAATGGTTCTTTATTGGGAGGATTGCTTCGCTGCTTCATCTGTTTGCAGGGTCTCCATGTCTTATTCTGGGAGCTTGTCTTGGATAACAACCTTTCAGCATGGGATCAGGTTGCTATATTACATATTATATCTGCATCATTGCACTAGAGGCAAGAGTAACACATCATCATCAATCATGGCACAGGCCTTTATTCATGGTGGTTATCTTCTGTTGGCACAGTCCTTGGCGCACCCATTTTATCCTCTGTTCACAACCACCATCTACAGAAGTCCAGTATACAATATAAAAGTCAAAACTTCAAAACATATTTGCTTCTTCTTTTTGGGTAACAAATCAATCATTATTTTGGGTGTTCTTGTCTTATACATATCACAAATTGCATGTGTTTCCTTGTGGTTACCAAACACATTGGTACAGCTTTTGGGTATGTATGTGATATCAGAACCTGATGTTATGTTTCTTGTTTTCAGACTTGTAAAGTGTATTGTAAACAGTATGCTATGTGAATAAAGATTTCATTCACTACCAAAAAAAAAAAAAAAAAAAAAAAACCACTACTATATGTCCCACAACGTTATATATAACAACTAATTCCAGAATTGCAGGACTCACCTTCTTCTAGCTTCACTCCCATGAGAAGGGGCTTAGGTTCAAATCAAGCATTTTTTTTTTTTTTTACCGTTTTTTTTCAGCTAAGAGGAGTGTTGAGAAAGGGAGATAAGAATGGATCTCCGTTAGTTTAGAAACTCCATTTTCCTCGTGAATAATGCATGGCCACTCATTGGATCAATTGAACACAAGCCCCCTTAGATTCACTTGGCTTTCTTGGTGCTTATAGTAATGCGTTGAGTTGGTAAAAAATTTAAAATTTTAAACTACATATTTAACAATGTGAACTTTCTCGATGGACCATGCTTGGTCTTTATTAAAGAAACTCTTTAAAATGACCATAAATCCTATTTTCCTCGCAAATCTCAATTATTAAATTTAGCATTATCGTCCAAAATTAAAATCAGTGAATTTTGTATAAAAAATCTATTTAATTATTAAGTTGACAAGAAAAGATCAGATTAATTTTATTTCCAAAATAACATACATATACGAGTCATTGGATGATGTTATCCTATGAGGTAAAGAATATATATTAATTTGGTTCACAATACATATCTACTAAATGCATAATATATATTTTAAATTTTTTGTATTCATTTGTTTAGATTAGTAATCATCTCATATTTAGATGTAGGCACAAAATCGTCAAATAATCCCTAAATGTATATCATTTTACAATAAAATTTCTTGAAAATGATAATTAAGTGGATTTTTTAATGCAAAATTCACTATCAATTAATATGCTATAAACCGATTGCAATGATATCAAGCACCCTCTTTTTTTTTTTTTTTTGCTATACCAAATGTAGAATAATATAATATTTTGCATTACATCTAATCATATAAAATATGTATGGTTATTTTTGTAAAAATTTGTATCATAGTATAGTTATAACAAGTCATATCAACTTTATTATAATTGTAGATCCGACATTGAGAATCTATTAAGATATATTGGTTTAATATATCTGTAATCACTTTCACTTCCAAAGTAGGCATCGATTATGAGTTTTTCCTTTGGACCAAATGTTAGAAGAGGGATGAGCAACAATGGAAAAGGTTGTTTTACTGATTTTTTGTTACATTATGTATTATTAATTGTTAACTTGACTGAAAAGAATCTATTGGTTCAACTATTACTGACAAGAAATTTTTGATTTATTATCTTAGCTATCTCCAATATCCCGATCAATAGGAAATGAAAAAGGCTAGATTTTAGCAAATATATTATAGAATTAATTTGATAAATGAAAAACAATAAGAACATAGACTAAGATTGAAGAGGAAGAAAATGCACTTCATAGATAATTATGAACATGTATTGCTTTAAAATTTAAGAGACAGATGATCATAACATTAGCATGCTTGTACCATGCTTAAGACATGGTATAAATATGAATTATATAGATGAAATCAATTTGCCTTTCTACATTTTTTAGGATTAACTATTTATGTTATGTAATAGTCATGTTGCGCCCTACATTGGCTACTACTGCAAACTCTACAGTGAGTAAATTAAGGAAGATAGTCAAATAGACTAATCCCTCATGAGTGATATAAAGTACCAAATGTGCTTGACTAATAAAAAACAAGACTTTCACTTGCAACTCTCATTTGCCAAATAAGCACTCCATAATACTTCATGTGAACTTATCAAAGATGGTAATGTTTTGAGGGTCCAAATTATGTGGGGAAAGGACCAATGGTTGCATAGGTATTACAAATTAAGCCACCAGGAATCGGATAGAAAAGTGTGCACAAGTGATGGCAGGCAGCAACACAGTATTGCAAATTGGGTGGGTAGGGTTGGGTTAAGTTATTGTTATAGATTAGATTGATTTGATCACATTAATCAAATCAGATTGAATTGCAAAAGTAATTGGATAAATAATTTAGTATTGAAAAATATTTTAAAAAACTTTATTATATTAGAATCACAATGATTGGGAATTGGGATTTTAACTATCATGTATTACCATAGTAGCCTATATGGCACAAACCAACAAGCATAAGTGTCAAAAGTTATGTAATGACATCTATCTCAGCAATTAGTAGGAGCCATTTACTGATATCAAATTATAATCCAAAGAGAAAAGACCCTTCTGCAAATCAAACAACTCATTGTTACATTTATTTTTATCTTTAGGTTATCATTATATTTATCTTTTGAATTTTTTGCTTTTGGTTATCTAGTTCAACTCCAATTTATCCATTATTGTAGTATATATCCATTGCTCCAGCTACACTCTACCTTCTCCGCTTCTAGGTAGGTAGTATTATGCTATCAAAATTTTTTAAAGATCAAGACACCAAAACTTATGCTATAATATTTTATTTTACCTTCTTTTTGAAAGGAAAGGAACAGTTTTCCTCCAGAATATCCAGATTGCATCTAATTTTTTTTTTAATATTCTACTTGATTAAGGATCAAATCCTTACATGAATTGCAGTAGAACCAGAGATCAAATCCCAAATTATCTGATATAAACTTTCACAGAGGCCTGAATGTGCAGATCCTCTACTTCGCATGCACGCCAGATGCCGCAGGAAAGCGAGATGAACTCCAATCCAATTGCCTTCGCAACATAATCAATCGAAGGATGAGATATACTGGTGTGACTCCTCAAACCAGCAGGTAGGACACCCAAAGAGACCCCACACCCAAAGGAAGAGGGGCGGCAACAAGGGGAGAGGCCAAATGAAGGAAGGGACCTCTTTCTCTTCTCATGCCTCTCTCTCTTTCTCTTTTCTCTCAATCTGATTTGTTTGCTATTTGCTATGCATCCATAGGTAGACACTCTCTTTATTTATAGATGATTCCTATGATCCAATGAGAGTAGAACTCCTAACTCAAATCTGATTTGAATTGATCCAATACTCATAAAAAAAAGATTCCTATATGATATAGAACTGCCATCACTTATGATATTCACTTTGCACCCACTCCATACCCACTTGGGACGTCCCAAATAAGCACCAAACCAGATTTTGGTCATTCTTCATGAGGGGGTATTCTCAGTGCAAATAGGAATACTCATATCTCATCTAAAATAGGTCCAATTCGAATCCTATTCAAAGCTGGTTCAAAATAATTTCGAAAGGCTGTCAATCCCAAACTCTTTAGGACTTTTATACCAAGTCTAAGTTGAATTTTGGATCTATTTAAGTTTAATTAATTCAGATCTAATCTAAAATTAATTAGCACTTAAATCTAATCTTTCATATGCTCCATGGATCATAGATCAAAAACTATTCATCATCGGGATCGAATCTGAACCTCATGTGTAGTGCTAGCTAGACATAGTCAACTCTTCAATCTCATTTGACCCATAACTTAATTCTCAATCAAGTTAGCTTATATGTTCAATCAAGTCTAGTACTTTCAAATTAGACATATAACCATAGATTAATTTCTTCCTACTTTGTCTGACTTGTGTGCGTGACTCCATAGGTTCAAACATTAAGTCGGTAGCATAAGAACCAATTTCTACACTAATCGAGATACCATCTAGCAATTATTGTAAAATAATATTTCAGAACCCATACACATGGTTACTGCATAATTCATCCTTTTGACCCTGAATGCTCTAGGATGGTCTCGGATTAACTGTCAACCGAGATTGCTTCATCCGCATTATATTTCAACCTTTCAAATCCATCTCATGGATTATTTTGGCCAAGATTTTACTAAAATACAGCGATACATCAACTCCAATAATCTGGAGGGGTCAATCCCATCTTGATCCACACACAGACTTTGCAAGTACTTGACTGTACCTAGTAGCCTTCCGTCACTGCATTAGAAATCCAGATAGTCTGGCACCAAAGCATAGTGAGTTGCTTGCAAGTCACTATAGTGATCTCAGGTCTGAAGGATATTTATATCCATGTGTTTCGCGAGCAGCTCTTAACAGCAGAATGCTCAGCAGGTGAGTCATCTGTTCAGTGTTGATGTACCCCTACATCTCATCTGTATGTCATATCAGTGTCACCACACTCCTTGGTTAAGAGGACAACTAACCCATATGGCATACAACGATCTTCACTCGATAAATATCATTATCCCATAATGACGTATCATTTGATTGCGAACATATTTAAAAACTATACGATAAATCTTCTCTTTGTCGCATACTAGCATAGTTCTAAGGACTTCATCACAGCATAAGAGTTCAAGAAAGATGTTACTTTATGATGAAAAATATCAAAATAATTTTTATTCATTAAATAATAATTTATATATAAGGATAAACTCAATCGTCAAATGATTGGTTTTAGGATACAATTTTCAACAACTCCCATTTGGACTAAAATCAATCGGAGCAGTATCTTATACCCATCTTCTATTTAAAGTTATCGAACTCTTTGATCCCGAGAGCTTTAGTGAAGGAGTCGGCTAGATTTTCTTTTTTGTTGATCTTTTGAAGTTCGACGTTATCCCGGTTCACGATCTCTCGCACCAGGTGATAGCAGCGCAGAACATGCAGCATCCAATACAGCATCCAATGCAGCAATGTATTCTGCTTCGCATACAGAATCGATCACAGTATGTTGCTTGAAACTCTTCCAGCAAACGGCTCCTCCATTCAGAGTAAATATATAGCCCGACACACTTCTGCTGTCATCACAATCTTACTGAAAATTGAAATCAATATATCCCACAAGTTTTAGGTCAGTGTCTCCATAGATAAACCATTGATCTTTAGTATTTCTCAAATACTTAAAAAGTACTTTCGCCATCTTCCAATGCTCTCATCCGGATCAGATTGGTACCTACTCACTACTCCTAGTGAATAGGCCACATCCGACCTCGTACATGTCATAGCGTATATGATATATCCCACTGCTGAAGCATATGGTATTCTACTCATGCGCTCTCTCTTCTCAGGAGTTGTCGGACAATCCTTCTTGGAAAGAGTAATTTCATGGCCTATCGGAAGATAGCATTTTTTTAATTATCCATGTTGAACCGCTTCAACAAGGTATCAATGTATGTGGATTGGGATAGTCCAAGCATCCTTCTAGATCTATCCCTATAGATCTTCATCCCAAGGATGTAGGATGCTTCTTCCAAGTCCTTCATGGAGAACTGTGATGATAGTCACAGCTTCACACTCTGCAAAGTCAGAATGTCATTTTCTAGTAACAGTATATTATCTACATATAGTATAAGAAAAATGACTATAGAATCAGAAGCCCACTTGTAGATGCAAGGCTCTTCTCTATTCCTAATGAAGTCATACATTTTGATCACCTTATCAAAATGCACGTTCCAACTCCTAGACGCCTACTTAAGTCCATAAATAGACCTTTTCAGCTTGCACACTTTCGACTCATCTGTAGATATAAATCCTTCAGGTTGTATTATATACACTTCTTCTTCCGCTCTCCGTTAAGGAAAGTGGTTTTGACGTCCATCTGCCAGATCTCATAATCTAAGTGTGCAGCGATAGCAAGCATAATCCGGATGGAGTTGAGCATGCCATAGGAGAAAATATCTCGTCATAGTCAATACCATAATGCTGACGGTAACCCTTGACAACTAGACGGACTTTATAGATCTTCATCTTACCGTTCGCTCCTCTTTTTCTCTTGAAAATCTATTTACACCCTATGAGTTTTATCCCTTCGGACGGATCAACCAGTGTCCATACACCATTGATCTTCACGGACTCCATCTCGAACTTTATGGCCTCAAGCCATTTTTGAAAGTCGGACCTTTGCATGGCCTCCATATAGGTGATCGGATCCTCATCGTTCTCATCAAGTTCGATAGGATCATCATTCCGGATAAAAAAATCATAGTATTTATCCGACTGACGCGGTACTCTACCGGATATCTTTAATGGTGCCTCTACTGGCTCTGAATTCGATTCACCAATCAAATTCAATTCTGTGTGTGTCGGTCCTCCCACCTTATAAATTTCATCAAGTTCAATTTTATAGGCATTAGCTCCTTCACTAAGGAACTCTTTTTCTCAAAAACTGTTCGACTGCTGACAAACACTTTTTGCTTTGCAGCGAGATAGAAGTAGTATCATTTAGTTTTCTTTGGGTACCCTACGAACAAGTATTTATCGAACTTCGATCCAAGCTTATCTGTCTTTAAACACTTGACATAAGCTGGACACCCCCAGATACTAAGGTGTGAGAGTACCGGCTTACGTCCAGTCCATATCTCATAGGAGTTTTATCGACAGACTTATTAGGCACCTTGTTTAAAATGTAGCAGGCAGTTTCTAGAGCATATCCCTAAAAGAAGATTGACAGACTCACAAAATTCATCATGGATCGGATCATGTCTAATAAGATTCGATTCCTCCTCTTGGACACACCATTATGCTGTGGTGTTTCAGGAGAGATCCACTGTGAGAGAATCTCATTCTCTTCCAGATATGTCAAGAACTCATTGGTGAGGTATTCACCTCTTTGGTCTAACTGAAGGATCTTAATACTCTTTTCAGTTTGTTTCTCTACTTCAGCATGGAATCGTTTGAATATTTCAAATGATTCTGACTTATGCTTCATAAGATAGACATACCCATACCTCGATAGGTTGTCTGTAAATGTAATGAAGTAGTAGTATCCTCCTCTGGCACTTATGTTCATAGGCCCGCATACATCAGTATGTATTAGACCTAGCACATCACTGGCTCTTTCATTTTTTTCCTTAAAAGGTGACTTAGTCATTTTACCAACTAGATAGGACTCACAGGTAGACAATGATTCACAATCATCTATCTCAAGGATACGTTCTTTGATCAACCTGTCAATCCTATTCTTGTTCACATGACCAAGCCTACAATGCCAAAGGTAGGATTCACTGACATTATCTAACTTTGGACATTTACTGAGTGTGTATATTATACTAACAGATCGAGATATTATGTATATGCAATGTTTCAATTGTCCACACATAATTGTAGAATCATTCACAATGATATCATAAAAATCATCCTTTATTATAAATTTATAACTAAGTTTGGCCAAAAGGCCTACAGAGATGATATTCATCAAAAAAGAGAGACAATAATGACAATCATTTAACATGACACTATTGGACTCGAAGATAAGCTACAAAGTTCTCAAGGCCAGAACTGGAACAAGACTTCCATCTCCAACGTTAAGGAACTGCTCACTCTCTTGAAACTTCCTACTTACCTGCAGTTCTTGCAACGAATTGCATATATTAATAGAATTTCGCTATCCAATACCCAGGTAGTAGTATCACAAACAGAAAAATTATAAGGAGTTATTATATAAGTACCTTGTGAAACAACCGCTTGCTTTTTTCTATTATTTTTAGGCATGTTTGGGTCAAAGGTGGCTATATAAGCAGGATAATTTCTTTTCCAATGATCCAGCTTTTTCCAGAACAAGTACTCTGTTTGGCTCTTGTCAACTTTTGATGGTTTGCTTTGCTTGGAATCGATGGCACAAAATTTTTGCATCTTTTTCTTCTTTGCTCTCCTAGAAGATCGACATCCTGCAGATGAACCTCCTACTAAATTCACTGACTTCTTCTGGAGCTGGTGATCTTTCTCAAAAGTTTGCAGTAACCCTAGCAAACCATGGTAGTTTACCACAGGCTTCATTATTCTATAATGACTAAGAAAGAGTAGGTAGAATTTCAGTAGCGATTTGAGGATAGTATTCTTGTTTAACTGTTCATGCAACGGAAAGTCAAATTTGCTAAGGTATTCAATCTGTTCAATCATATACAATACATGATCGGTGACTGAAGCCTCCTCTCGCATACGGGTATTGAACACTGTGCAGGAGATTTTATGTCTCTCCGCATCTTTAGGAGTGCCGAAAGACTCATTCAACATTTGAATGATCTCCTCTGACTGCATATCTTCGAACTTACAACTAAGTTTATCGTTTATAGCTGCCCTCATCATGCAACGCACAGTCGTACAGTCATTGAACCATTTCATATAAGTATCTCTTGCGGCACGAGGAGCATTGGCTGCAGGTTCTTCAGGTGCCTGATTCGTAAGGACGTATAAAATTATCTCGTGCTCCAAGATAATCTTCAACTTTCGATACCAGCTATCGAAGTTGGGTCCGATGAGCTTGTTGCTGTCCAACAGCGTACGGAGGGATAGTGTGTTGGCCATAATTGAAAGGAGAAAATACTAGCCTATTAGTGTATAAATTATTTTTAATCCTGAAGATATAAATTTTAGTCTAAAGGTTCTCTCATTATTTTTATGAATTGATAGCCTCTACCTCCAACTCGAGAAATTATATTAATTTTTTAGCGGGTACTAGAATCCACACAGATTGCATTTAGGTCTGAGTATGGCTCGATCAATCTTAGTGTATTCATGGATAGGTTCATAATCAATTATTTCTCCAAACAACTTCTAGCAATAAGTTTTACCTCAGGCATCTCTTCAGCAGGCGTGTGGTGCCTTTACTAAAAATTCGGTTAGGTCCAACTATTAACATGGCACACCAAGTGCATCTAACAAACGGATATCCATGCTCAAGTATGGCTTGACCAATCTGAGTATTGATCTGAAGGTACATCATGATGATCATATGATGAATGATAATTCTAATACGTAATAGACACCAGACGTGTGGCGTCTTCAATGCCTATTTGAAATATTGAACTCATTATCACGCACCTTAATGGGAGGTAATGATCAAGTTATCTCATAATTTTATCACTTTATTGACTCAATACTTTAGAGGATTTGATTTTATTGATCTGAGGATAAGAGAAGAAGTTGATCTGCAAGCTGCAAATCCTCTCACTGACTTCACCAAGTCATGTAAAAGATTAGGCACAAGCTGGTCTAAAGATACCTAAATCAGTCACACTGATTTATCTTAATGGCATGGGTCTACACGAATCAACTAGTGACCTAATCAAAATATAATCTACCATATTGGCCAGGTAAGTGAGATCAGTGGGAGGGATATGCCCTTAACTCATCGTAGACACATCTAGGTGAATAGCTCCCAATTAAAAATCATTTGATCGAATCTGTCAAACTTATCTTAGACACTAACTAGTTAATTAGTTTCGATTTGGCATATTAGAAGGTTCGGGCTCAACCATTGAGCTGTGATCATGGTCCATTTATTAGGGTCAAACACATGGACTTGATCAAACTACAACTATTGAGATTGATCTAGAGAAATATTGATCTGATCTAATTCAATATTTAATTAGATTTAATCAATTCTCTACATGATCCATATGTGTTTCTAATCCTAAATCTAACCCATTAGAAGGACCTGATTCATGCTAACCTTTTGCCCATCATTTTATGTGGTGTCTTAATGATTTTCAATTCTCAAATCTAGATCATTCAAAATTTAATTCATAATTAAGTGTGTGAAACGTATATTTTAGTCTGTAGAACTATTCTACAAAGATTTCAGATGAAACATACCATATGTTTCAATATATGAAATTAAATTTTTATAATATGTTTAACAATTAAACATATATAGGTATGATCTAAACTTCATACATACATCTCATGTATCATGACAACTTTTAGATCTATATCATTTACATCATATGTAACATGCAATTCATATCTAAAATAATTTTATATCTGAATTTTATTCTATTGTAATGAATCATAAATCACTTTAGATCCAATCTAAATATATTTATGATCAAAATAATATATAAAAATTTATTTACTTTTTTCTTCATAAAATCAGATCACAATGACACCCCTACACGTCATAAGAGAACCTATCGAATAGGTAAAAGAAAGATTAATCTCTTCAATCTCCTATGACTGGACGGTCTGATGATCTCATCAATCCGAGTACTAGGCTACTAAGATCTGAAAACTAATTTCATATATAATTATATCAACATGCAATTATTGATAAAACTATTTTATGTCATGAACATATCCTTGATTTTATCAATTATGTTCTTTATCTAATCTAATTAGATTTAATGTATTATATACATTATATCAGATCTGAAATATATCTTATACTGATTATAAAATATTAATTTTAGATTTGATATTATATAAAAAATTAATTAGATACAAATATGAATGCATAAAAAATAAAATTTTGATAAAATCTATTTTCAGTAGTACTGAATTCTGATAGGATTCAGATCTAAATATCCATCAAAATGGATCCAATTCAGATCTAAAATAAATTTTACTTTATAAAAAAATAATAATATTAAAATTTTATTAAAATAAATTTAAAATAAATTTTAATTCATATTGCTATTCCATCAAAAATTCAGCAACAACAGAATTCTGTTATAACAGACTTATAACAATCTCAATCAACTATTGATTAGGCACTTCTAATCTGATCAAAATTAGAACAAAAATTTTATATAAATAGATTTAAATCAGATTTAATATTTTATAAAAAAATTTAATTAAATATCATAAATTTTTTTTAAAATTTTTTGTCATGCATGTATATATTTCAGGCTATCTATGATACCAATTGAAAGGAAGAGAACAGTTTTTCTCTAGAATGCCCAGGTTGCATCTAAATTTTTTTTTTAATATTCTACTTAATTAAGGATCAAATTTTTACCTGAATCATAGTGAAACTAGAGATTAAATCTCAAATTATCTGATATAAATCTTCATGGAGGCTTGGATGTGCAGACCTTTTACTCCGCATGCACGCCAGACGCCGTAGGAAAGCGGGATGAACTCTAATCCAATTATCTTCGCAACATAATCAATCGAGAGATGAGATGTGCTGGTGTGACTCCTCAAACCAGTAGGTGGGACACCTAAAGAGACCCCACACCCAAAGAAAGAGGGGCGGCAACAAGGGGAGAGGCTAAAGGGAGAAAGGGACCTCTCTCTCTTCTCACGCCTCTCTCCCTTTCTCTCTTCTCTCAATCTGATTTGTTTGCTATTTGCTATGCATCCATAGGTAGAGACCCTCTCTATTTATAAATAATTTTTATGATCCAATGTGAGTAGGACTCCTAACTCAAATCTGATTTGAATTGATCCAATACTCATAAAAGAAGGATTCCTACATGAGATAGAATTACCATCACTTATGACATCTACTTTGCACCCACTTTCACACCCACTTGGGATGCCCCAAATAAGCACCAAACTAGGTTTTGGTTATCCTTCATGAGGGTGTATTTCTAGTGCAAGTAGGAATACTCATATCTCATCCAAAACAGGTCCAATTCGAATCCGATTCGAAGCTAATTCGAAATAATTTCAAAAGGCTGTCAATCTCAAATTTTTAGAATTTTTATACTACGTCTAACTTAAATTTTGGATTCATTTATGTCTAATTAATTTAGATCTAATCTAAAATTAATTAGCACTTAAATATAATCTTTCATATGCTCCATGGATCATAGATCAGAAACTATTTATCCCCGGGATCGAACCTGAACCTCATGTGTAGTGCTAGTTAGACATAGTCAACTCTTCAATCTCATTTGACCTATAACTTAATTCTCAATCAAGTTAGCTTATATGTTTAATCAAGTCTAGTACTTCTAAATTGGACATATAAACATGGGTCAATTTTTTCTTACTTTGTCTGACTTGTGTGCGTGATTTTATAGGTTCAAACACTAAGCTGGTAGTACAAGAACCAATTCCTACACTAATTGAGATAACATCTAACAATAGTTTTTGATGTTTAGATAGGTTAAATTATCGTAAAGAAATATTTCAGAACCCATACACATGGTTGCTGCATAATTCATCCTTTTGATCCTGAATGCTCTAGGATGGTCTCGGATTAACTGTCAACCGAGATTGCTTCATCCATATTGTATTTTAACTTTTCAAATTCATCTCATGAATTATTTTGGTCAAGACTTTGCTAAATTAAAATATAGTGATACATCAACTTCAATAATCTGGAGGGGTCAATCCCATCTTGATCCACACGCAGACTTTGCAAGTACTTGACTGTACCCAGTAACCTTCCGTCACTGCATTAGAAATCAAGATAGTCTGGCATCAAAGCACAGTGAGTTGCTTGCAAGTCACTATGATGATCTCAGATCTGAAGGATACTTATATCCATATATTTCGCGAGCAGCTCTGGATAGTAGAATGCTCAACAGGTGAATCATCTGTTCAGTGATGATGTACTCTTATATCTCATCTATATGCCATACCAGTATCACCATACTCCTTAGTTAAGAGGACAACCAACCCATATGGCACACAATGATCTTCACTCGATAAACATCATCATCCCATAATGACGTATCATTTGGTCGTGAACATATTTAAGAACTATACGATAAATCCTCTCTTTATCGCACACTAGCATAGTTCTAAAGACTTCATCATAGCACAAGAGTTCAAGAAAGATGTTACTTTATGATGAAAAATATCAGAATAATTTTTATTCATTAAATAATAATTCATATACAAAGATGAACTCAATCATCAAACGATTGATTTTAGGATATAATTTTCAATACTTTTTAGTTATTTGACATTGATAGAATGCGCGTGCATTTGTAAAAACTTACGAAGGGACACATGCCACCCATATCCTAGCTAGACCCTATAATGATCATATTTCCAGCAAACTAGAACTAAGTATTCAATTGACATCGGGAGAGCATACAATATTTTTCCACATCCATGTGATAGGCTGGTAGAGTTCTTACAAATTTGAGATAGGTGGAAAGAAGATAGGAGTGAGGATGAAAGAACTGGGGGTGCCAAGTTATGACCTGACTTATCAATCCTACTCATAATAGATCCACTTTAAGTAGGTTTGGAGTTGGCATAAATGGATATGGGTTAAAATATGTCAACTATCTAGATCTGCTTATTAAATATGTTAGATTTAGATTTGAACTTTTGATCTGTTTGAGCAGAGTCATGACTCAACCCCTTTAATTAGTTTAAAATCTGTTTAACTTGTTAAAAACTTAACCTATTTTTGCCCCCTTAACTTGATATGCTTAACTTGTTTAACCTATATAAACCTATCAAGCTTGTTAAAAATCTATTTAACCTAATAAATTCATTTAACTTGATTCTATGTATTTAATAAATGAGTGAGTCTGATTTGTTTACTTGTTTAATAATAGGCTAGGTCCATATCTAGATTTTTGACCTATAATGAACATGTTAGGTTTAAATGATTTTTTTTTACTACACTTGCATCTAATTTTGCTTGACCCAATTGGCACCTTTGGAAAGAATATATAGGAAGAAGAAAAAATATTCTTGACTTCATGCCAAACAGCGACACCTTTTTAAGTTTGGACAAGAAATACTTTGATCCCAAATTTTTAATTTTTTTCAATTAGATACAATAACTTATTTTTTTATTACAATTTGGCTCAACCATTTGTTTGTGCCCTTACATTATTAATGAAATATAGAAAATGACTAAAATACCCTCATCTTCCATGGGGGTTACTATATAGCTGATTTTCGTTAAGAAAGATGTTAGATTTTTGATCTTTTACTTTAAAAAAAAGACCTATCAGGTATCATTTCTCCTTCTTTGATGATCAATTTCTCATCTCAAGCTTATCAATCTAGGACCGATAGGTGGGATTCATATAGCAAATGGGGTGGGGGAGAGGAGGGATCGCCGATCTTGGAGATCAGGGTTTGGAGGAGAGAAGGGAGATGAGGATTTGGGAGAGGGGTGGTGGTCCCATTGGTGGGACGAGGAGAAGGATGGGGGGTGATGGTGGTCCCCTTCCTCCTACCTTCAATAATGCTAGAGAAAACCTATAACTAAAGATGAAACCAACTGACTCTCCCAAAAAAATTATGCCTCTTCACATGACCCACTATAGTAATGGTGGCATTGTGCAGTTAAAGCTATGAAGAACAAGTACAACCTCTACATCTCTTACATCATTGGTGGCTGCCACTATCATGACCTCACTAACTCCAGTAGCTTTTGGAGTGCCGCCATTGAGAGGGTGATGATCCCATGACAAGCAACAATGAGCAATCCATCAACTATAAGAATGTCGGCTACATCTTTACCTAGGCCCATATCTTACTGTCCCTCCTTGACTCTCTGATTTGGGCCCTCACCAGCCCGTCACCCATACTCACGGACAGCCTCCTCATTTACTCCGATGATTCCTCTTCTAGTTTCTACCTCAATCTATCAAGCCATCCTCCCCAACCCCTCAAATTAGGCCCCAACATCAATGTCTAAGATCGTTGGAAGAACACGGTCTTAAAAAAAGATGACCTTTTCCCATTCTTGATATCCTCTCCAACCTCTCTGAGATTGCATAGTGAATGGCCATCATCCAAAAAAAAAAAAAAACTAGAACCCAATAGGAATTGATTTTCTCTCAATAGTCATGGTGGGTGTTTCAATTGATTTATTTTTCGCCTCATAGTGGGAGAATGAGGTCATTATGGTCGTGGCAATCTTCATGGTCACAATCTACATCTAGCATTTTTTTTTTGACAACTCAAAGATTCTTTTTTCTCTCCCTTTATATTTAGCAATGATATTAATGGAATCTCTCTCCCTCCCCCTTTTCTTTTCTTCATTCTTCTCATGTTGCGATTATTCTATATTATCAATGGATATATGGGCCACTAATCTATTTATGGAATGGTAGTTTGTAATTTTTCACATTTTTACTTCGTGCCACATGATATCCTTCTCTCTTTATTGAAACTAAAGTTGGCTATTAGTTTAGTGGAAAGGGCATAAAAGGAATAGGAGGTATGTTTTATTATTATGTGATAACTATTTCCAACAAAAGTAGATAGGTAGGTCACATTGCAATGAAAAAATAAATTATGGTATCTAATTGGAAAAATTTAAAATTCTAGAGTTAAAATATTTATCTTCAAAATCTGAAAAGTTAGTACTTTTATTTTTTTTTTCTAAAAGTTAATAAGGATAGAGAGAGAGAGTCCCTTTTTAAAAAAAGTAGTCAAAAGGCCGATAAATCTTTTATCCTCTATAACCTAAATGGACATATTGGGCATCTTATAGTAGAAAAATTATTACATGGACCAGTCCAAACCCTATTTTAATCTTGAATAGTTTGAATACAAGAGAGGTAATGTGGTGGGTGACAATTGAACTCAGAACTATTGGAGGGGTCCAGCAGACCTAGTCTATATAATCATTTCTCCTTAGGGCGAGTACGCCGCATGATGCACTGGCTCAATGCATAAAGGGAGGTATGGGATAATCAACCCAAGATCAAGGATGATCGATATGGATGGACATAATGACGTCATTGCATTTGATTGCATTATGGTGATTCTATATGACACTGATGCCAATTACTCTTACTACTCAAATCACTGTCCAATCCAGTAATGAGATATCTATCCTTGAGATCATAAATCTAGGATCACCCTCAGATAGTGATCATGAATTAAAATTTGAGAATAAAAATATTGCTTAGTCTAGCAAAAAAAATTGATATATCAATATACTGTTCATATATTATATCAATACTAGATATCTGATATTATATTGATATTATATATTATATTTATAATACTTTTATTTTATAATATATTATTAATTATTTATTATCATATTATGATTCAATGATAATTTTAAATTAGACTAAAAATATCTTATTATACTTTATATTTATATAATAAAATTATTTAATATATTACTTTTATTTATTTTATTTTTTTAATTAAAATAAATATTGGTACTAATAAATAGTATATTATAAATATAAATTGTTGGTGCAGAATTTCGTCGAGGTCATAAAAGCTGGAGTTGGAATGACCGCGGCCGCTACCGGGATCTGCAAAGAAAGTCTAAACCAGAGTTGGGGGTGCTCCGGCAAGACCCTCCGACGCTCAAGTCAGTACTCTGCTTCAACAGAAATGGAGTGCTCGAGCAGAAATTTTGGCAGAGTTTCGATGTAGAGTTTAGAGCTTAGAAAAGAACGTATCTGGGGGTCCTTATTTATAGACGGAGAGCGTAACTGACTGACAGCGATGTCTGTAACTGTCTGGAAGTGGGCCATTCAGAGACGTGCGGAGTTTGTTACGGAGAGTAGTGGCGTCAGAGGTCGTCCAGGGCCACATAGAGCTTGCTACGGAGAGTGAAGTAGTGTCCGTTGTCGTGACTTGCCAGAGAGTGATGGAGCTGCGTGAAATCTGTTACAGAGAGTGGAGCAGGGTGACGGCTCTTGTCGTGGCTTGTCAGAGAGTTTGGATCCATCGGTTGAAGCTCGACTGGGATGCCTGATGGAGCAGAATGGCTCTTCACATCATCATTCTGGGAGAGGCTCGGATGTTCCGAGGTCGCTGACGTTTCAGGTGGGAGTCACTTGCCGCAGGAGCTTGGATGGAGATTTTCTGTTGGCGGAGTCCAGGGAAGTCCGATCGCTAGGAAAGTCCATCTGGGATTTATCTGATGTGGAGGCTCATTCGAAGATCATCTGCTGGGGAAGCCCGATTTTACGAAGAGCCTGGTAGGAGGTCGGTCGGCGATGGACTTCGGATAGTGCTGGGGAGGCTCGGCAGACATCGGGGGCGATCGGCCATCGCAGGGACCCAGCTGCTGGAGCTCGTCCGTCATAGAAGATCGTCCAGAATCCATCCGCTGGAGAAGTTCGGACGGGATTCAGTTCTCGCGAGAGATCGAAAGGGGGCCGTTTGTTGTAGGAGCTCGGACGAGGACCAGTTGTCGTGGAAAATCGAAGTAGTGTCCCGTTGTAGAAGTTCGTCCGGAATCCCCTCGCTACGGAGTAGCTCGGCTGAGGTCTACCTGTAACAGAAGTTCAAAAAAATTTTGTTCATAGTAAAGGCTCGAATGAAATTTACTTACAGTAGACGTTTGGGGTAGATAGCCCACTGTAGGTGTTCGGAGTAGACTGTTCGTAGTAGAAGTTCGGCTATCGCGGGAGCCCGATTAGGATCCAGGGGGTGGTCGACCACCATAGAAACTCGGATGGAGTCTGGTTACCGTAGAACTCTCATTGTCGGGGAAGCTCGGACGCTGACGAAGTCCGAAAGAAGTACGGAGGGTAGTTGGTTGCTGTAGAAGGTCGGCTGACAGTGAGCCCCAGAGGGCCTTTGGGGTGGCCCGATGGACGAATGCAGAAGTTCATTGTCGGAGAAGTTCGGACGATCGAGGAGGTTCGGAGAGGCACCGCGCACAAGGTCGGGAGCCGGAAGAGCGCAGGAAGGATCGGTCCTTTACAAGCTTCGATCGGGGGGGTATTTTATACCCAACACCAGTCCTCCTACTTTCGAGTTCGGGCTACGAATGAAGGAAGTACAGAGAAATTCTCACGATCGAAGCTGTCTCCCTCAATTTTCATGCTTGGCGGTTGCCAGATATTTGACGTTCGGCATGCTGGTACTGGAGCCTTTTCGAAAAAGATTTCTTCTTTTTGAAATTTTCGTCAGGGTGTGGCTCTAGGTACGGCATAATAATGACTTTGTTAGCTGCCTGCCGTTTCCAACAGTCTGTCAAGGTGGGTGGGACACGCGGCGAATGCAGGCCGACCAGCGGAGATCCACAATCATAATTGCATCGGATCCTGGGGTCTATTTAAACACGTTCTCCCTCTTCATGGGTTTCACTTTGCTTGAGAGAATCCCTCGGTTCCCCTCCTCTTCCCCGAGAGCTCCAGTTTCCTCTAGCGTCCTTCCCGACCTTAGGCGTTCTCCGAGTCGACCTCCGTCGTCCTCGTCGTTCTCCTATGCTCCTGGGGTTGATCTAGGTTAGTTCCGAAACTTTCTGTTATTTTTCCATCCTTTCTTCTTTGTATTCTGTTTATTTAACTTTCTCAGGGGCCTGTCTGCTATTTTTTTCTAATTTTTTGAGATTTTTGTGGCTTCCATTTGATCCAAAATATCCTCTGACATCTCCTCTTCTAGCAGTTCTAGGAGTTCATCACCCCCAGTTCCCCATAGTACTGGTACCGTAGACGAACCCATAGCTAGGACTGAACCCTGTCTGGCCTTTGCGCCGGACACCATCCCCGACTCCTTGACTCCGGATGAGCTCTCACTGATAAGGATTCAGTATGGGGTTCCTCCGGAGTACGAGCTGGAGCTTCCCGGGCCATCTGACCGGGCTAGCGCCCCTCCTCCCGACTGCTTCTGTCTGTACCAGGAGGCCTTCCGTGCCGGACTTCGGCTTCCGCTGCCGTCCTTTATCGTTGCTCTCTTTCATTTTCTGAATATTTCTCTAGTTTCCATCGTGCCGAACTCCTTTAGGTTTTTGATAGGGTTTTTTTCTCTTTGACCAAAGTTCGGCCGACTCTTTTTTTGTTTAGAAACTTCTATACCTTCAAGCGCCATCCCTCGGCAAAGGATTGATGATATTTCTCCCCCTAGTTCGGTAGAAAGAGGTTGCTGAAAGGCACCCCCTCTTCTGTCCATAACTGGAAGGAGAAGTTCTTCTATGTCCGATGCCCGACCTTGGAGCTAGGATTACCCCCTTGGGGCTCCCTGAGGAATTCCGTCCGTCGGGCTTCCGCCCTAGAAAGGGACGACCTCGAGGCCTCCAAAAAGCTCGAGGCCTATCAAGCCCCCCTCCTCCCCAAACTTCTGAGGGAACAACTTTTGTTCAACGTCGGCCTGAGCCCCCTTAACCCTGTCGGTATCTCTCCCCTTTTTATTTCTTTTTTCTCTTCTTCTTCTTCTTCTTTTTTGTACTTCCCCTTCTTCTTATTCCATCTCGAAGCCATGCTGATCTTCTTTTATCGCAGACATGGGTGCAAGCGTGGCTCGGATGTTAGCCCAGGGTCTCAAGACCCACAAGAAAAAGGATGCCTCAACTTCGGGGTCGGTGAAGAAAGCCAGGACAGAGGGGACAAGCTCGGCCGCGCCTGCTCCGATGCCCGCCGCCGTCGAAGCCCCTTCCGACGCCGAACCTGAAGTCCCCCGAACCCTTTCACAGAGCCCCCCGGTCGAGGGTCCCATTTCGAAGGTTCGTCCCGAGGGGGCACCCGGGGCCGAAGAGAGGAAGAGAAAGAAGACCCTAGCCCAGAGAAGCCGCAGTCGCAGGGCTGCCGCCGAGGGGGTTGGCGGCTCTGAGGAAGACCTGGGAGAAAATCCCTTCAACAACAGAGACTTAATAAAGAGGCTGGTCGAAGGGTGCATCCTGCCCGAGGTCGTCGAGAGGATCATCCTTGCTGATCCCGAGCTGTGGGTCTGGGACTCTCTGGGATCTTTCCTCGAAGTAGGCTAACTCACCTTTTTCCTCCCTCCTACTTCTTCAACTTATTCTCCAGCCCTCATATCGACTCCCTGACCTTTCTTGCAGATTGGACATCAGCTCGTTGCCAACGTCGAGGCGGCGAAGATCGTCAAGAGGGAGGCAGCTCGGGCAGAAGAAGGTCGCCTAGTCGGGGCCGCCCGCCTTGAGGAGAAGATCGTCGAGGTCCTGAGCCTCCAGGAGGTGCTGGAAAAGGAGGGACAAACCTCATCCGATCTGAGGACCGTCTTGGAGGAGGAGAGAGGGAAGGCTGAGGCTGAGGTCTCCACGTTGAGGGTGCAGGTTTCCGAGCTGAAGGAGCAGATTTTCAAGCTGAAGGTATGGATTCCATCTCTGGTCTCGAAGGCAAGGGCTCGAGCGGTGGAGGAGTTCAAAGCCTCCTCCGAGATGGAGGATTTAAAAGTCCAGTTCGGTCAGGATGCCTTCATCAAGGGGTTTGAGCTCTGCCAAGAGAAGGTGGCTGGGAGGTTTCCTGAATTGAATCTCGACTTCCTGAACAAGGCATCCGATGATGAAGCCGGACCATCCGGAGTCACCGCCGATCCTCTTCCAACTGGGACCTTGTCGACTGCTGTGGCCGCTGCTGACGATCTTTCGGGGACGCTGACCCCCTCTACCTCTACCCCAGAGGTCCGGAACCTCTAGTTTTGTATTTTTTCTTTGTGATGATTTTTTCCTCATTCTCTTGTACTTGAAATTTATTTGATCAATGAAGTCGGATTTGTCTTTACGGAGGGTCCCCCCCTCTCTTTTTTTTTTGTATCCTTTATTTTCTTTTTATCTTCTGGCATTAATGTGAGTCGTGGTGCTCTTGTCCTCCAACAACAGTATCCTGCCGAAGCTCTTCTCCCGCCGGAGGGTATTCCCTTGAAGTCGATGATACGAGACCTCCAAAGGAAAGTTCGTCAGTTGATAAGGAAATCCAAGAAGCTGGAAGACGAACTTCACCGGCTGAGGGAGAGCCATTTAGAGGCCACCGCGGAGGCTACTCGCTTTCGGGACCTCCACAAGAAAAGTTTCATGGAATACACCAAAAGGAAAGCCGACTTCATCACGGAGCTCGAGGAACCCCGTAAACGTGCCAGCGATCAGTCTTGGACTCAGGCCTCCAAGATCAGCTCCCTTAAAGTTGAGCTGGCGGTCGCACGGGAGAAGATCGACCGACTGGAAGGGAGCTCATCCCGACTCACAGTCCAAACTGACCGCGACCAAGACTGGTCGAAGAGGTTCTCCGACCTTCAAAAATAGCTGCAGGACGTCGAGGTGACTTACGACATCCACCGAGTCGGTTGGAGCAGACAAGTAGAGAACTACCGAAGGAGGCTCTAGACGGTGACTGACGAAGTTGCCCGCCTTCAAAGGCGGCTATCCGAGAGAGTCCAGCTTGTCCTTGCACAAGGTTCTGATGAGCTTTGCTCCTTGAGGGGGACTATGGCGGAACTGTCTGTAGCCCTTGGGTGGGAGGAAGCTGAATTACGGTGGCTGAAAGTTCAGCTGGTCCACGAGCAGCAGGCAGTCAAGGACGTCGAGGCAGAGTCCGAGGTATTGAGGAGGAGGCTTCGAGAGTCGGAGGACGAGCGCCGGCTGTTTCACCGGATGTTCTAGGATATGCTGCTAAAAAAGATGAAACTAGAAGAGAAAGTCAAAAATTTAAGACAATCCATAGCAGGGGCCAGAACCGAGAGCTCGAAGTCGGAAGAAACTGAGCTTCCTTAGAGCTTCTTTTTCTTTTCTTTATCTTTATCTTTTTATTTTTGGCCTTTAAGGCTTTGTAATGTGTACTTCACCAATGAAATGAAAATAAAATTGTCTATTACCTTATCCATTTTGGTATTAAATGGTTGTTTATCAAACTCCATTTGTCTTCTGTCTTGTTTGGCATCGATGTAGTTCGTAATCCCTCGCCGGTTCTTGCTTTGAGTCGTCGTTTGCCGAACTTCTTTTATCTTCCATCTTGTTTGATGCCGATGTAGTTTGAAGGTTTCTGGTCGTTGCCGTGTCAATTTGCCCTTAGGAACCAGAGATTTTCGACAAGAGTTTTCTCTTTCATTGAGACGAGATCCCTTGTGTCTTTGATGTAGTTCATTTTTTACCTATCGTCGGTGTAGTTCGTCGCTTTTTTTTTGCCTCCCCTTTTCTTCTATGTTTGTGAGGGTCTTCCCTCTGCTCTTGACGGGGTCGTGAGAGTGTAGAGGAGTCATTGGGAAAGCTTTCCTCCTTATCGATCAACCGAGTCTTTACTTGCGTCGGGATGAGGTGCTCCCCTTGTTTCCGACAGCCGGTTTCAGCTCGTGTTAGGACGATGTTCTCCTCCTGTTCCTAACAAGGCTGTGGGGGCACATAAGGGCCGTTGTAAGGGCCTCTCTCCCCATCCGGTCTTTAAGAAATTGAGCCTTCGACTTTGCTCATGTTAGGACGAGGTTCTCCTCCTGTTCCTAACAAGGCTATGGGGGCACATAAGGGCCGTTGTAAGGGCCTCTCCCCCCATTTGATCTTTAAGAAATCGGACCTTCGACTTTGCTCATGTTAGGACGAGGTTCTCCTCCTGTTCCTAACAAGGCTGTGGGGGCACATAAGGGCCTTTGTAAGAGCCTCTCCCCCCATCCGATCTTTAAGAAATCGGGCCTTCAACTTTGCTCATGTTAGGACGAGGTTCTCCTCCTATTCCTAACAAGGCTGTCGGGGCACATAAGGGCCGTTGTAAGGGCCTCTCCCTCCATCTGATCTTTAAGAAACTGGGCCTTCGACTTTGCTCATGTTAGAATGAGGTTCTCCTCCTGTTCCTAACAAGGCTGTGGGGGCCGTTGTAAGGACCTCTCCCCCTATCCGATCTTTAAGAAACCAGACCTTCGACTTTGCTCATGTTAGGACAAGGTTCTCCTCATGTTCCTAACGCGCTTAATTTCGTTTGTATGGGGGAGTTATTTCCTGTCGTTATGAGCTCATACCAAAAGAAAAAATGTGCAAATATGAAAAGAATTTTCATTCAGGGCAAAGTTGTTGGTAATACATTCGTAGATTTTTCGAATACTATAGCTGCGGAAGGTCTGCTCCCCACTGGGGTCCCTCCGAGACGGAGTTGATAATCCCAATTGGAGGTCGATCTCCTGGCTGCTCCTCCCTCCTTGACGGTTCTGACTGCGGCAGGGTCCTAGGCCGATCTTCTCTTCCTTCAGGCCGGCGTCGAATGAATCTATTGAGCCGACCTCGTCTGATAAGCTCCTCGATCTCATCTCGGGGATGAATACATTCCTCCGTATCGTGGCCGTGGTCACGATGATAGAGGCAGAATTTGTTCGGGTTGCACTTTTCGGGGTGCGAGCGCATCCTCTCCGGCCTTGGAAGCTGCTCCCTAACCTTCATCAGCACTTGAGTTTTTGATGCGTTGAGAGGGGTGTAGCTGTGGAATCTTCCGGGAGGAGAGCCTCGCCGAACTCGACGGTCTGGGCTTCTCTGTTTACGGGCTCGGAGTGGAGTCCGGATGTGCCTATGTCCGAGAGGAGTTCGAGAACATGGCCGAGCTTCACTCGATCCTTTTTCGACTGTGGGCTTGCTCGAGTCTCCCGCCTGCCGCTCTCTCGCGGTCTCCTCATCCTTTATCTTGAAGGCTTCTTCTGCTCGTGCATATCCTTCGGCCCGAGCTAGCAAATTGGCAAAATCTCTGGAGTACTTCTTTTTCAGGGAGAATAGAAGGTTGTTCTTTTGAAGGCCGCCTTTTAGAGCAGCCATCGCGACCGATTGGTCCAAGTTCCGGACCTCCAACGCGGTGACATTGAAACGGTTGACGTAAGCCCGGATGGACTTTCCCTCCCTCTGCTTGATGTTGATGAGGGACTCTGAACCTCTCCAGGGATGCCGGTTGCTAACAAAATGAGCCACAAACTGGTGGCTCATCTAATCAAAGGAAAAGATGGTACCCAGCTTCAATGCTGAGTACCAGCTCCTTGCTGCTCCCTTCAAGGTGGATGGAAAAGCTCTGCACAGGATGACGTCTGGCGCACCATGGAGCAGCATCATTGTCTGGAAGGCCTCCAGGTGGTCGACTGGGTCCGAGGTCCCGTCGTAGTTTTCGAATTGAGGGAGCTTGAAGTTTGGCGGGATTGATTCCTGCATGATCATTTGAGAGAAGGGAGGGTTAGTACATATGTCCTCACCATAAGCAGGGGGAGCGTGGCGGAGTTCTTCGATCCGTCGGTTCATCTCCTAGAGCCTTCGATCCAGGAAGTTCGCTCGACTGCGGGTCTCGAGGGTCTTCGGACAGAATGGAGATAGAGATCTTCCAGGAGTAGAATCGTGATCGGACTGAGGGCTTTCCACCCTCGAATTCATCTTTCCGAGAAAGATGGGGCGACTGGCCCAAGTGGCCCGCCCTACCGTCGGATTTTGAAATTCTGACGACGTTCTCTCCAACCGCACCGATGCCTGCGGCTGTTGTTGCTGTTGCATGGCCTGCACCGCTTCAGCGAGGCTTCTGACCTGCTGAACCAGCAGGTCGAATTGCTCCGCGTCGATCGCCGTCGCCGGAGGAGGAGGAGGAGCCTGGAAAACTGGAAGTGAGGTCAGAGCCTGAGATCTGGCCGTGGAGGCCGTGGATCGCCTGGTGGATGCTTTGCGGGGAGGCATCGGGTGAAGATCTAGTAGAGGAAGGAGAAGAGGATGTCGGAGAAGATGATCGGGATCAGTCCCGTTGAGCACTCCTTTAAGAACAAGGAGACTGCGAAGACACGAGTTCTCCTTCCTTTAGTGCCAATTCTGTTGGTGCAGAATTTCGTCGAGGTCGGAGAAGCTGGAGCTGGAATGACCGCGGCCGCTACCGGGACCTGCAAAGAAAGTCTAAACCGGAGTTGGGGGTGCTCCGGCAAGATCCTCCGATGCTCAAGTCAGTACTCTGCTTCAACAGAAATGGAGTGCTCGAGCAAAAATTTTGGTAGAGTTTCGAGGTAGAGTTTAGAGCTTAGAAAAGAATGTATCTGGGGGTCCTTATTTATAGACGGAGAGCGTAACTGACTGACAGTGACGTCTGTAACCGTCTGGAAGTAGGCCATTCAGAGATGTGCGGAGTTTGTTACGGAGAGTAGTGGCGTCAGAGGTCGCCCAGGGCCACGTGGAGCTTGCTGCGGAGAGTGGAGTGGTGTCCGTTGTCGTGACTTGCCAGAGAGTGGTGGAGCTGCGTGGAATCCGTTGCAGAGAGTGGAGCAGGGTGACAGCTCTTGTCATGGCTTGTCAGAGAGTTCGGATCCGTCGGTTGAAGCTCGGCTGGGACGCTTGATGGAGCAGAATGGCTCTTTACATCGTCGTTCTGGGAGAGGCTCGGATATTCCGAGGTCGCTGACGTTTTAGGCGGGAGTCACCTGCCGCAGGAGCTTGGATGGAGATTTTCTGTTGGCAGAGTCCGGGGAAGTCTGATCGCTAGGAAAGTCCGTCTGGGATTTATCTGATGTGGAGGCTCATCCGAAGATCGTCCGCTGGGGAAGCCCGATTTTACGGGGAGCCTGGTAGGAGATCGGTCGGCGATGGACTTCGGATAGCGCTGGGGAGGCTCGGCAGACATCGGGGGCGATCGGCCATCACAGGGACCCAGCTGCTGGAGCTCGTCTGTCATAGAAGCTCATCCGAAATCCATCCGCTGGAGAAGTTCGGACGGGATTCGGTTCTTGTGAGAGGTCGAAAGAGGGCCGTTTGTTGTAGGAGCTCGGGCGAGGACCAGTTGTCGTGAAAAATTGGAGTAGTGTCCCGTTGTAGAAGTTCGTCCGGAATCCCCTCGCTACGGAGTAGCTCGACTGAGGTCTACCTGTAACAGAAGTTCGAAAAAATTTTGTTCATAGTAAAGGCTCGAATGGAATTTGCTTACAGTAGACGTTTGGGGTAGACAGCCCGCTGTAGGTGTTTGGAGTAGACCGTTCGTAGTAGAAGTTCGGCTCTCGCAGGAGCCCAATTAAGATCCGGGGGGTGGCCGACCGCCATAGAAACTCGGGTGGAGTCTGGTTACCGTAGAACTCTCGTTGTCGGGGAAGCTCGGACGCTGGTGAAGTCCGAAAGAAGTACGGAGGGTAGTTGGTTGCTGTAGAAGGTCGGCTGACAGTGAGCCCCAGAGGGCCTTCGGGGCGGCCCGATGGACGAATGCAGAAGTTCATTGTCGGAGAAGTCCGGACGATCGAGGAGGTTCGGAGAGGCGCCGCGCACAAGATCGGGAGCCGGAAGAGCACAGGAAGGATCGGTCCTTTACAAGCTTCGGTCGGGGGGATATTTTATACACAACATAAATAAAAATATTAATCCTATAATAGAAATTGATATATTTATGGATTAATAATTTATAAGACTAATAAATATATTTTTATAAAATATAATAAAAATTAAGTTATTAATAAATATACTAATATTTTATTATAATATATTTTATGGATTAATAAATATATAAAATATATGAAGGATAGTTTTGATATTTTATGATCAATGAACTTGAATTTTCATAGAATGCCAAATAAATTATTCATAGATATCTAAAGATCTTTAATTACTGGATTATGGCTACCAAATATAATAATCTTCTCCCTTGGAATTTGGATTATCGGTTATCTTAGCCATTATAGTGATCCCATCATCAAATACCATAAAAGGCTTCTTCTTTATGTCATTCTCTGTTTCCATACGGCACAAAAATGTATGTGATTCTATGAGGTGAAATTTTTTTGTTAAAACTGATGCATTGTATTAAATGATGCAAGAATAAATGTATCGTCAAAAATTAAAAAATAAAATATCTAAAAAATGAATAGATAATTCAACCGTAGACTCCAATAATATTGATCCTGAATGCTCATCCACGAGCCATCCAATCAGCAACTACCAGGTAGATTTGGAGGCCAAATCATCACACATCAGACTCTCATTTGTGTTACACGAAATATCTCTTTGAGAGCCTGGAGAATATCTCTATAACCGTGATGAAATCAACGGTCAAAATTGATCAGGACTTCGAGATATTTCAATTTTCTTCCTCCTAAACTTCTCCGCGGTTCAGTATACCACAACTGAAGGGTACTTCTTTCCGAGATGGCGATTACGGTGCGAGACGGGAGTCGCGAAACTACGCGAAGTATTCCTCCTCCGAATCGGGAGAGGGATAGAGAGAGAAAGAGAGGGAGAGGGAGAGAGAGAGAGGGGGAGGATAAGGGATAGAGAAGAGATGTAAGCAGTCTCTTCTCTTCTCTCGTTTTCTTGAATTTTAGCTTAAAATTGCAATCTTTTTCTCTCTGTGTTTGATCTATTTGTCTCTCATAATAATCAGGAGGTCTTCGATCAATCGTCCCCCGACGCCGGACGCCAATGAAGAACCCGAGAAGGAACCCACCCTTCAAGAAATCATCAACATCAAGGTATTGAGAACTTCTCTTCTCTCGTTCCAATTCTCTTTAGAACTCCTCCGTATGGAATGAGAGAGGATTTTGAGATGCCAGGGGGGATGGATGATCGGAAAATTTGTTCTTATGTCGAAACTTAGGGTTTTGTACGGTAAGGGTGGGGGGACGAAGAAAGGAGCGGAATTTGGTGCACAGGGTTCTTTTTTCAGTTCTTAATGTAGTGAATTTCGGTTTTAAAGTTGATCGAGAGTGGGGAGAAGGAGAAATTGATGGAGCTTTTGAGAGAGAGGCTCATAGAGTGCGGCTGGAGGGACGAAATGAAAGCTATTTGCAGGTTTGGACCCCCTCGGTTTAATCTTTGTTGTTATATCATTTGATTTTCCTTCCCTGAAGGATTAAGTTTGTTATCTTGATAACAATTATTGGTATTTGAATTATTTAATGAATGACGGTGGCAATATTCCATATACCTGTTCATAAAATAGGGCCTGTAAACGGAACAACTGGTAATTTCGTTTGTATTAAATCAACAGAAGGATTAGTCCATTCTTAACTTCTCATAATTGAATAGGCAGTTCTTGTTTTTCCAAATTTTCTTTATCTAATTCATGTGGAAATACCTTTATATATATTTTATCCAATATGTGTAGAAACTTCTATGGTCTACAATAGTTAACTATAAGCAGCATGATCAACAGACATCCAACAATTAATTAACAAGTTCATATTATGAATTGTCTTTAGTAGATAATCAATATACAATTTTAAATTTTGCATATTTGCTGTTGTCTACATTTTCACACCATCTAATTCTATGTGAAGAGTTAACTAAAGAAACTTATAGTATTCATTCTTTTTTTTATAATTTACCTGAACTATATTTTACTTCTTGTTTCATATCTTGTTGTTCATATTGAAATAAATCAAAAATATATCATCATGATATGAATTTCACTCACTAGATTCATTTATTCTATTTGTGCAATATAGGTTTAATTTTTCATAATCTGTCACCTCTTCCATGCCCAGGCTTTCTCGGAGCATTTATGCTTCATATCCTCTTTTTCTTGTCATGAGACCTTGGGCCATTCTATTGTTATGATTATATTCGTTGCATTATTGTTTTTATTCTCCAATCACATCTTGCAAGCATTTGTCCTGTGAAAGAGAGGAGTGTAAACAAGCTAAGCTTGTGCAAACTATGGCCAGCCCGTGCTTGACTCTTAATAGCAAGAATTTTCCAATTAGATTGTCTATTAGCTTCCAAATCCCCTCAAAAGCTTGTCCCTGAACCCACATCCTTGGACTTGTGCTCTTATACCACATCTACACCTGCTTTTGGTAATTAAAGGCTTGACTTGATGCTTAACAACCTTGGCTTGTGCTAAGCTCATTTTTGTGATGATCTTAGGAAACCTAGCTTAAGCTTGACTTATGTAAGCTCAATATAACTTGTACTAGGCTTTTTTGGCTGGGCTAAGATTAAGATAAGGAGAAAGGGGATTTATGGTGATGGACTAGGGGAGCTTTGCTTCATAGTCAACTCTAAGGAGGGAGCGTGTTGACTTCTTAGGTCTCAATCACCATAGCCCAATCATAGAAGTCATTTTTCCTCTCTCTCCTTTTTCCTTGGACCAACAAGATAGGGTTTGAAGACATGTAGGAGCAGAAGTGGTAGTAGGGATCACCAAGTCTCCTTCATCATCAATGATGGAGGAGAAGGGTTGGGAGCTCTAATTGATGGAGGGAGAGAGGAATTGGGGTATTTTTTTGCTTTATCTCTTTCCCTCCATTGGACTTACAAGCTAGGGAAGATAGGAGTATTAGTGGTAGTGGAGGTGAAAGTTCAAGAGCTCCAATTGATGGAGAGAGATAGAGGAATTGAGGGCAATGCATTGGGTGATACTGGGGCTGTAGGATCTGTTATGGAATGGTTTAGGCTAAATTGGTCTTACTTCACTTCGCCATCGACGCAATGGAAGAAGGCTTCCATATTCAAGCTTAGCTTAGATGTAGCTCACTTCTTTTTGGATGTGAAGTAGTATCAAACTAAAATATCCAACAAGCATAAGCATTAGCTCTGTTTGAAAAGGAGACGATCCAACCACATCTTCACATCTACTTTGTTACAACTTTTCTCTGGTCACTAGCCTTGTCTTGGGCATCCCCCACCTTACATTTTAGGTAACGACTTGGGTGTGGCCAATTCCCATCGTGTGACACAGGTGGTGTTTACAAGGCCCATGAATGACTTCACCACCATATAGCTGATCGGCGATTGCTAGCAATTCCGGGTTGATGCAGGTTAGTGCCTAGTGAAGGCCTCTTTGTACCAAATAAAACCTTTCTAGATGCAGGATATTCAAGGGGTTGGGTTGGTCAATTCATTTTAGCTATTGGAGAGGTACTTAGCAGCCAAAGATGAGGAATATGAATAGCTTCTTCTTTTCCTTTTGAAATCTCCACTCATGAATGGCTCCCTCTCTAGACATCCTTAGTGACAATTATATGGATCTAGTTGATGAATGTTATGTTGTGAAAATAATGAAGATGGATTATTATTAGTATGCCCTTGATATCATTAGTTTGCTAAAAATATATTTGACCCTTGTTTGGGGATAATTTTATTTTGACAATAATAAGCCCACTATAGTTTTGCTATTTGGTTTGTACAAAGGACTACATGTTGCAATTCCCTAGTTCAAGTGCACATAGTTAAAAAAATTCAAAAGCTTGACTCAACTAGAAAGCTAGACAAGTCGAGTCGATTCAAATACTTAAGTACAGAAGGAGTCTTGAACACCAAGACTCGATTATATATATATATATATATATATATATATTAATTGTTATTGAATACTAATTTTTAAGAGCATAAATAGAGATGGTTTTATGCATGGATACTTAGAGCCCTTATCTATAATTTATTGTCGGAACATACAACAATATACTGATTTAATAATTAAAATAAAAAATTAAGAGACATGATGACTATTAAACATGTTATCAACCACTATTCGCATGCCAATGTCTAGTGCTAGGTGGGCATGGCTAGCAGAACCCTCTTAGTGCATGACGTGAATTAGGAACAATGGTACTAGGGGATAGGCGAGGAATTGAAGCTTTCCACAACTTGAAGGCTCATCAATCTCTATCAGCTTTCCACAACTTGAAGAGATTGGTGTAAACAATCAGATTTAAAAAATTACTTATCATAGATGGAATACTTCCATGGGCCACTTGATCTCTGACAAAAGAATGCAATATAGATCAAGAAGCATTCAAGACCTATGAAAGGCATTAAGATTGATTACAAATCTAAATAATCCTTGGTTGATGATTGATCCATCTTCACTGGTAACTTGATTATTTTATTTTATTTTATTGTTGTCTAAACCCCTTAATGTTAGGAGTTGTGGATGTTGGAGAATACATGATTTTTTAAGGGACTTTTGTGCAAATAATTTTGTTCGTAGGGGCCTTAAACAAAAATGCCACTTTCTAGTTTTTTTTTTCTTATTTACAATGGCGGTAGAATGTTGTTTTATGATGTTACATATGGGTGGAGGCTATCAAATTTCTTCAAAGGTGTTATTTTAAGTGCGAGATGAAGTTTTTTAACCCTTCTAATTACTATTTTCCTCTTCTCTTTCTCCCTTTTCTTTTCATCCCTTACAAGCTACTAATAGCATCATATGGTGCAGCAATCAATACCGATGCATACTAGGTGTACCACCATGTTATACCGGTCATTATCGGTGCATATGAGGCATACCATACGATATTGATATTGAATTGATACACAATAAGAGGGACACGCCAAGTGTTGGTACACCAAAACATACCGGGTATATGGACACTATTCCTAGATTTGTCGGTATGAGGTCCAGTATTGATATGGTGAATTTGGACTAGTAGCCTTGAAAATGTCATCTATTAAGCCAACCACTATTAGGACAATAAATAGATTCTTCCCTTGTAGCACATGTATTTCCATTATTAAAGAGGATTCATGCATTATATCAAAGAGTGGATAGTGGGTATGTAGTGCCAGGGAGTTTAATATTGGATAGCTAGCAGGTAGTGAGCGCTACATACTCAAAGTGGGCTTTTAAAATATATCATTTTTCTTTTATGTGTCAAAAACTAATTTTTTACTTCAATTTCACACAAAAATAATGAAAAAAATATCAAGGGGAAAGCTATAAAACATCAATCTTATAACATTATAATATCATTTCAACTCCATATTATATAAAGGTTCACAATCTAATGATAAAGAGAGGAGAAAGCCACAAGATGCCATTCTTCTCTCTTTTCCTCAAAAATTGTGAAGGGTATGGTGGGCTTTGTGAGGTAAACCTCATTATTCTACTACAAGATTTGGTTCATAATAAAAATTTAAAATCCTTGCGCTAATTAAAAGTCATTGAAAGGAAGATGGTCCCTATCATTATCAATTTTCAATTGTGTAGAGAATGGCAAATGTTAAGACGTGTAGATCTTATATAGATTCTCGTGAAAGAGGTTCTCTTCGGTTCATCTAGAAGAGGGACTTTCTTATACACATAACCACAATATTTAATATTTGAATAGAAATCTTGCCCATCATTAATAATCTTTTTCATAATCCATGCCATGCTCTTAAATAATTCTCCACCATCTGAGTTGTGTTGCTTAATTGAACCATCAACAAATAAAAACACTTTTTGTGAATAATGATTAGAGAAGGCAAGTTCTTATATGTTGGTATGTCGAACAAAATGCACCTTAACCATGTTTTTGTCATTTAGGAACTTAGAATCCTAGTGTTATTTAACTCTTGATGGGAACAATGGTTAAATAAAAAAAATAAAGCTTAAGAAAATCCTGACTGTTTGGTTAGAGCAATGCCTCATCTCTAGTAGATGCTGATTGTAATTTGTAAATCGAACAATGATAATTAGAAGGAGATACAAAGAGGTGCACATGTAAGCCTAAGAGCAAAGACGATAACTAGACCTTTTGATGTCACGCTCACTTATATATTGGGACAATGTAACCTTGTAAATCTGTGACATGAAAGAAAAACAGGTAGAGCTAGAAGTGGAGAATGATAAGTTAAAAGCAAGAATTGAAGAAGGTAATAGTTGAAAGAAAGGTCTAGATAATGAAAATTAGGGCATACAGTGATGCACATTTCCGTATGGGGTTATAAATCTGTGTAATTATTATAATTGCATTCGTTAAGCTTTCGGACTGATATGAAATAAAATAGTATTAAACACCCTTTAAATCATAATGTAAAGATCCATAAATTTTCAATGTCTTAAAAATTGAAAAAGCCAAAAAATAGTGAACTGTTACCAATAGGGATAGCAATGGGTTGAGTATGGGTTGGGGAGGTTATTACCCGTACCCGCCCATACTCCCTTGGGGCGGGGCAAGTAGAGTTAGATGGGTTGGGTTGGATGGATCGAATAGGGTAAAGCCAGAAAAATAATTTTTTTGCATACAAATCAAACAAATTAAAAAGAACATAAAAATAAACCATATTACTTCACATAAAATTGAACAAAATAAGAGTCGAAAGCATAGAACATAGCAAACCAAATTTTCAACAATAATAGAGATATAACAAACAAAAATATTGTTCTTTAAGAAGTTAAATGTTTCTTAAACTAAGAAAAGTAATCAACTAAAAAAATGAACAACTAAGTATTATGGTGTGTAACCTTTCACATGTTCAATCTTTCTCACAAGTGAGACGACTAGGGCAAAGAGTGGAGAGGGGATTTGTGAAGCGTTATATATATCCAGCTCTGGTTTGGGGTGGGTTTTATCATTATCCACATCTCCTCAGGTCCGTTGCAAGTCGGTTAAAACTTGCCCTATTAGGATCAGGTCTTACCGGGTATCCGATGGGGCAGAGTTAATTGCCACCACTAGGTACCAAATTAGTATGTATCTGCATACCAAATTAGTATGTATCTGCATCCTGAGTATGGGTATGGTTCAGCTCAGTATTGTACCATATCGCTATTTGACCAGTATGTCCCATTGTCTGGATTGCGGGCATTGGTCTAAAATCATAAACATAATTCACCATACAAAATATCATCAATAGTTAGACCCTACTCTAGTAAAGTCCGGTTAAAGGAGTCAAATGATAGTTTGATGACTATCTCGATAATTAATCATCTATAGCTTCCATGATGTCTGCTCCTTGAACATTAAATCTAGAGGTATCCAAACCACTATGGTATAAATCTCCCATTTTGAACCTAGAGCGTACTATAGAGGGTTTTCACCCAATATATTGTTCACTTCATACCTAAGCAGTAAGCACCATACAACACGGCTATGATACTTAGTTGTTTTGGCTGTACCGTAGCAGTTGTTATGGAAGCTATAGCAGACTATTTTTAAAACTGGTTTGTTCGTGTTGGTTGAATAGTTTAAGGCTATTGGGAGCATTGTTTAAAAATTGGCCTAGTGGCTGCTATGATGATTTTGGACCAAAACTGCTACACTATGTGTAGCAGCCTCTTATAGCATTTGGGCCTACAGCACCTGATTAGCGGGTAAAAAATTGCTATAGCAGCTGCTACACTTTTGGTTATAGTGGGCATTATGCCAAAGTGGGTTTATATGTGTAAGCCTTTGCATGATGAGAAAGAGTTCAGTTTGCTACTTTTCGGAGCTTGCAAAGTATGATGAGTAAGAGAATGGAGTTACTGATTGGGAGAATTCTAAATGGTACAACAAAGATCAAGGAAGGGAGTTCCAAGTCATAGTTTTAAGCTCCAAAATTTGGAACAATGTGGCATTTGCTATCGAATTGTGGGAGCCCTTGGTAGAAGTACTTAGGTGTGGCCAGGAGCTAAATATGGGTGATTTGATGAATGCTAAGTTGGTGATAGCCTTATATTCGAATGAGGGTGAGAAGAAGTATCTTCCAATTTGGGTAATTGTTGGTTCAAGATGAGACACAAAACCTAAAAGTCCATTGCATAGGGTGGGTGCCCTCGTGAACCCCCTACTTATTTTGTGGCAGTAAGAATAAAATTGAAAATGATGGGCAATTTATGGATGGGCTGATTGAGTGCATTTTGAAATTCTATTGTAAGAATCAAAATTTGCAAGAAGAAATTTCAAGGGAGATTCCCTTATCTACAAGAGCTACTGGATCATTTGGAAGGGAGATGTCAATTAGACAAAGGCCCAAGCTTGCTAATGTAAAAACTGTTAATGATATGTTTTTGGGTCATCTGATATGAACGGTCTATTGGGAATAATTTACGTTTTAATTATTTAATGGATACTTAGAAAAAATATTGATATGTTTAAATGACCCACTTTGGGTCCATAGTGCCTACTATCCGCTATCCATTATAAAACACCCCAGTTGCTATGTGCCTGCTATCTACTTTTTAATACATGGAGTGTTTTCTGAAATGCTTTCTTGGAGGATGAGAACCTTGTAACAATGGATGTTAAAGGATCCACCACCCAATTAGGTCAAACAGTGGTTGTTGCACATAACAGATATGATTGAGCTGTAATTTTGTTACATCATTAGCTGGTTTGAGGTTTTGGTGCCTTAATAGCATGCATTGATTTAACGACTTGGTTTCTGTGCACAAAAAATATTGCACAATAAGCAAAGGAACAAACAAATAAGCTTTTGCTAAAAAAAAAATCAGTGTACTAGCGGCATTTGTCCCCTCCTGCCTTCATTTTATGTACTGTGTCAATCATCAGGACTATTGCTTCATCAGATGGATCTCTATTATTGAGTTTGGTGAAGCCCTTTGCACCAAAGAATGGGAGCATAGCTTTCTAGTTCACATTTGTGAATGCCCTTTCAGTTGCATAAGCTAGTTTGCACTTTCTATTTTTGCTGGTTTTGTTTCTGCATTTGGATGTTCTTCTATTGGAAACAACTATATTCATCAAACTTAGTCTTTGTTCGACCACATGCCATTTACTTTTGACATAACTAAGAGTACCTTTTCCCCTTAGGGCTTATGCTAGGAAGAAGGGAAGAAATAATGTCACAGTGGATGATCTTGTCCATGTTGTCACTCCGAAAGGAAGAGGTAAGTCTTTTTAATAATAATTCTCCATGTGCATACATATCTACTTAATCTCATTATCACATCTTGTGCATGAGAAAGTTATTATCATACTAGGAATAGCAACACCATTTGTGACATGTTTGTTCTAGAATCTTTCAATTACCCATGCTAAGAGGATTTTCATTTTATACGAATCCATGGTGTTTTTTCACTAAAGAAGAAAAAACTCTTGTTGTATAGCTGGAGTGTTGTGAATTTGTAATCATCATTCTTGTTTACTTAAGTAACATGATGCTTAGTTTCTTTGCAAGGTTTATTTGCTTTGCTTATTGCATTCTAAGTTCAGTCCCCCACTTTATATCCTTGTGGAAGATGATTTTTTTTCTCAGATTGCTTTGCTAATGTAACACAGGGTGAACACATTCCTTGAAGAATAAGGACTTTCATTCTAGATATTAGGAATATTTTGAGTTGTGGTTGTCTTTTTATCTATCATATTTATACAGAAGCTAGTGGGACTAGTAATTGGGCAGCTGAGTTTGGAAGGGAGCACTAGTGCACTTGTGGACCCCTTCCTGGATATATTATATTTTGACCTTTCAGCAGCATGTATTGAAAGGAGTTTGGCAGTTTATTGTGCTGTCTAATAAAAAAGTAGGAAAAAGAAAAAAAGCTTGTGATTTCTTCACCCATGTCTAAGCTGATAATGTATATCCCTTCTTCTGACCACCACCTGCTTACCCTCTTCACCCATGTCCAAGCTGATAACATATATCCTTGTTCTCTTCTTTGCTTCGTAATTGGACTTGTTTAGTGGGCGGGCCAAGCCGGGCTCAACCAAAGGTAGATCTGAAAATAATCTGGCATGGGCCCAGCTCGGTCTGGCCTTCAAGCCTACTTTCCTGTCCCAAGCTCGGTACTTACTTGGGCTTCGAGCTTTTGGATCGGGCTGCAGACTTCCTAGACCCTTTTTTTCAGTTTAAAAAAATAAAAAATATTTGCAAAGATTAAATATTTGAAATGGATTTGTAAGGCCCATGAACTTGTGTTTATGGTTGTTCGTAAGGAATGTTGGTGGATGGAAGACTACTAATACTTTTTTTTTGGTCACCAAAACTGGATTACTAAGGCATAATTATATATTATATAATAGATTCAGGTTTGCACTCGGGCCAAGCTGAACTGAAACCGAGCCTAGCCTGTTTTAATAGGCTGTCTCATATTTCAAGCTCGGTCCAGCTCGATGGGCTTAAAATCCAAGCTTGGGCCTGTTCGAAATGCTTCGGTTGGGGTGGGCCAGGCGGGGCATCCAGCCCATGAACAATTTTATTCATATTCCACCACATTTCCTTTGAGCGCTCTCTCAATACTTCTCACAAATCCCATGTTCCCTTCTACAATGAGTTACTCTTTTCAGTCATATTAATACAATTGATATGAGGATTTGGCATTTGAAAAAAAAAGTATCCATAATGATCCGTCTTTGAGAAAGTTTTAAGGTTGCTCATATAATAAATTAACATGAATATCTTGGTGGTATTGGAGCATTTAAGCATATGGAGCTTCCAAGCGTTTAGATTAACATACCCATAACCACCATCACAAAGTTAATGCAAAAAAAGGGACCAGGACATTTTTTTTTTCTTTTTTTTTTTTTCACAACAAGGGGGATAACGAACTAGAAATGCTAATTAGTGAAAGAAGTGGAGATGTGGTTGGAAGCCGAGTAAAAAGGTAAATTTAGAAATCAAGGTTGATAGTCTGTGGAAGGGAAGTGAGAAAGGGAGTAGTTGTAAACAGTTGGAGAAAGTAGGGAGGATGGGGAATTGATGGCTGGTTGGGAGGGAATGTTCTGGGGAAACTGGACTTGGAAGAGTTGGGCTGTGGGATGTGGTTGCTGGTGGCAGGAAGGCATGCGGTGACAGCTTGGAGAAATGAAGAGGTAGGGGAGGGTGGTGGGATTTGGTGGGTGGTAGCAGGGAGGTATGTGGGTGGATGTACAAAAATGAAGAGGTGGGGAGGATGGTGTTGCAATGGGAGGTGGGGAGAAAGATGGAGAACACATGGGAGAATTTGGGGGAAGTCTTTTTTTTTTTTTTTTCTTGGTGGGGGGCAGGTGGGGGGTGTGGGTGGGCGGAGAGGGGGAGAGTGATGGTAGCCAATGTCTCATCATATTTACTCAAGCTCCATGAGACCTCATCTTCCAACTTTATTAGGGTATTCTGTCATTTTTCCTAGGCAACAACTAGGCCAGTTTTTCCGTAGGAACTAAATTGCCACTCCCTATTTATGTCTCTGTGTGTGTGTGTGTGTGTGTGTTGGGTTTAGGGTTCATAGTTCATTGAGTTGTTGGAAAATTACCCAAACTGTCCCTTACCTGCCAACATTATAAGGGTACCATGTCATTTTTCCCATACACGCATGTTTATGCATGCATGTATGTATATGCGTATGTACAGTGGAATTTATTTCCATTAGTGCATTGTCAATTTCTTGTTTCATAGGTATTGTTAATATTGTCTTTATATTTGATATAAACTACCACTGCAAACCCATGAAAGTGCCCTTTTTTTTTTACTATAGTTGGGGAAGCTGTGGTATAAATCCTCTTCAACTTCAGTTGCAACAAACTCTTGTATTTTTTTTTCCCAAATATAATTATTTCTCAGAGATATACGTTAATTAGAAAATATTTCAGTGATTGTGGAAAGTTTTCACAACCAGGTGTCAAATTGGACACTAATTCTGATGAAGCTTGTTTCTTTAATGAATTCCCAATAATTTTACTACTAACTGCTACTACTACTATCTTCACTACTGGTTGCTGTTTAATTATATTGCTGCTCTTTGCATCAGTTCAAGTGAAATCCAGTTTGTGTTACATTCTATAGTTTAGGTGGTATGTTCAAGCATTCGTGGAGATGAAAAAGTATGCCACTCTCTTATTTCAAACTGCAAACTAGTGGTAATAAATGGGAAGAACTGTGGTTAGCTCTGATCCTGAGGAACAGAACACACACACACACCCACACAAAAAAAAAAAAAAAAAAAAAAAAAAAAAGTAAAAAAATCAAACAAGGGCTTCTAAAGATAGTAAATGCATGATCACCTGGTGACTGTTATGATTTACCCTTTTTTTTCTCCCATAATAGAGAGTTGATTAGCTCTAGGCACAGAACTGTTGGGATTTGTTTCTCTTCCACATGAAAATCCTACATGCTGTAGTAATAGTGGTCTAAATTGTATTCATTGAACAAATGCTGCTGTATGTGCATATGTATTCTTTGTTATCTGTGATGCAATTTTATTTTATCGGTAAAAAGGATTACATATTTAGTGTTCTCCCAAATTAGCAGGAAGAGATGCTGCATTATTTCTTTTGGCCACTCAAGTGCATTGCCTACTGTTTTCACTGATTTGATTTTGCATCATTTTTTATCTGCTATAATGCAGCATCGGTCCCAGATTCCGTGAAAGCTGAGTTGTTGCAGCGCATTCGGTCTTTTCTCACATCAGCTGCAATTTGATACATGTTAAACAGTGAATACTGGTGGGATCAAGGTACTGCACTGTTTTTCTGAAGTTAGTCATTACGTATTTATGTAAATTCTGATCCTTAGACCAAGAGTCACAATTAGGCAAGACCAAGTACTGCCGTCCAGTGGTTGCCATATTAGGATTGCTTCCAATTGTCGTCTTTGTAGTCTCTGACTCTTTGACCTGGGGCCTATTTTAAAGTTTGAACGCTCATGTAACACTTTTCAGAAAATATTGAAAGTAGGAGAGAAACACTTATAGGTTGATGTGCTTGGATAGAATTTACAAGTGATATGTATGTGATCGTGCAATTATATGGAAATATCGTACATGCTATTAAATTCAATACGGTCTGGTGCATGTCCTCATTGATCCTTGTGTTTAAAGAAACAATGAAGTGGTGCGGCATGGTGATGTTAATTTCACCTCCAACTAAGCATTTAAGCTTTGTGCAAAGCCACGCTGCTTCAGTGAACTACCGGCCAGGTGTTGTGGTTGCTTCAGTTTCCGTTGCAATCTCTTCATATAAACTGTGATGCTGCTTTCATAAAACCTGAACCATGTTTGATGGCTGGTGATCCAATAATTTGTAGGACCCAGCTTAAGCATCCGAGCTGGATGGCGCATCCCTCGTTTTTATGATGACAGCATGCATTTAAATTTCTGACAAGAGTTTGTATGGTGAATAAGAATGTTGGAGGGGGCCATTGTATGGATTTGGGCCTTGCCCGTTGAGAATTAGAAGGTATGTACAGAACCTTCGTTTGTACTGTTTGGCAACGGGAGGGAAGAAAATGAAAACAAGGGGATATATATGATGACATCTTTCTTGCAGGTGGAAACTCTAAACTGTTTCTTAATCTACTGTAGTAACAGTATGCGGTGTTACCATTTATGATGGTCAAGCCGGGTCTGGTTGTCCAGATTGGAATTGGTTCTGGTCTTAAATTTATATCCGATCACCACTATTCAAGTCTGAGGATCTAGGATTCTCTGATTTTTCGAGCAGAATGGATCTGAACTCCACTAAGTGCCTGTTTGGATGCCAAGCAAATCCTTAGAGTAATCCAATATATGGCAGGCACTGAACCGGATACCGGTGGCAGAAGCAAGACCTTTTCATTTAAACAAAACTAACAATCATGAAGAAAGATGAATACCACAAATATGTGTTGAAAGTATTGTACAATAATCCCAATTTCGTGTGCGATCCTGTAGCTCCCACGTTTCATCTGTTAAATATCTGTTCTTCGTAGAACTTCTTATTATTTTGGAATTTGGTATTCTCGGAGCTCTCCCCTCCGGTTGCACATGCTGTTCCTAGAATTTATTCGGGGTGGCTTTGTTGCCCGTGAATGTTACCCATAAAGCCGCCTTGAACCACACAGTGAGACGCTGCAACAAAGAATGAAAATAAGGGGAGAGGGGAAAAAAAAAAAAAAACAAGCCATTGAGCATAAAAAACTTGTGCATTGGCAAGCCATCGAGCATAAAAATTCTAAGATAATAGAGATTATACAGGGGGAATGTTGCTCAGGTATGGCTATCCAAAAGAGGAGATGAGAAGTTTGTTCTTGAAAGCCACTGAAATTTATACTCAAATTATTTTATTTTTTTTTCTCTTGAATATTCAATATTTCTTATAAATTTACAGATTTTTCTTTGTAAATCCACTTCACTTTTTTTTAATTAATTTTTCATCTTTAAATACATTTGAGAATGACTGGAGAAGAGGTTCTAGCTGTTGGAGATGACAAACTAGCTGGTGGAAGATGTTTGGGGCAAAAAACTAAAGTTTCCAAAAACTAGCTGTTACAGTCTATTTAATCGATTAATTTTTCTTTTAGTCGACTAAGTTCCTCACTGGATCGACTCAAAATCCTCTTAATTGACTAAGTTATCAGTCTTAAAAAAATTCAGTCTTTTATTTTGTGTTGTTCTTTAAGACTGAGTCGACTAACTTTCTGACTTAGTCGACTAAGTTTGCGTGCCAACCGTGTCCAGGATCTTTAAAGTACTTTAGCTTGGCAACTTAAGAAGATTTTTTTCATAGATGAATTCTTCAATTTAAGCACCTGAAAACTCCTACAATCATCTTTGAAACACATGATTAGTGTCATCTATACTCAATATTTTAGAATCATCAAAATCAATCTTAGGGTCAACAATCTTCCCCTTTTTGATGATGATAAAACTTTAAATATATGCATAATAAAAATAAATAATATATTTCAACCAAATTGAATCATGAAGTGATAGAGTAAATACATATGAATTCACACTTCATATATGTTCTTAATTAATCTTTAAGTCATTGTACATTTATATATATTCATATTAAAGAATATGTTAATTCAATATAATAAGTATTAAAGTTTCAATCGACTAAGTTAATGAGCATCTTGAGCATTAATTCTTTAAGAATATACTCACCATCTCTCTCTCTCTTTTTGACATCGTCAAAAAAGTCAAGAAAAAGTTCAAAAAAAATCATCAAAATCAATTTAATCAATATTTTGAAGATTAAAATCAATATATGGTATATCAAAATCATCAAGACATATATCAAATTTAGAACTTATTATATATCTTTCTTTTTAAAGAAAACTTATTTTTTGAATTTCAAATTAAGTTTTAAATGTTTCTTCCTCTTTCAAAAATAAATCTTTCAGTTCAAAAATGAATAGCTCACTCACTTCTTGAGTGAATTTGACTCTATAACTAGATTTTCAATTATATTTTTAGATTAAAATATTTTATGCTCTAAGAACTCAAAAAGAATAAAGTTTTTCAAATGTTTGATAGCGTAATCAATCATAACATTTACTCTAATATTTATTCTTTTTTTTCTTAATAAATATCAGTCAAGTAAGTTCGAAAAAGATATGTATCGAGAATGTATCAAGCAAATCAATGATAGTATCAAAATAAATAAGTGTTGCAGTTTTAATTTCACTTTTTGAGTAAAAATTACTTTAATACAAATGATCTTACAAGAATTTTTCAAAGTATATCAAAATTCTTTATTATATTCAAATTTTTAAATAAGTTTCAAAATTGAAAGTATGTATCAAATTTATTTCTTGGACTAGGAGTATGTTTCAAATTTATTTTAACTCCAATCATTTGTAAAAAATGATTAATCAATCAAATCATGTAAATTAAATTGAATGATTAAAAACACGTGAAGATTCAAATTAAATGAAGTATAATATAATTGTTTGAGAATTTAAAATCAAAATGTATTTATCTTATCATAAATAAAATTTTCAATCAAATCAAACTAGATAAAGTACAGAAATTATTTCTCCCTGTTTCTTTTAAAATAAGTATGTTTAACATGAATTTGACCACTAAATTCAGAATCTCTAAATTTCAAATTCAAAAATATTTTCAATTAACTAAATATTTCATCTTTAGAATTTTATCCCCCTTAGTTTTACAAACAAAGCTATATTAAGCATCTTATGTGGGAAATATCAAAATATTGTTTAATTTATAAACTTTGCAATAAAAAAGATCATTATACAATCATGCTTATTTCATTTTAAGTTTTTTCAAATGATAATATGATATAAGGGATTGAACAAGCATGCTGAATTTAGGATAAGGTTAAAAACAAACAATCAAAATGATATACTAATTTTAAGCAATACATCAAAACATTAAAGTAATAGAGTATGATCAATATAAGTATATAAAAATCATCAAAATCAAGCATTTAAACTAACTAATTCCAATAAATCAAGATGGTGTGATGTGAGAATAAGTTCAGCCTTTACCAAACTTCACCAACTACCTTCTTGAGTCCAAAGCATTTATTCATAAAAATTCGCTCCTTTCTCTTCAGTGGATGCTTGGCACATTTGCAAAGCTATTTGATATATTTTGATACGTAAATCATCTTGGATCCATTGGAGTTAGTACATATAGTTCTTTTAGGAACCCAAATTTGTTTTATCTTTGACTTATTTGTATTAAAGCTCTTGTTTGCATTAATGGATTTGTATTCTATAAATTTATGTCCAATCTTATTATATCTATAGCAAATTATATTTCTATTATGATTTTGAGATTTTGTAAATGCATTCTTTAAAAATTTTTGCTTCCTTAATGGGTTATATCCTATGTCGGCTTTATCAAAAATTATTTTTTATTTTTTAATTAATATTTATAAATTTTGAGAACTTAGAGTAAATTTGTCTACTATTGATTTTAATTTATTCACTTCTTGTAAGGATTCATTCCTTTTAGTTGATTCATCTATTTTATTTTGTAATTCCTTCATGTCTTCTATTTTAGCTTTATCTTTACTTAAGAATTGATTTTCTTTCTTAAGTTCTTTATTTTTATGAGATAATTTATTAAAATTATAAAGTAAGTCATTGAAAACATCATATAATTCTTCAAATATAAAATCTGAAATTGGATCATCATCATTTACCTCATCGTTGTGAGCCATCAAGTAAGGATTGTACTTTCTTCCTCTTTTTCATTTTTTTTTCTTTACTTTGCTCTCCCTTAATTGATGCCTTCTTTTTCTTTTGCTTCTTCCTTTTTTTTCTTTTGCTTTTCATCCTCATGAGTTACGAGGCATAAGTTGGGAGAAGCTTCCATATCTTCTTTAAAGCAAGTTTCTACTTCTTGATGTGCTCCCTCATATGTTGTTTCCAATTAATTCCAAATTTATTTTATTGAAATATATAAAAAAATTATATTAAACTCATTAATATCTAAAGAACAATAGAGTATATTTATGGCCTTAGCATTAAGTTGGGCCATTTTCTTATCATGCTCAATCAATACATTGGGGGTGTGTGCACCATCTATTATAATTTTTCATAAGTTATAATCATATATTTGTATAAAAGTTTTCATTCTAACTTTCCAATAAACATAATTTGATCCATTATCTATAAAATAACCTTCATAAATAAAGATTTCATTTTGGCTGCCATAGAATCTTTAGCTCTTGGCCACTAGGTCAACGACTAATATTAGAGCACCTGCTGTGATATCAATTGTTGCCCAAGTATGGCTACCCAAGTGGAGGGGTGAATTGGATATTTTATAAAATTTTAAGATAAATTAAAGCTCTAAACAAATATGTGCTTCTAACTTAAGTGATTGTGTGGTGATTATAATATATAGCAGCGGAAATAAAGTATATAAGTTGTTATGTAAGAAATGAAAACAAGTAAAGCAAGAAATTAAGGTAAGAAAGCAAGCACAATATAAACACATAAGATTTATAGTGGTTCGGAGCAAGCCACTCCTACATCCACTTCCCAAGCTCCCTTTGAAAATTTTATTATAATCTCTTGACTACAGTGTGTTTGTTTTTTCGGACACATAAATAAATCTAATTGATTTTTTTGGGCTCACCAACCACAACCCTCCATCGATAGTTTCTCGGGTTCACTATCAACCCAGTTGGTTTTAATCTTGGCTCACCAACCACAACCACTATAATATCCAACTTTAGGCTTGGACTAACCTTCACCTCAAGTTTCTTTCTCCCAAAGAAACTTGAGAGAAAAACAAAATGTAAGGTATACAATTTCAGCACAATCATAAAGATAAAAGAAAACTCTTTAAGCTTGATGAAGATGTTGCAAGGTTGATCTTTGAAGCTTAAACTTTTTCTTTCTTGATGCTAGAGAGGATACTTGAGATGTTGGAGAAGTTAGCTCTTGAAAGCCCACTAAAATTTATACTCAAATCCCTCTCCTCTCAATTTTCTCTTGGATATTCAATATTTCTCACAAATTTGAAGATTTTTCTTTGTAAATCCACCTCCCTTATTTTCTAATTAATTCTCCATCTTTAAATACACTTGAGAATGACTGGAGAAGAGGTTCTAGCCGTTGGAGATGACAAACTAGCCGTTGGAGGGCATTTGGGGCAAAAAATTGAAGTTTCCAAAAACTAACCGTTACAGTCTACTAGTCGATTAACTTTTCTTAGTTGATTAAGTCTCTCACTGGGTCGACTCAAAATCCTCTTAGTCGACTAAGTTCTCAGCCTTCAAAAAATTCAATCTTCGGTCTTGTGCTGCTCTCTGAGACTGAGTCGACTAACTTTTTGATTTAGTCGATTAAGTTTATGTGCTAAGCGTACCTAGGATTCTTTAAAGTGCTTTGGCTTGGTAACTTAAGGAGATTTTTTCCATCGATGAATTTTTCAATTTAAGCACCTGAAAATTCCTACAATCATCCTTGAAACACATGATTAGTATCATCTATACTCAATATTTTGAAATCATCAAAATCAATTCTAGGATCTATAGAAAAAAAAATTATCCCAATGATTTTTTGTATCCTGATGAGGTCCATTTATCGAGGATCATCTACTCTCATCGTTATCTAATCTCATCCGACCATTGGTTCCAAGAACACTTCTGCGATTAAAATTTATAGAAATTCTTTGTTCACCGTAGGCAGTGTAGAAAATCCGATGTGGAGTGCATCATTTTGTTCGATTGATCCACGTAGCCACCTCTTCCCAATGTGTATTTAATGTCAGTAGGTTGGTTTTTTCATTTAAAAATTTTATACGATGAAAATATTCTTTTTAAAAATTATGACACCCTTATGACATCTCTTCATAAAAATTATGATACTCCATGTATAAAAGGCTAAACTGAGATGGGATGTTATAATTTTTATAAAGAGATGTCATAATTTTTAAGGAGTGTCATAATACTGTTTTGAATATATTTATTATTTTTTTTCTTCGTGCAGTATTATGACACCTCTTCTTAAAAATTATGACATCGGTATTATAATTTTTAAAAAGGAATATCATAAATTTTAAGAAAGATATTTTCGTCATACAAAATTTTTAAACAAAAAAGCCGATCTACTGATACTAAATACGTATTGAAAAAATAATGGCTACATAGATCAATTGGACAAGATACGCTCCATATCGAATTTTCTAAACCACCTGCAATGTACAAAATACTTATCTAAAATTTAACTGTCATGGCAGCCGATATTAGGGATTTATAACCCATTTGAGCAGCCAAACAGGCTCTAAACATCTTTCATTTCATGGAAAGCATCAACGGATGCAGAGTGTCAACTAATTGCGAAAAGATCCTGTTTCCTCCATCGACCTTCATTCTTCCAATTTCTGAACAAACTAAAACGATTGACAATGAGAAAATGTTTGATTGGAGAGTGGAGATCTGAAATCGAAATTGCAATAAGTAACTCCTATTTTAACCATTTGATCGAAAAAAATCTGATTCCGATTTCGATTCCAAGATGAAATAGAAATGGCTCAATCTATATAAAACTCAATCCCTATTCTCCTTTATGGATTCAAATTTCTATTCCAATTCCGATTTCGATTCCGATCACGAATCAAATACTTCAAAATATTTGATTATTCTGATTTCGATTTTAAATCATTTCAATTTCAATTTTTAATTATGAATCAAACATCTGCTGAGAGAGTCGTTGGTTTAGTTCATGTTATGGCATTGGCCAATAGGCTCAGATAAGGTCATCAATGGTTTATCAAAACTGATTTACCCTGAAAACGGGAAAAAAACACTAAATTAGGGTTTTAAACTGAACTCTTGGAAGTGGAATTCCGCTACAGTCAAGGGGTTGGTTTTATGAGTCAACGAGGTGATGAGATTGAACATTACATACAAAATGACATCTATCAGACAAGCTAAATTTTGTGTGGAAAAACTGTCAATCAAACAACATTATTCAATGCAAAAACTTTCTGATGAAAAGATTTAGTAGTAGTGAGGTTCCTACAGTAGCAACTGATATATTTCATTCTCCAATTCCTCCTGTGAAATCTAACGCTCTATAGTATGATATTCAAGCAATAGCAAATTAAAACTTGCTTGTAACTGCCCCTCATATAAATTAAGCCCTCAGATATGTTCTCTTTTGAGTACTAATCATGAGAATCAATCACGATATAAATCAGAAGGGATCATCTAATGATGCAACCCACAACCACTATCAAACGTCAGTTCCGAAGTAGCGGTCACCAAACTCGCCCAATCCTGGGATAACCCGGAACTCCTCATTCAATGCAACATCAATCTCTGATGTGACGATCTTCACATAAGGGAACCGTTTGCAGACACAATGAATCCCCTCAGGTGCCTGAATCAGCAAAAGATAAATAAATTGATACAAATTTCAACTAAAAATTAGGAAGCCATCAGTAGTCTTTTAATATAAGAGGGAACTCACAGAGATGAGGTTGAGGAATATTATCCGTTTCTCAGGAACTCCTTTTTGTATGAGAAGTTCTATAGCTTGGTTAGCCGAGTTACCTAGGACCATAAATGGTTTGCACTCTCGTTAATGAAAAACTTGTGCATAACTTTACCAAAAAAAAATACTTGCGCATAAAACAATATATTACTTACAAATATTAGCATGAAAACTACGAATTAAAAAAAGAAAAAAACAATAAATCAGGAATTGTAACTGAAAAATAATGGAACAGGACAAAGGGCATTGACAAAGTTCATTAATAACTTCATTTTAGTCTCAAGACAAAAAGGAAGACAGACATCAAAGAAAAGTACCTTCCTGTAATGCATCAGTTACTAGACATAACTAACAAGACAACAAATATCATGCTGCAGAAATCCTGATTCAGCCTAATAAAAACGGATGCATTGATGCAAAAGCAGGGAGGCAATAATTGATTCCCATTAATTTCAGAACACAAGCAGGTTCAGTTATGGAAATCAAGTACGAAATATACATCATTTACATGTGGCCAAGTCCTACTCCAGATCCATGTCCCTGATTCATCATCACATGAATTTTACTTGTGATAGACACAATACTGAAGGTACCAGTAAATCACAGGAATGGGCTTTACTTTTGGATAGGTACCTCTTTAATATCTAATTGACCCTTAATAACTTGTGACTCTCTGACCCCCAACAACATCAATTCACTCATGCAGAGGCAATAAACAACAGCTGATCTGAATTTCCACCAAAGGTCTCTGATACAGTGCGCAATATGATAAGCAAACCATGAAAAATGTAATTAAACAAGTAATTATCCAGATTCATTCATGGAAAAGATTTGTGTTTTATTGAATGCATAGCCATATTTTTATTATCTTATTAATCCCTTTAGGGTGATAACTCACAGAATTGGCATTCACTAAGAAGAGGTTTCTAACATGGAAAAAAAATTGTGCTTTATTGAATGCATCGCCATAGTTTTGTTACCTTATTAATCCCTTTAGGGTGAAAACTCACAGAATTGGCATTCACTAAGGAGAGGTTTCTAATTAAATTGAATGCGTGACCAAAAAGAATCATAAATTATATAAAGAACATAATGGGAATTAAAAAGTTCTGTCAATTTTTCAGGAGAAAAGGAAAAAATTTCAGGAAATATAGAAAATAACAAAAGAGATGTAGTGTAATACAGAAAAGATGAGTTGGCACGTTTGTCAGGTTGAATGGTCTTTGAAAAGTAAGGATCAATTCTATGATTTAACCAATGAGTGACAGTTGATTCAGACCAAGGGATATGGAAAAATTTTCAGTACATTTTCAACTTTATAAATATGCGACAATTTTTTTAAAAAAAGAAAAACAGCTTCAAACTGTACCTGTAGCTAGTACAGGGTCTAGAAGTAGAACATGCCGTTCAGAGATGTCATTGGGCAACTTCTCATATATGAGCTGTTTAGTACAAAACCAAATTAAATATAAGCATTTAACAAAAATAAATTAAGTACAAGAAATAACCAATATCCAATCATTAAAGAAAACAATGCAACAGATATTAAATGCTCACCTGTTTACCATTGTCTCCATCACGGTGAATAAGAATTTTACCAATTTTTATTCCTTTACAACATGCCCGCAAAGCATTCTCCATGCTTTCACCACTGCAACCAACCAAATAACAACAGTGCTAAATAGGTAGAAATAAAATGCAGCATTTGGATGCTGGATAGCCAACCAGGGGGTAGACATTTTCAACTCCTAGTATCCATCCCTCGATCAACTTTCTATAGGTTAACAGTATCTCCTATTTGGTTGAGGGTTAGTATGTTGTGAAGAAAAGTACAAAAAATTAAGCACCTTTTTCGAGTACCGGTGGAATTAAACACCCTGCCCCCATCAAAGCCCACACCTGCCCGCCCCCCCCGCCAAAAAAAAAAACAAAAGAAAAAGGAAGAAGACCATTTTTTGACAGTATTTGCCTGGTTAAGTGGATAAACGTACACTTATCACCACTTAGCTACCAATCAAATAGTAACTAAGAGTTACTTTGAACATGTTTTGGTTGAAATCGTATCCCACAATTCTTCCATTTTTAGATGCAATCAGTAGTTCAAGCAAATTCTTGAATTTTAGAAATTATAGTATGGCATAGGGTATCCACTTCTTGGGGCACCAGCATTAATTGATATAGCAGCATGAGTCATTCCATATCATGTCAATAAAATAATTAATGTGCTAATCCATGCCTGGGTAAGGAAGGGTTGCAACAAGTTGGCAGCCAGTATAAAACTATAGCCACATCCTATAAACATCAATTTTCAAAAGAGAAAACCATTAGAATGTCCCTGACTAGCGATGTGCCGCATTGGATCCTGTGTAGTGAAAAGTGGCTGAGGGTTAACCAGGGCATTCTCCAGAAGTGATGCATCACATCAGTGCCCGGATGTGGTTACAAGCAAGGGTTCTCACATTTCAATGGACAAGTATGGGCAAAGAATTTAATCCAAGAAAATAGGATATAGTTAGCAACTTGGAAAAGGAAGCTGGTAAGACAGGTTATAAGCTTTGGTGTACAGGGAAAGACAGGAATAAAAATGGAGTAAGAATTATAGTATAAGAGAGTTTGAAAGATGAGGTTGTAGACATTAAGAAAGTAGGAGATAAGAGTAATCTTGATAAAATTGGTGTTGAGAGCGAGGAGTCTATTAATATTATTAATGCTCATGCTCCTCAAGTAGAATGGAATGATGCTACAAAGAACACTTTTGGGAGGACATGGATGGACTAGTTCAAAAGATTCCTAGTGGAATAAGGATATTTATCAAAGAATGTCTGAAAGGGCATGGGGGAAATAATGTAGGTCCAAAAAGGGTCCTTGGAGGTCACGGTTTTGGATATCGAAAGAAGGAAATGCCATTGTGGAGTTTGCGATAATATATGATTATGACCTAGCATTAACTAATACTCACTTTAAAAGGGATTCTCACTTGACAACTTTAAAGAGAGCATAATACAAATCAAATAGATTTCTCCCTTTCTAAAAAGATTGATCGAGTTCTACGTAAAGATTATAAGGTTATATCGGGTGAAAGTTTAACCACCCAACATAGATTGAAGATTTTGGATGTATTAAGAGATTAAAGAGAAGGAACAAAGAAAATAGAAATCCAAGGACTAGGTGGTGAAATTTGTGCGGGTGCTGGGGCGCCCGGGGGGGTGGGGGGGTGGGGTTACAAATGACTTAAAAGATTAGAATACTAAACGAAAATGGAATAGGGTCTAGATTGGAAAATCAAAACCATGTAGGAAGCATACTATATTAAGAAAGAGGCAAAAGCAATATTAAGAGAATCAAAAGAAAAGGGGTCTAGTCTAGAAATTTGATGGTAAAATAAGAGTTTTAATTGGTAGCTATGGCAAAAAGAGAGTGTTATAGAAGACTACTTAAATGTAAGAAAAGAGAAGCATACAAAAGTTATAGGATAGCTCAGAACGAAGATAAGAAGGCAGTATAGGAGGCTACATTTAGGGCATATGAAGAGTTATATAGCAAGTTAGAAATCAAGAATAGGAGAAACATATCTATAAGATTGAAAGACTAGGAAAAAGAAAAATTAGAGGCTTAACTCAGCTTAAATGCATCAAGGATGAAGATCCAAAAGTTTTGTTGAGGATGAGATAAAACAAAAAATGACGAAGGTATTTTAATAAGATGTTTAATGGAAATCATGTAGATGAATTAGGATACGTTACTAGTTCTACTAAGGGTAGAAATGTTAAGTATACATGTGAAATTAAATTATCTGGGGTAAAGAAGGCCATAAAGAAAAAAGATAAAACTAGGAAAAGAGGTTGGATTTGATAGAATTCCCATTTAGATTTGGAAGCATCTAAATAACATGTGAGTACTTGATTGATTAATTTGTTTAATAAAATTCTACAGAATAAAAGTGATATTCCAAGTTGTCCTAACTATTGTGGTATTAACTCATAAACCATATTAGGAAACTTTGAGAGAGGATGGCCGAGCACACATAAAGGTGTGAAACAAAACTAATAGAGAACTAATTTTCATTTTACATTAAGATGATTAACCATGGATACTAGTTTCTCCCTCAAAGGCTAATGTAGTAGCATAGAGAAAAGAAATGAACTTCATATGATTTTTACTGATTTAGAGAAAACATATGTAAAATCCTAAGAGAAGTGTTATGATGGTGTTAAAAAGGAAAAGAATTTTTGTTAGATATATTAATGTGATTGAGGATATATGTACAATGGAGCGGTTGTTCGTGGGAGAACTAATAGTGATAATACCCGTGAGTTGTCAATCATAATATATTTACACTAAAAAATCTGCTATAAGCCTTTACCATCTTGTGCAAGTTATATACGAGCATACTAGGCATATTCCAGATAATATAGTCTTAGCCGAGAAACTAAAATTAAGGTTAACTATAAGTTGGAATTATAGAGGAGTGTTTTAGAATTCAATATTTTAAGTAGGACAGACAAAATATGAAATGCAATTTTTGCAAACTAGAAATTAAGATGGAGATGGAGTGAAAATTGAGGATCATAAAGCTTATAAAAGATTATTTTTGATATTTAGGATCAATTAATAATAAGGAGAGATTGAAGAGGATATTATCCATAGGATTAAGGTAGATTAGACATAATGGAGAAGTGAATCTAGGATATTATGCGATCATAAGTTACCTTTCAAATAGAATGCATTTAAGCTGTAACGGCCAACCCCAACTACTTCGGGATTAAGGGTTAGTTGAGTTCACTTGAGTGGGCTATACATAGGTCAATTCTCGATTGTAATGGCCATATACCAACGTTGGCTGCTACTGCTTTCCTTTTTACACTTGTAATGGATGATCTGATTCTCAATGTTTATATTAAGTGCATCCATATATCACCTGCATACGATAAGAACAGCATTTAATACTCTCAAATAGAAAAAATTAAAATAAACTTTGGATCAAGCATTGCCGACTCGAAACGGGACCTTGTGACGGCCGGTCAATGGTACGAGTCGGTACACCTCCATATTGAACCGTATCAGGCCCGAATAGATATAGAAATGAGGGATGAACCGAAGAAAAACATAGAGCGAAACAGAGGAGAGAGGGAGAGGGAGGGAAGGAAAGAAAGGCCGGCGGAGATGCCAGTGATGGCCATCAGAGGGTTGTGGAGACCTCCTAGGGTCTGTATTCTCTACGAGAGAAAATAAGAGGAGATAGAGAGAGAAGAGAAGAGAGAGAAGAGGAGTGAGGGGAAGGTGGCGGGAAGATCTTCGAAGGGCCGCTGTGGTCACCGAATAGTGCAAATCCTCTCCGTAGTCGTTGTGGGTTTGAAACAAGGACGACGCCCATATTTCATTATATTTTTTTTTAAAAAAAAACACACTATCTCTCTCTTTTTGTATCCTGTGGGGGACTGTGGAGGCTCGAAGGCCTCGGTAGGCCACCACCAGCCACCGCTGGCCTTTTTCTCTCCTTCCTCCCCTCTCTCTTTCTTCCTCTCTTTCCTTCTCCCTCGCTTCATTTTCGCCGGCATTCCGAATCGAATATCCGAACTACACCGATAAGCTATCAGTATAGTTCAGCATGCCCTGAACCATCAAGTTTGGGGCGGTTCGGCGAACCATTCTTTGGACGATAAAGTTCTAGAAATCTGTAGAAGAATATACACAAACAAATTTCTCGAGTGTAACATAAATAAGAATGGAGAGATAGATGGGGGGCACACTAAAAGATTAAAGAAGGTTAGATAAAGTGGGAGATGATTCAGTTCTGCATTATTGCATGTCTTTAAGACATAAGAGAGCATAATAAGTTTGCAAGGTCAACGATATTTTTTTTATGACTCCATAGTTGCAATTAAAATGATTTATACGAGTTCAGAGACGAGAATATTGAGTTGTTGTTTTGAAACATCCATATTGACTGTACAATTTTATATTGTTTCACAATGTTACCCAAATGTAACGTGCAATAGTTGTGTATTGTGCACCGTACATATCCTGTCATGTCAAACCAATAACCACAATCACTAGTGGTACAAGTAACTAACAGCCATAAGAAAAGCTGAATAAAGCTAGCCTTGGATTGGAACTAAAAGGAAACAAGGAATTATAGCCAGCCGTATAAGGCTCATTGCTTGTGATTATTTTATCATTTTAATTTGAATCATAACTAAATCAAGATACTTTTGAACTTGTATGGCAGTATTAGTTCACTAAAGAAACTGAAGTAATGCCTGGTGCAAGGCTCACCTTCGAATAATAGACACTCCACAAAGTTTCTTGCAAAAGTCAACTCCAATGTAGACAGATTCTGAACCAAAAAAAAAAAAAAACCTAAAGTTATGAACAAGAAATTTAGTTGTGTTAACCAAACACCCTAGAATCCATACTACATTTAACATGGCTATCCAGTCATGATGGATGGCCTAAGAAAGAGGGCGCAATCAAAATTTCCATTTCTTCTTGACTAAAAGAAAATAGAATATTTACATATTTATAATTTATAAAGATAATTAGAATATATATCGAATTTCATCATAAAAAAAAAATTTGAGCTTAACAAAAAATTGAGATAAAAATAATATTTTATTTAAATTATTATAAAGAGCAAAATATGGTAGCAGTAGCAAATAGTGATAGAAACAACTGGTCTACTAGCCATACTCATGATGACATACATAAGTTTCCAAGGTAACTAAAAGAGCAGGCTAAATCTCACCACATGATAATCATCTGCTACTTTGCTCTTGCAGATTTTCCCTTCCCTAGTTTATCAAACTAATACCTCTTCCACTTCTCCAAAAGAATTAAGCATGTCAATTTCCTCATGCTGAGTTATGGGTGTTCAAATTGGCAAATTACAGATTTGAGTATTTCTGCACACTTGAATTTTAGAAGTTTCAGTGTTATTAGGCAAAACTATGACCTGGTCATTCAATAAATTTTAATGACAGGAAGTTTTTTGTTGCAATTCACTAGGGTCATAAAACACAAGCAAGATCTATGATTTTTACCTGTTTCATGACAAATAAAATCTTTGCATAATGAAAAAATAAATAATCTATTTTGAACAATGTTGTGTGCCATGAGCCAAAGTAATGGGGACCATGCTTTAATTCCTGAAATAGATAATCTTGGCATATCCATGATATTTCATTCCTTCACCCCTTCCCCCTTCTATCCCAGCAAGGTTTGCATGGTGTAGTTTCTGCAACCACCTAATCGGTAGGTTGGAATTTTAAAATTAGTCTGCTTGCTGGATATCTTTTCATGGATTAATTGATGGTTTGGATATAAAAGATGGGAAAAAGAGCAAGCAGACTTATATGCTGTACCTGTTGGAGTGACCACCTGCTTCTCAGTGAATGGCAGATGACCAAGACCATGCTCCACAACCTAAATTGCAAAATAATTACTACAGTAATGATGAACATACTAGCCATTTGTATCCAACATCAACATTGTCATCGAAGAGTAGGAAGTACACGGGATAATTTACCAGACGAATTAGCCGATCTGAATAGAAGACAAAGTCAGGTGTCGTTATCTCCCTATCACGAATGAGTGTATGCATTCCTCGTATCTGTTATCATAAGACTCGAGTAACATTAATAATACAAGATCTAACCACTGAAACAACAAAATATATGAAGATTGGGATGTTCATCGAGTAGATTTGATAGATCATCACAGGGAGCAATTCAACAAAGAAATTACCTGGAATGTTGATTGAATAACATATACATTGGGATAAATTTTGCACAAGTCATGCTGACCAAGCTTTGTCCGGATGTGTTGTACAATTAAATCAATTGCAACATGGTTATCCCTTCCACGTGGTATGATAACATCAGCATATTTTTTTGATGGCAGCACAAAATCATCAAAAGCAGGCTTGACAAACCTTCCATACTGCAGACCCAATAAAATATTTAACAATTCATGAACACCAGAAATATGATTTCCACAAGTTAAAAGGTCCAGAAGAAAGGCCATATCATCGAGAGATCCCCTTATAAGCAGCTTATCATGGCATGCTTCAATAACTTTGAATATCAATGTAAAAATAAATGCTTACAATCTGCTAATTTTGGTAATGTAGTTTTCATGACTAAAACTCTTCAATTATCCTAGACCAAGGGCTCTAAGAGAATTCCAAGCGAAGGTTGAGTATCAGTTGTTTATATAAACATCATAGAGTCTTTCAGAACATTACTTGATTTATATGCCACACATCTTGCACATCATTGTTCCTACGTTAAGGAGGAAAGAAAAAAGAAAAATAAAGGTTCTGAAATCTCTGGAAATATTGTGTATGCATTAGAAATTTAAGTTTTAGCAACTATAATTGAATATCAAATAGAGGATTGTATCATGGAAAGAAATTAGGAGAGCCTTTCGGGATAAGTAATCATAAATGGCATGAAATGACTTTTCTCCTTGATAGAAATATGCAACATTTAAGCTCAAGTTGCGACAAACAGTATGCTTCATGAACAGAGAATGACAGGTAATGCAGAAGGGATGAAACGATACAGAGACACTGATGCTGGGTAACAATTAGTAAGGCTAGTCATACAAAGCAGAAGGATACCACGAATTACCTAAGATGAAGGATAAAAAACATGAAGAGATAGTTATCATATTAGGAAGAAAAGGATATCTGAAGAGTAAGTGAATAATAATCAGTAGATCACAAAAAAAGACAAAAGATAGCAAAACAGATTTTGCTAGAATATCAAACAAGTTGCTAAACAAGGACTGTGCTGAGGAAGCCCAGATTGTTAGCAAATAGATGTACGTCTCTACTATCATAATGCAGAGATACTGATATATTAAGAAGAAAAAGACATCTGAAGACCGGATGAACAACAATCATTTGATCAAAAGAACGAATGAAAATTTCAGCCCAAAAGAAAAAAAATGAAAGTAGGTAAAATAGGTATTGCTAGAATTCAAACAAGTTGCTAAACAAGGACTCTCCTAAAGAAGCATAGATTGTTAGGAAATATATGCACATCTCTACAATCATGATGCAGACTCTGGAATGTGGGATCTACATCCACTCGCTTTAACACAGTTCATCTCCAAGAGCAATCCTTGAGTCGGGTCCCTCCCTATTCTTTTATATATAAACAGTTTCATAAGACATAGGCCCCTTAATTTTCACTCCAAGGTAGAGATAGAAGTAAACGAAGATTAAAAGATGAGTATACTTATCAAACATACTCCAAACAATCTTGACTGATGGAAATCATGGCAATCTAACAAATTTTCTCGTCTTTTCTAAAGAAAACAGAAAAAGGAAAATCACAGGCATTGCATCTGCCAAATCCTAGTCACTTTCACAGGTCATAAAAGCTGAGAAAGATATGAGAAAGGCCCGCAAGGCTGGGACCACATTACTAGACTCATTTGGTCGATTGGCTTATTAAAAGAGATCCATGTGGAATGATAGTACAGAAAAGCTGAAAACTCACTTTCAGTTTCAATCAGATAAGTTTCAGTCTCAGCAATTTCAACTCCAGTTTCAGCAATTTCAATTGAAACAATGTAAACAAAAAAAGTATCAGTAAAATTAAGAGCACAATAAATAATAAATAAAATAATATGAAGTCAAGAAAATAAATTAGACATCATCATAGAGCGATTTTATTGTTTCAGGCCTTTAGATATATCCTTTCATTGGTTTCCCACAGGGACAGCCAAAAGACTATTTTTAAAAATAAAAATGTCAAAATATGTACAGTACAAGATGGCATCTAACATAATGAAATCTAATTGCCTATGACATTTGAATTTTCAACTGTCCAAGCCTATGCCAAAAACTTTATCTTCCTTTAAATTTCTTTGGAAAATAATGTTGCAATGCTTCCAAATCTTCTCAAGACAAGGGGAAAAATATTAAGGTTAATCTACAGAAAATGCTTTCAAGGTCAAAAATAATGAAAAAAAGGCAAGATTTTGCTATAAATAACTTATAAATACAATGAATTATGGCCCGCATAATAGCATTGACCAAAACTCCAAAAACAGCCAATTTCAGGTAAAAGCAAAACATTTTAGTTTCCATTGCAGAATCTCTCGTCAAACTTCAAACACTGGACCATAAGATGGCATGAGTCCATAGAAGTGATGGTAAGGTAGAGGACTGCACTGATCATTCTTCTTTTTTGTCTTTCTAAAAACAAGAAAGATGTGCAATTATGCAAATTTGTCTAATGACATTCTAGAACCACAGAAGATTCACATCGATGGCAAATGTAGTGATTTTAGCATATAAAGAATGAGGGCTACTTTAATTGCACAAGCTATTAGGAAACTAAAGCAATGGAGTGAAGATGAAAACAGATGAGAATCACATCAACGAATAAGCCAAGCTCTATACCAAGTATAATCGACAAAGAAGCAAAGTTTATAATGATAAATTGCTAGAAAATTTAGGATAAGAGGAAAAATCTAAATATGATTTTCAATGGCCCAGAAAAAGCACATGGTAAAGTCTTGCATTTTGTTTGGTGTCTTGATTGAATTTGAAGAAAAGTTTCTCATTAAGCTACGTGAAGATCAGGTCAACTGTTAGCACGAAACAAATGCGAACCACCATTAATTAGAACGACCATTAAAAGTTCAAGAGTGCTTCAACATGTGACAAAAATACAATGATAATGCCTTCCAGAAGAATTTGCATAGCACATATGGAACATGAGAATCCAAAGCACATACAATGATGAATCCTTGGAATTGCATGCCCTATAAGCCATTAATATTGATGAAATTAAGAAAATGAATCTTATGTTTACACACACACACACATATGTCATAATGCAATTATCAGTGTATTTCGCATTGACTTGTGCTTGGTCCACTGGGCTTGCCCTAGATGTCACACCCCTCTGCTCAGCAACTAGAGGTTTTGGATTCAATGCCAGGGCACATTCTTCAAAATTATGAACCTGGGAAATGATACATAGGAGGGTCACCTCCTTCCTTTCTCAGAAGGAAAAAGGACTTGTGGTTTGGAAAAGAAGCCTCTAGGTTTTGGTTAAAAAATACCAAATGTTCACACAACTTTTTCTCTGTAGCTATAAGTGAGTTTGGGTACTCACATCTTTTGGCGCTGATAGGTGATAGAAAAGTTTTCAAGGAAAAGATATTCTAGTGGTGGTAAATATCCGTAAATCTAAAACTTATAGTTAGGCCTTGATTAGTTCAAGATGTGTGGATTTGCATACGACTGTAGTTTTGAGTCTTCAGATGATACATGTCCTTTCTTTGTTTGCTTAAACATGCGTTCCTTTCTAATACAACATCTTGATGTAAGAGAACTGACAACAATTTTGCTCTATGTACATAGTCTGTTGAGGTGCTGAGTGCATGTGTTTAGTCCCATAAAAAGATTTCCAGATTACAATATAAAAGCCAACAATGTAAACAATAATAATAATAATAAATCCAAGTCAACAACATAGAAATCAACTTTAAATTAAAACTCTACCTGTTCAAGCACTGAGTTCACATCTCTACCTCTCTCGACTGTATCACGCCTTATTCTTCGGGCCAGCCTTATATCAGCATCTAAATGCAGCACATAGAAGAGAATGGAATAAGAGACATGTAGGAAAATGTGCTATAACAGAGATTAAAATGATGCATATCTGTTCAAATCCAAAATTATACAAATTAACATCATTTCATGTCCAAATGCACTAGTTTTAATCACATTAGAGAAAAAATGGGAAGATCAAAGAGTTACTTCAGCTTTAAAATGGCAAAGGCCTTTTATCTAACATGAAATATTAACCTGCACTTGATTTACATCCACCTGGCAACTTAAATTTAAAATCTCTCCAATTACTCGTTAAATTTTATCTCTCTCTCTCTCTCTGTTTTTTTTTGGCTGCAGGTTGCAATTAACCAGATACTATACTTTTTGCTAATTTATTGTCAAGCATCCCGTGTACTTCAACTAAATTATATGTTCAGTGACTAAGTATGGTTTCAGAAACTATTACTCAAAATAAGATGTTTCACATAGCAACATCCCTAATTTACCAACAACATAGCATCAAAGTACAGGTGATCTCCATTTTTGTCTACTTAACTAGATAACGGAGCAGTATGGAGTTTTCCTTGGGTATGAAGCGTGAAGTTCTAAAGAGCTTGTCATTTGCTTCTTTTACATATAATCTATCTGAAACCAAATCAACTTCTAGGAACAATGAATAGCCTGCTTGTCAAATACTTGGTTGCAGCATGCCAACTTTTCCTTGTAAATAAAAACCTACTAGAAATGTGAAGTAGTGGTTTCACATATATACAATCTGAGACTTTGCAAGCTTTTAAATATTGATATTTTAGGAAATATTTGGTTTTTCATGCAACAAACTTTGGGAAATCTTTGCTTCTTTATCCCTCCATCACAACTATTCCATGCGTGTCATATGAACTTATATAAAATTCAGAATATCATTACATGCACAAACAATGATACAATATCATTGCAGCTGGGTGATCAAAAGCCACCATTGAATGGACTGCATTAATGGATTACCCGGTTGTTATAAATAATCCGCTTCAACTTTAAAAAAGAAAGAAAGAAAGAAACATGAACAGTCATATATGCACAAAGTAAGGCAAGAGACCTGTGTCCACAAAAATCTTCATGTCCATCAAGTTACGGACTCGTGGGTCATGGAAAACTAAAATTCCCTCCAAAATAATGACATCTGATGCATTAACCTAATAAAAGATCCTTGATCAGAACATATCAAGAGCTACTCTTCCAAACCAAGATAACAAGAAATAATACATGCTTACAATTACAAAATGATGAAAGTATGTCCTGCATCATTTTTATCACAAAGATTCTTTTATAGAAAGAACTTTATCAATCATAAATAAAGAAAGGATTTCCTAATATTTCAGTTAGCATTTATTGGTAATCATGCAGTTAAGCTTTTAGAATTTAGAGGCTATTCTGAGCAAAATACAATACTGCTACTAAAAAAGGGGAGAAAAACCTTAAAAGATGCAAAAAGATAAGTCAAGACATCAGGATAAAGATGGCACAAAGTTCTCTTTCAAGAATGACTTCAATGACATTGTTCCAATCACCCCTCTACCTAAATGAAATTACACCCTAGAACTTACTGTATTATCTGACCTCTTCGAAGGTCATTAAGTTCATTAGCCTCACTATTGTTCTACCATTATTGTGCACGTTCATTAAATCCTACCTCTCTCTACCAGAAATCATTAGGAATAAGCACCCCATGCTTAGTATGGTATTATTTCCAACTGTTATACACAATGAAGCCTTTTCAGTAGTCCATAAGGCCCCCCTGGTTGCCCATATTTCCACTATCAAACATCAGGAGTATAGGACCTGCAGTAGGCCACACAGGTCAGCTGATCTGAGACCACAAAACTCTAGAACAAAGTTCATAGCTGGTTTACGAACCTAATAGTTTATTAATCATCCACCAGGAGGAGTTTCACCTCTGGATGTCTCATATAGATATATTTCTTTAAGATATATATAGCAGGTAGTTCATTAAAACAAAAAACACTGACACTTTAGTTTATCTCGTCTCACTTCAGCATGCAAAAAACAAATCGGTTCTACAGAGATGTGTTTTTTGGTAATGAAGAGGAAACTTAAAAATTTGGTATGAAGAAACAAGACCATGGTACATATTGCTCAATATCAGTATTGCAATTTGCGTCACTGTAAATGATCTATTGTTATAACATTTTAAATAATCATGGTATCTAGTTTGCAACAACTATTCCTTGGCTTTAAGATGACATTCAACATAAGAGGTCCAGAAAAGATGTATATAAATGAAGGTTAGATAAGTTAAAAATTTTTGTTGTTTATAATTGAAAATAGGGCTCATACAAAAAGCAAGAGCAGGATTGGGAACCTCCATTCAAAAAAAAAGGTTGGACACCATGATTTAATCTTTTCTAAATCTAAAGCACTTTTCATCACCTCAATCTTAATTATTGGAAAAATGCTTATTAACTCTGAAAGCTTGGCAACTTGTTAATGTCTACAAGTATCACCAGTTTATATGAAAAACTTAAAGAATATATATATTCAACTTTCAATCAAAAGTTACGAAAATCCTGATGTTTGAGATATCATTTGTGTATCATCTAGTATCTGGTGTATATTATATTAGGAACATAGAAAACCAAATGAGTCAGTCCATCAGTCAAACCTACATAGTTCTTGCATCACTATGGGGTTTTCACCAAAATCATTGACTGCACTTGCCATATCTACAATGTCATTTGATCTTATAGCACCAATAGCTTTTATTATTGGACTGCTTATTGCTTCACATATTAAAGTTAATAATATACGCACACCCGTTGCAAAATTAAGATCCTGCCACTCAAATAGGATAGTCATAAATCCCAAGATATCATAAATATAAGTTTATCTTTGTTTGTTGAAGAAAAAAAAGATGAAAGCTTTAACATCTGAGAAGCAAATTAACAATGATCAGCTTCTAGTCTATAAATGTTGATAGTGAAAAAATCCATGAGAGCAGCTGCTGTTGTTGGCAACATCATCTTTTACATTAGTCGACTAAGTACTACGATTAAGGAATAAGCTCAATGTTAGGGCAAAATGAATTCGACTTTTCCTCCTCCAAGGAAAACAATATGAACCCTAAGAAAACCCTGAATTATCCTTTCTTGGCAAGATAACATTCCTTCAAAATAAATCTCTTTTTTGTTGTTGAAGAGAAAACATGATTATAAATGAACTACCTCCTAAAAATTCAATAAGGAGAACCTTTACAAGGTATTAATATATTTGAGTTATCTGCTTGATGACATACCTTTCTGAAACTTTCGGAGCACCTCCGGTGGCTTTTAAAATCATAGATAGGAACATTGACGGATTGCCCACCTTTAAGCTTGCCCATGCACTCTACAAGTTGTTCAGTATCAAAGGAATCTGCAAAGATACAAGTATCAGACATCCAAAGCAAATTCATATAAACAATTTTCTCAATTAAAAAACACATCTGAATCCTATGCTCATCACTGCTGTGTGCCCTGTATCATTTCCATCAAATTACAAGTAACAAGAGTAAAAATAACATATCATTAAACTTTTACCTGGATGGTCAAAATTGTAGTCATTGACATGCTCTGCTTCTTCTGCTGTCAGTCCACGGTAAAATGAATCCTGCATGGTCACAACTTTTACATCAATATACGGGGCAAATTGATTCACCAAAAAAGTTCAATAGTGGGAAATCTTAGTAACGCATATTTTGTAGCTTCACAACTAGATAAATGAATTCATGAATATAGAAAACATCAACTCATAATAGTTAAATTATATCTCAATCTGCCACATGCAACATAAGTTCTGATATTTGAGCCAAAATATGATCAAAGAAAATGGATAGAAATGGAGTAGGGAGGTGGTGGAGTAATAAGGTGAAATGGTCTAATCCCTTACCTTATTTTTAAATCTTGATGCACCATCCTTCTTAGACTACAGTAATCATTCTAATATGTTGCAACTGACAACTTGGTAATGTCTAAGTCAGAGCCTCGAATGTACACTTTACTCTTTGAATTTGTCTAGCATTGCTGTTTTAAATTGAACGAGAGTTCAACAGTGGCTGTATATATTCAGGAAATTTATGAAGAACTAGCTTATAACCCCATGCTCTATTTTATTTCTTTTGAAAATTAATACATGTAAATAACTATTTTATAAACTATTAATGGGGTATATATTAAATATCAATGTAGAAGATTCATTTAGTGGATGTGGAAAGGGAGTGTCACCCTTCTCTTTCTGTTAAACTACCAAAATGCCCTCCATCAGGATGGAATTTAATGCCACGCTAAGCTCCAAAATACCCTTCCCTTTCTTTAGACATGGCGAATGGAGGCTCGGCCAACATAGAGCTTCCATTTTAATATATATATATATATATATATATATATATATATATATATATATATATATATATATATATATATATATCTTTTGAAAGTTAATGCACATAAATAAATATTTCATAAAATATTAATGGAGAAGACTCTTTTAATTAACGTGGAATGGGAGTGCTACCCTTCTCTTTCAGTTAAACTACCAAAATGCCCTCCATCATTATGGAAGTTAATGCCACGCTAAGCTCCAAAATACCCTTCCCTTTCTTTACACATGGCGAATGGAGACTTTGCCAACACAGAGCCTCCATTTTAACATATATATGTATTAGATGCTACAACTGTCAGTATGAGGTTTTAATTTCAGGCCTGAGAATCCCTATCAACAGCACATTTTGAATTTATTTCAGTCAGATGGGGTAAATAAATTGGCAGATCGAAATATGGTTCCTATATTCACGTATTTTATGTGTAAGGGAATTTCAATGCCAGTTAACTTGGTCAAGTAATGTATGGAGTAATAAATCTTGGATACAGTATAATTAGGGATGGCAATGGGTAGGGTTTGGGGCAGGTATTGTACTACCTATCCTCAAATCCAAACTTAATACCCATACCCAAATCCTACCCGATACCCGATCGGTAAGAAAAGAGATACTCATCCCCATACCCAATGGGTTCGGAGATACCCATAGATACCCATTTTTTCATACCCAACCCATATCCACCCCATGCCTATCCCATACCCAAAAAAACTAAATAACCAAAATAATTTTATGCATATTATCAATCAAAATAAAATTATCAATTCAACATAGAACATAATTTATAAGTCAAGATTTATAAAAATCAAAGATAGAAATAAAATTACAATTCAACATAGAACATATAAATAACCAAAATAATTTTATGCATATTATCAACCAAAATAAAATTACCAAAACAGAATTATAAACATATATATTCGGGTATGGGTTCGGGTATTACCCATACCTGAAGGTTCAGATCGGGTTCAGGTTCGGGTTCGGATAGAAAACAGCACTACCGATACCCTACCCATATCCGTGCTATAATTTTCGGATTTTACGCAAACCCGAACCCAAACCCGGTCAAACCCTATTTTTCGGGTTTGACCGGGTTTGGGTAGGGTGCATACCCATTGGGTCGGGTCGATTTTGCCATCCCTAAGTATAATAACCTTAAAAGGAAGCTAGAAGGCTTATATATTGTCAGGTGCAAGATAAACTAAGAGAGAGTGGTTTTACACCACAAGAAAAGAAAAAGGAAAGACAATAATAAGATGATGAAAAAGAAAAGGGATGGCCTATCTAGGTCTCGAAACAAGGCCTAGAAATATTACTACCAAGCATCTTTTTGGCCAGTCAAGAATGTTCATGGTACTATATAGGAACCGGGCATACTTGCTGGCATGCAGTTAATGGATTCTGAGTATACCTTGTAAATCAAATATATAAAAAGATAATTATCAGGAAAAGAAAATACAAAGGGTTAAAAAAACAACTAGTATAAAATCTTATATGAGGAGCCTTTTTGAGAACAATCACTTAATACCGTGCATCATATTCAAAGAAGTAAGGTACATTAGCAATACCAAGAAATACCCTGGAATGAAATTGGATGATTGTCAAGCTTTTGAAACCAAAATTAGTCATATTCCAGCTCACATGGCATAGCTGTCCCTCGTAGAGCTTACATGAATAGACAAGCTATGCCATACAACTAATACAGTATTTGATTTCAATTCAGAGCAGCTCAGGGAAATAGATAGCAGTAAACACATGTGAATATGGGGTTTGGCTGTGTCAAACTAGGACATGAAGGAAGCCTAACATGGACATCTTAAGGTATTGGCTAGCCAGCCCAATTAGCAAGCCTACCAGGCATATAAAAGTGCCGCAAGTGTGTGACCAAGTAAAACAATACTTGATTTAACTAATTTCAGCTGGCACTGACTTTCTTTTTTGCTTCGTAAGCAGGTAAAGGAGTTTATGTGGAAGTCTTCAACAAAGATAATAGCATTAATTGAACACATTTAACAACGAAAGATAGTGTCTTTACATTTTATATAGCCTCATTGATTCAGAAACATAGACTTTAGAAGGTTAGTAGCAGGTATTCATTGATACATTCAAAAGCATATAAGTCACGGATGCTTCTGCAGATTTTTGAATGAGTGGAATAACATTAGCTTTTAAGTGATTTTGGCCCATTACACTCTCAATATCCATCTTGAGAAGGCCTCCTCTATTAAGTTCTCTCTTCCCTTTAAACCAGGGCTCTGCTGAGTCTCTATGCTCAAAATATATGGAGTCTTATTATGGAACAAGTTAGCACTGATTTAAGTTTCTAACCATATAGGCCCTGTTTGGCCCTCTTGTGCTGTGCTGTGCTTATAAGTGAAATAGCTATTGTACAAGCAGTGTGCTTTGCTTTGCTGCACTTTAAATTGAAGTAGAGAAAGATATTCGGTAATAGCCGCTATACTGTAAAGTTAAGTAAATAAAAATAGTTGACTATTTGGTAATAGCTGCTATGTTGTGTTGTTCTATCTTTTGAAGAGAAATTATATGAGTTTGTTCAAACTACATAATTTGTTGATATAATGTTCAATCTAACCGCACAAACTCAATGCAATCCTATCACGAATATCATCCATACTTGATGTAGGATTTTTATCCTCATTTTGCACATTATTTTCAGACTCTTCTTGAGGTACAAAATCAAGATTAGCAACAATAATTAAAAAAGCTGTGTCATCAGATGTTGTCCTTCAAATAAAATTGTGCAATGCCATTGATATTATGACCATGTCAACTTGTGTCTCAAATGGATGGTTAGGCATTCTATGCAATAACTTCCATCTTGCCTTCCAAATACCAAAAGTCTATGCAACAAAGCAGCTTTTGCTTGAGAAAAAAGCATCTCCTAAGGTGCTTTATAGAGTGGAAGGTAATATACCTAAAATCAAAGCACCCTGATTCTTCTTAAAGTAAAGCACTTAAAAAAGTTTTTGGTTACCAAACACCTCAATCTCAGCTTTTGTCTGCTTTACTTTGAAGCAAAGCAGATAAAGTAGAAAAAAAAGTAGGGCCAAACAGGGCCACAATCAAGTACTGTACGGTGACTTAAAAGGCTTCCCAAACCCTCCAACTAGCAACTAAGATGTAGATAACACCTCCTTCCACTGCTTTAAGGTAAAAAATCAACAAAACCATCAAACTATAACCAAAAATAATTCCACGTCCACTATTGGAAAAATAAACTATAAGCAATAAGTAAAGTTCAGTGAACGATATTGCAAATATACAAAAAGCTGTGTGCTTTTCATTACTTCGAAACTGCAATACATAAAGCAAAAAAGAAACAATACATCAAGATGCCTTGATATTATCAATATATGCAAATAAAAAAAAGATCAAAAAGTCATATTTCGGAGTAAACCAACTCAGCATCCATAGCATAATGAATGTTACCCACATCCCTCCCTCACCAAATCCCCTCCACCAAACTTAAAGAATAAAAACTCAATCTCCATATTCACATTTTACGCTGCCATTATGTCTGTTCAATTCTGTCCTCATGAGAAGCTGAGATCAAAATCAAAACTTTACAGCACCCATGACATTTATAATCAAAGGAATAATAAAAAAGATCGAAAAGGAGCTTGCTCTGATAAGAGGAGATCGCAAGATCTCAAAAACTAAATCGTTCTACTACCTGATTGACGAGAACGACGCGGTGATCGTGGAGCTGCTGGATGATCATGTCGCAGACCGTCGTCTTCCCCGACGCCGTACCCCCCGAAACCCCTAAGCCAGATCACAGATCACAGAACAAGATAAAAAAACACTTCTTAATCGAGTTTCCGAGAGAGAGGTGAGGAATATGCGATGAGGGTTACCGATGACGAAGGGCTGGCGGGCGACGACGGAGGAGTCATCGACGGGGATGTGGTTGGCGTGGGCAGAGGAGGGGGAGGAAGGGGTCGAAGGGGAGGAGAGGCGGAGCGAGTCGAGGCGGAGGCCGCTGAAATGGGCGCTACCGGCCGCCTCCATCGCGTCGTCCATCGCCTTGTCCGGCATCAGATCGATCTCCCAAGGGTTTAAACTGAAGGAGGAGAAAGAGTCGTTGCGTTTTGGTTCTGGGCTCTACACGCCGTCGTGGGCTCCCTTCCCGCAAAGGTAGCGGAGACTGGAGGAGGAAAGGGACTTTGACGGATGCGCGCGGAGACGGGAACAAAGTTGACAAGGATACGTTTCGTTTCTTAGTTGGCGAAGATCATATCACTACATCAAATTAGAATAGACTGAGAATTTTTTTTTTTCTCTTTTAGTACCTGTATGGTGGATCAAGAGACTAAATTCTCTCCCGCTTCCACCCATCATGACGTTATGTTAGGATTTAGGTGTAGGTTTGAATCCTACCGAAGGATCAGATCCCCTAGCATATTCTGATAAATATCTATCGTTAGCAAATTCACACAATTAAATAGGCAGAAATATTTATACCGCATTTTGTTAGAAAATATATTGTTAGAACAATTGAATCTGTTCTCTCTGAAGGCCAACCGATGGTATGTCAGCGATTGACGATGGACCACCAAAACTACATTACAAAATGAGTTTCGGTTCAATTACAACATATCATCCGACTCTCGATGGTTTTAATGGACAGAATTGCCGACTTTCAATCGATGGACTGGTTGACTATCAGCAATTCTCAATTAACTTTCCAGGTGGATATAGATCAACTACAAGGCCCATCATCCGACTAGCAATCGATAACATGGATACAGATATCCGACTATCAGTCAGCCACACCGATATACAGTCAGAAATTCTCAATCAACTCCTTGGCAGGACCAAGTCAACTGTAACAATTCGTCTGACTGCACAATTGCTGACCATTTGGTATATCAGAGTTAACAACCGATGGTCAGTCGGCATATCTGAAGTACTGAATATGGTCGGTTTACAAAGATCACCGACATAAAGCCGGCATATTAGAAACCATTAGCATATAAAGCATGTAATGACTATATACCACAATCATCAGTGGGTATGAACTGTCCATCCCACGATCACATAGTACCAGAATAAGTGAAACCCATGTGCCTAACCGTTACAAATAGTTACCAACAATTCATCTATAAAAAAGAGGTAAATAAACTGTGTTGGCAACACACTTTTGGGCAAATACTCTATCACTTTTTATATTCAACTTACTGTTCGCCCACTCCCCATCGACTTAGATATTAAAGGGTCCCTGCCAGACATAATTTCGGCTAGTGGACTTTATTTTACAGATGCTCTTCTCCAACAATGGACGCAACAGGAGATTGGTCGCAACAAATTGATGCGCCAGGTAGAGGGATGGGAGCGAAAGAATCTGATTATGACAAAAATAAGAGCTCAAAACAACTTCACCAGCTTCATCAGGCAGTCTTCCCTCTGGGAAGACCTCCCTCCTCCACCTCCAATGGTAGAGATCAGTTCTTCATATTCCGTTATCACTACGGATGTCCAACTCGCTGCTTTAATGCAGCAGATGAAAGTGCTGATGGAGGCAGTGCATAGCCTCCAACAGCAGCAGCACCCAATAGTGGAGGAGCCGGCAATGCATATAGTGTCATCCAGACACAGTCATCGTGCTCCATGACAATCTCTTTCTCCATCTCTGGAATGACATCCATCTCGACATTCTCATCATGTCAAGCCAGCACCTTCCCGACACTCTCACTGTGCCGCCCGCCACTCACGGCGGTCTCCTTCTCATTCCCAACATCATAGCATTAAGAAAGAGAAAAGGCCACGCGCACCTTCGACTTCTTGATTCTCGAGTTCTTCAGGGGACTCTATCTCTGGATTCTCACAGCAACGACAGCTCGACGACTATGAGCACAAATTTAAAGAAATCGACCACCAATTCGTCCAACTTTGAGTGGATGACCGAGGGTCCTCCAACAATCTTGGCATCCATACTGCTCCATCTTTCTCCCAGCGCATCTTGGATGAGTCGATTCCGTCAAAATTCAAGATGCCACGATGGAGCCATATGATGGTTCCACTGATCCGATTGACCATCTGAAGAGCTACAATTTTCTCATAATGATCCAAAAAGTAACTGACACCCTCTTATGCATTGGCTTTTCGGCTACCATTCAGAAAGCTACTCGAGCCTGGTACTCTGGGCTCCAACTGAAAAGCATTCACTCTTTCCAGCAGCTGGAACAATCGTTCGTGGCCCACTTCAGTATCAGCCGAAGGATGCCGCAAACATCTGATAGTCTCTTCTCCATCAAACAGGATGAAGGAGAGACACTAAGAGACTTCATGGTATGTTTCAACACCACTATATTTGAGGTCCAGGACCTCAACAAAGATATGGCCATCTTGGCCATGAAGAGAGGTCTGAGGAGATCCAGATTCACTTACTCTCTGGATAAGATTTTTCTTCAGACTTATGTAGAACTTCTAGAGTGCGCATATAAGTACATTCGCGTGGATGAAGGTGCTACTGATCGGTGCCAAACAAAAAGAAAAGATCAAAAGAAAAAAAATAAAAGAAGAGTGGAGCTTTGGCTGAATTAAGTCAGCCAACAACTAATAAAGAAGCTTCACCCCACCGATGGAGTCCAAGGCCAAACAATTATGGCAACAGGTATGATTTTTACACTCCTCTCTCTACTCCTCTATGCAAATTTTGATGGAGATCGAGGGTGAGGAATACCTCCATCACCCCCCACCGATGAAAGCACCACCAAAGAGCTATGATAAGAAGAAATACTGTTGGTTCTATCGTGATCATGATCATGATACCAAACAGTGCATTCAACTCAGAGATGAGATAGAAGTCCTGATTCGATAAGACTAGCTCGTAAAGTTCTAACGGGACCATCCAACTCAACCTCCTACTGATCGACAACCTCAGCTTCAATTTGAGAAAATGCATGACAACAGATCGACGGCGGGAGTCATCAATAGATTTTTGGATGATCGAGAGACTGGAGGGTAACTTTCGAAGAAGAGTTAGCTAAAAAGCAATGACTCAATAACGTAATCTCTTTTTTGGATGAAGATGTTTGGAGAATATAGACTCTCCATGATGATACTGTCATCATCTTAACGATGATAGTAAATTATGATGTAAAAAGAATCTTGATAGATAATGAAAATTCAATAGATGTTATATTTTACTCGACTTTCTTTCGAATGTGACTATCGACCGGCCGATTCAGAAGAGTCTCGACGCTCTTGATCGGTTTCACTAGAGATGCAGTCAGTATAGAAGGAGAAATTACTCTTTCTCTAACTGTAGAAACTGACTCATGACAAAGCACCATTCTCTTAATATTCACAATTGTCTGAGTCCCTTCAGCTTACAATGCCATACTCGGACGATCGAGACTTAACGCATTGAGAGTGATGGCGTCGACATATCATCTACTTATCCAATTTTCGACAAAGAGCGGAGTCAGAGAAATGCATGGGGATCAACAACTAGCCTGATACTGCTTCATGATTTCTATCGAAAGCAGTAAGCCTGAAGATCCTCTATCGATTGACAAATTGGATTAGAGGGAGAATGAAGAAAGGGGTGAGCTAGCTGAGCAACTGGTTTTGATTCCACTGAGAGAAGATGACGCTACAAAGATAATTCAAATTAGATCACAATAATCTGATCCAGAGCAAAAATAGCTAGTGGACTTATTGAGGGCAAACACTGACATTTTTTGCTTGATCGATGATTGACATGACAGAAATTTCTCCAAAAGTAATAACTCACCGATTAAATATCAATCTCAAAGTTAAATCGATAAGACAGAAAAAAAGATTTTTTATCCTTGAAAGACAGAAGGTCATCGACAAAGAAGTTGACAAGATCCTCGCAGTCGGCTTCATCAAAGAAGCCAACTATCTCGATTGACTTATCAATATCGTAATGGTAAAAAAAATCAACAGAAAGTGGTGAATCTATATCAACTATACCAATCTAAATGAAGCATGTCTAAAAGATAATTTTTTCTTATCAAAGATTGACCAACTAGTCGATACAAAATCGAGGCATTGACTTTTGAGTTTCATGGATATCTTTACAGGCTACAATCAGATCCGAATGATATTCGAGGACGAGGAGCATACAGCCTTCACAACCAACAAAAGTATCTACTACTACAAATGATGCCATTCGGTTTAAAAAAATATCGGAGTGACTTACCAATGACTGGTCAATAAGATGTTCAAGACATAAATCTGATGTAACATGAAAATTTACGTCGACAACATGCTAGTAAAGGGTGCCCAGACCCATAATCATGTTCGAGACTTAAAGAAAGCCTTCGATATACTTTGACAACATCGGATGAAGCTAAATCCTACTAAGTGTGCATTCGAAGTGACTGTCAAAAATTTTTTTGGATTTCTCATATCGCAATGAAGAATCAAGGCTAACTCAGAGAAGATAGGCTAACTCAGAGAAGATAAAGGTCATCATCGATATGAAGCATCCCAACTCTAGGAGAGAGATGCAACAACTCCATGAAAGGATTGCTGTACTTAGCTGATTCATCTCGAAGTCGACTAAAAGATGTCCGCCCTTCTTTAAGACTTTACAGCAAACAAAATATTTTTCATGGTCGGATGAATACCGATAGTCTTTCGAAAATCTGAATAAATATTTGACGTCTCCTCCACTACTTACAAAATCAAAGGTGGAAGAGACACTGTATCTCTACTTGGCAACATTATCTGAAGCAGTTAGTTCGGTTCTTATCCGAAAGGATAAAAATCAAATCCAACGGCCTATCTCTTGCACTAGTAAGGTACTCCATAATGCCGAAACAAGATATTCAAAGATGAAAAAGATAATCTATACTCTGATTATATCAGCACAATAACTTCGATCATACTTTCAAACACATTCGATAGTCGTGTTGACAGACCAGCTTTTGAAGGTGATCTTGCATCAACCAGATACTTTCGATCGGATAGCAAAATGGGCGATTAAACTAACTGAGTTTGATATATAATATCGTCCACACTCATCAATGAAGGCTCAAGTCTTGGTTGACTTTGTCACCAAATGTATTATACCTGACGATAGACCTGAGCATAAATTTGATGACAAGTCAGGAGAAGTTAAAAATGCTGAGGTCGAACCTCAATCGATATGGATGCTTCATGTTGATGGAGCATCTATGCCCAGAGGAGTGGGACTGGCCTCATCCTTACCAACTTCGAAGGGACTGTAATCGAATATATCATTCGATTTAACTTTAAAGCATCAAATAATCAAGCCGAATATGAAGTATTGCTAGTTGGCTTAAAGATTGTCAAGGAGCTCAACATAGACATCTTGAAAGTCTTCACCGACTCACAACTAATTATAGGATAAGTCAAGAATGAATTTGAAGTTCGAGATCCGACTATGATGAAGTACCTTCAGAAGGTGAAAGATCTCATGCAAACCTTTAAGTATTTTTAGATCTCTCATATTTTGAGAATGAAGAATGCACGAGCCGATATACTTTCTCAACTAGCAACTACTTTGTCCAACCTACTCGATTGAACATTCATCGAATATCTGGAATAATTGAGTATCAACAAGGTCGACAAAGTATTGCAAATAAATGGTGAATCAAGTTGAATGGATCCAATCATCCAGTACTTGACAGATGGGACTTTATCTGGAGATCCCTTAAAAGCCAAACAATTAAGATGGACGACTTCACAATATGTCTTGTTGAATGGATAGCCATACAAGAGAACAATCTCACTTCCATTGTTAAAGTGTTTAAATCCTATTGATGCTGACTATGCTCTCCAAGAAGCCCATGAAGAGATTTATGAAAATCACTTAGGGGTAAGTCATTAGCTTACAAAGTTCTACGACAGGAGTATTACTGACCCACCATGAAAAAAGATGCAGCTAAGCTTGTTCGAAGGTACGAACCATGTCAGAAATCTGCCAACATACAGCATCAATCAGTCAGCCAGTTGACATCAATCATTGCACCATTGCCATTCGCATAATGGAGAATTGACATGCTCGATCCCTTCCCTCCATTGTCTGGTCAAAGAAAATTTCTGATGGTTGCAGTAGACTACTTCACCAAATGGATGGAAGCTGAACCCCTGATGCAGATGACTGAAGACAAGATGGAAAACTTTGATCAGAAGTCAATCATATACAGATTTGGATTATCATATACCATCATCACCGATAATAGTCAACAATTTGATAATCAAAACTTCAAAGAATTTTGTGCAAAGCTACATATTACATACAAATTTACTTCTGTCGGCCATCCACAGTCTAATGATGAGGTGGAGGTGACAAACCGAATAATTCTACATAATTTCAAAATCTGACTAAATGAAGCCAAGGTCTCTAAGTGAAAAAATTATATCCGATCTTATGGACAAATCAGACAACTCCTTACATCCCAATAGAAGAATTGCCGTTCGACCTGGCCTATGGAACGAAAGCAGTGGTCCCAATAAAAATTGGATTGCCATCAATGAGAGTCAAATAGTATGCAGAGCCAAGTAACTCCAAATATCGAAGAGCCAACTTGGACTTGCTTTCAGAGGTTCGATAGTAAACTCAAATTTGGATGGTTGCATACCAACAGAGTTGCCCGATATTATAATGCAAGGGTCAAGCCAAAGCTTTTCCTTTTTGGAGAATTGGTCTTGAGGAAGGTAGAAGTTTCAAAACCTTTAGACTAGGAGAAATTATCTTCAAATTGGAAAAGACCCTATCGAATGATCGAAACCCTCCATCCGGGTGCATACCGATGAGGGACTCTTGATGGAATGACTGTCCCCCGAATATGGAATGTCGACAACTTGAACATGTATTATCAATGAAGTTGTTCATTTGTACGGCACATTTGAAATAAAGTGATCAAATTTCAATTTTTCTTAGATATTCGACTATGATATCAGACGATAACCAATCGGCTAAAACGTGCCGACCCAATCTCGATCAGATGACTCTACATATCAACTTCGATCAATCGATTGGATTTACATACTGACTTCAGTCGGACAACTACATATGCCGACTCAGCTATGGCTGGACAGAACAATACATGACTGGCTCAACCATGGTTGAGTGGAACAATAAGTCGATTTGATCCCGACTAAATTAAAAAAATATACTGACTCGACTTCGATCGATTGAAGGATATTCGGCTTATCACCGTATATCGAATACTTAAAAAAATTTATGCCTAAAGTTCAGTTGGCTGATACCCGACTAATAGGTGAATTCTACGACTTCCACGACTTCAACTATCGATTCTGAGTCAGTTATTGATGATCGATTGTCCGACTCACATTCGACTGCATTGGCAATGACAACGAACAACAAATTTCAAGAGTTCAATACTTAGAAAATTTTTCATTTATTCATCAATAAAAGAGTACAAAATTGGATCCAAGGTCCAGTTACAAAAGAAAAGTCGGACTATCATCCGATAACAAAAAAGAAAATCTATGATAACTATACTGATCGACAATGGCCTCCTCCTCAACTGTGTCGGTAGCCACCGCAGCTCTGATTTCATGACCTTCGACTGTGGCCGATTCTACTTTGACCAACTTTGGTGTGGCTTCCTCTGTAGCTGGGATAGACTCTATTATAGTCGGTGCAGCTTCCTCAGTCGGGGCAGCCCCTTCAACGACTTCTTTTTTAGTCAGGGCCGTTGCTTCATCGGTTGGCTCCTCTTCTACCACCCCAATGGGATGGTGATGTGGCTCAAGTCGAGGCCCAGATAAATTTTTTGATGGTGTCTCTACCATCTTCATATCCAATCCAGTAGGTCATGTTGCCACCCTCAAGGATTTCATTCTTGAAATCCTCAGATGCTTTGTAATCATCAACGGCCTGCTCCCGTGCCTGACTGAGTGCCTCTCGGACTAACTTCACTTCCTTTTTGGTGGAAGCCGACTCTACATCGGCCAATGCCAACCTCTCCTTGGTAGCCCAATACCTTCCCCATTCCTTCTCCAGCTCCTCGATGCAACCATCATGTTTCCTCCAGAGCTGATTGATCGAGTGTTTCTTACTCTTGATTTGGGACTCTTGAGACTTAACGGTCTGCTAGACCGACTTTAATTCGGCTTTGACTGACTCCAACTCAGTCTTAACATGGGTGATTTTCTCTTGGAGCTCTTTCTCCCACTCAACCACCACCTTCTCCCATTTAGTTACCGCCTGAAGATGCTCCATGGCAGCAGCTTTTTTAGCATTGGTGGCCGCAACCTTTTCGATCCACATTCGACGAAAGTCTGTGATCTTTTGATAACCACTTTCCAGCATCGACATGTCGTGTGCTAATTGAAAAGAAAAGAGAACAAGTTAGAAAAATAAGTTAGAAAAGGCAATTGAAAAGTAAAATACTGACTTACACTGAGGATCATCGGATAGAAGGATGAGAATATTTCGGACACTGTCCCACTCTTCTTGCTCTTCCTATCAGCTGGAAGAAGTACAGCCTCAATGAGTCTCTTGGCCAACTTCGAGTTCGCCAAAGCCAACTCATCGGCTAGAATCTGAATGTCGAAGAGCTCCGTGAAGCCTGTCGATGAGCCATCATCATCGAGGTTGCCGATGCCTTCCCTCTTTCTCCAATAGGCGGTTGATCGCTTAATGCCGCCATCCATTCAGGCATTGAAGGTGCCTGAGATAATGTTGGCACCACGATGGCCAGTTCTGGTTGGGACATAAGAGTTGCCCGAGACTCCATCGATGTAGCTCTGGCCAATGGTGGTTCAGCGATGGTGACATCATCAACATCCGACTGCTCTGATGATAGGACTTTTGGTGGCGAAAGCACCATCGAGGCTGATAGTGTAATGACTGACTCAGTCTGAACCTTCATGATGACTATCGATGGAATGTCGATCTAACTCATCCTTGTCGAAGGAGTGTCGGCCAGCTTCCTCAGTCGGGGCAGCCCCTTCAATGACTTCTTCTTCAATCAGGGTCGTTGCTTCATCGGTTGGCTTCTCTTCTACCGCTCTGGCTGGGATGGTGATGTGGCTCAGGTCAAGGTCCAGATAAAATTTTCTGATGGTGTCTTTGCCATCTTCATATCCAATCTAGTAGACGGCATTGCCACCTTTAAGGATTTCATTCTTGAAATCCTCAGATGCTTTGTAATCATCGACGGCTGCTTCCGTGCCCGATTGAGTACCTCCCAAACTGACTTTGCTTCCTCTTTGGTGTAAGCCAACTCTGCATCAGCCAATGCTAATCTCTCCTTGGTGGCTCGATGCCTTCCCTAGTCCTTCTCCAACTCCTCGATGCAGCCATCACATTTCCTTCGGAGCTAATTGATCGAGTGCTTCTTGCTCTTGATTCGGGACTCCTGGGATTTAATGGTCTGCTGGGCCGACTCTAATTTGGCTCTGGCCGACTCCAACTCGGCCTTAACACAGAAGATTTTCTTTTGGAGCTCTTTCTCCCACTCAACCGCCACCTTCTTTCATTCAGTTACCACCTGAAGATGCTTGATGGCAGCGGCTTTTTCAGCATTGGCGGCCACAACCTTGTCAGTCCACATGCGGTGGAAGTCCATGATCTTTCAATAACCAGTCTTTAGCACCGACATGTCATGCATGAACTGAAAAGAGGAGAGAAGAAGTTAAAAAAATAAGTTAGAAAAGATAATTGAAAAGTAAAATACCGACTTATACTAAGAATCATTGGGTAGATGGATGAGAATATTTCGGACACTGTCTGACTCTTCATGCTCTCCCTATCAATCGAAAAAAGTGTAGCCTCAATGAGTCGCTTGACCAACTTCGAGTTTACCAAAGCTGACTCACCGACTGAAATTCGAATGTCGAAGAGCTCCATGAAGCCCGTCGATGGCCCATCATCCATCGAGGTTGGCGTGCCTTCCCTCGCTCTCCAGTAGGCAATTGATCGCTTGATGCTGCCATCCATTCAGGCATTGAAGGTGCCTGAGATAATATCGGCACCATGGTGGTCGATTCTGGTTCGGGCATAGGAGCTGCTCGAGACTCCATCGACATAGCTCTGGCTGGTGGTGGTTCAGTGATGGTGACATCGTCAACGTTCGACTGCTCTGATGATAGGACTTCTAGCGATGGAAGTACTGTCAGGACTGACAGTGTGATGATTGGCTCAGTCCGAATCTCTGTGATGACTACCAATGGAATGTCGGTCTGGCTCACCGTTGCTGAAGGAGTGTCAGCCCGACTCTTCTTCAGAGCTTGAGAAGGGCCTACACTTGCAGTAGGCCTCTTCCTATCGGCAAACTGTTAGACTTCATTTGCCAAAGGTTGAGCTGCATGCCGCATAACTGCAAACAAAAGACAAAATGACTTAGTTACAAATTTGAAGCTAGAAAAAGAAATAAAAATAAAAATAAAAGATCAACTATGTTATACCTATGACAAGTGCTGACTAAGTCTGGCATCATAGAGAGACTGCTCTATCAACAGCTCCCATTGTGAAGGGACTTTCATATCCTTCAGTTGGAGAAAGTCTTTTTGATCAATTTCATCAACCCGACTATATTCATTTGGGCTAGTCCTTGGATTCTCCCAAGTGGAAGGAAAGCTCCAAGGTGAAGAAGAGAAAACAATGAAAAATTGCCTCTTCCAATCATGGATGGAAGACGGGAGATCGGTAATGAAAGGCAGACCCTTCCTTGAGCTGAAGAACCACCAGTCTTTAGCCTTTAGATAAGGGCGAAGAATAAAAAAAGCACAAAAAGAAAAGGTCTGGGTTCGGTCGTGATCATGCGACACAACAAGACAAAAATAATGAGAAGCCAAATGAAATTCGATGCAAGTTGGGTTGGGCAAAGTCGGTAATAATAAAAAATATTCTGAGTGAACTCCAAAATTGGAAATTGGAGCCCAGCCTGAAGATTTTCAATATAAAAGACAACCTGATTTGGAGGAGAAAAAATCATCCGACCATTCGGACCATGTGCGAACAACTGAAACTACTTCGAGATGTAGTACTGCTCCCAAAGACGAATGACAACAGACTCGATTAAAGAGGAAACTTCTACCACTGGGTCCGAAAGAGAGTCACTAACTGAACCAATCGATCATCTACCCTGAGAAGGTTGAGGTTGGGTGCTCTACCTATAGGTCTATCATCCTCTGCCCTAGCCTTACCCTTCCTACTGCTACTAGCCATCAGAAATAGCAGAAAATAAAAAAAAGCAAACAAAGGAAGGAAGGAGGAAGGAGAAGTCTAACCTGAAGGCTAAAGAGGGATCTGAAAATCTTAGAAAGATGAGCTCTCAACTTCCCCTAAAACTCAACAGAAGCCTCAACACCTATAGAAAGAACCTTTGAACTCTCAGAATGCAGCAAAAAATCCAAAAGAAAGTGATATTGCATATATAGAATCTCTCAATGATCGGGATAAACTCGTTCAAAATGAGATTACCTCAGATTTTGACACGTGGCTACATCAAAATCTTTCATTGATCAGATGATTCGATGCACCTACCATCTAATCATGCCACGTCACCACTATCCGTGTGAATGATTAAGAGCTAATAACAACTGGATGCGTAACGGTAATCAACCAGTCAGAATCAAATCGACCAATTTGTTCGGCCACCTAACCATCTTTTCGAATCAACATTCCAATGATGGTTGCATGACCATCGAAATGATAAAACAACTAGAAATCTTTCGATTTTTGAAGAAATCATTAATGCCTACAGCTGAATCGACTATAGAATCGAAGCTTGAGATGACACATAATGACTCCCATCATCCAACGTGTCAAGCCATATGTCAAGTTATCTTAAACTTGAGAGTGGGGGGTAATTGTTGGAGCAATTGAATCTGCTCCCTTCGATTCACAATTGGCTAGTCGATGGTATGTCGGTGACTGACGATGGACCATCAAAACTACATTACGGAATGAGTTTCGGTTCAATTACAACATATCACCCAACTCTCAATTGTCTTAATGGATAGAATTGCTAACTTTTAATAGATGGTCTAATTGACTGTCAGCAATTCTCAATCAACTTCCTAGATGGATATAGATCGACTACAAGACCTATCATCTGACTAGCAATCGATAACACGGATACAGATATTTGACTATCAGTCGGCCACACCGACATACAATTGAAAATTCTCAATCGACTCCTTGGTAGGATCAAGTCAATTGTAATAATTTAACCGGCTGCATAACTGCTGATTATTCGGTATATCAGAGTTACCAACCGATAGTTAGTCGACATATCTAAATTATCGATATACAGTCGGTTTACAAAGATCACCGACATAAAGTCGACATATCAAAAATCGCCAGCACATAAAGCATGTAATGACTACATACAACGATTGTTAGTGGATATTAACTGTCCATCCTACAATCGCATAGTATCGAAATAAGTGGGACCCATATGCCTAATCGTTACAAATGATTATCAATAATTCATTTCTAAAAGGGAGGTAAATGAACTGAGTTGGCAAGATATTTTTGGACAAACATTTTGTCACTTTCTATATCTGACTTACTGTTCGCCCACTCTCCACTGACTTAGGCATCGAAAGGTTCTTGTCGGATATTATTCCTATCAGTGAATTTTTTTTTGTAGTTGCTCTTCTCTAACAATGGGCGCAACAGGGGATAGGCCGCAACATCTAACATTTTGTTGGATTGGCTCATTAATCTATGATGCAGAAGAAGAAGAAAATCTAGAAGCGTGTGGTCATTATCCTAAGTAAATTTTCCACTCTCATGCTGGCGTTTATCGAAAATACATTAAGAAAGAGAAAGTGATAAAAAGAGCAAGAGAGAGCCAGTAGAATGTTGGACTCTCAGAAAAAAGAGAAAAAGATCGTAGAGTTTTAGATACTCCATAGGCTAGAACTCGAGGTCTTTTATAAACTACGAATAGGTGCCGTAAGATGGCCCTTCGACCGATGGACCATGAAGAAAGATATTTGACCACGAAGGGAAGTGACTAATCAAAAAAATACATTAAGAAGTAAAATAAAATATGATAAAAATAAAGGATAAGATAAAATATGATAAAAAATATAAATATTTTGTCATCATGTGCACGCCACATCACACCGTGATTCGCACATGCAAGCCAAGTTGGGCTGGGCCGGTGTGTGTGTAATATAAAATCCACATCCCCCCAAAGCCCCCAAGAGGATGTAAAAATGCCTCAAGCCTGTGAAGCAAGTTCTAAAGAAAGTTTGAAAGTTCACTGTGGAAAGGGTTTTGACTAGCAAAGGTGGGTAAGGAAAGATGGTTTTTAAACAGAAACAGGTATTTGTCTCTTTCCAATGTGGGACTAAAAACAAGACAAAACTTTTAGGGGACTCTGGAAGGAAGAAAAATTTTGAGTTTTCCTCCAAAACTCTAATAGTCCCCCTTAAAAATTAAAATTTTTAAAATAAGTAATACTGATTATTTAATATCAATATAAATGAAACTTTATTGTTGAGTATTTATACTATGCAATGAATGAAGTATTTTAACCTCACTTAGTATAGATATTTTTCATCTGAAGGAATCAGAGTGAATCAGATCTTGAACTATATTTTTTTGATTTAGACTTTAACTACCACACATTTGTGTAGAAGGATCTGTTGCAGGGTTGCGTATTATTAGCTGTGTGTAAGTATCTTCTAGTTTGTAAGAGCACCTAGGGTTTGCCCATGTCCCCTAGCCACAACCTTATATAGAAGCTCTCATATAGGTGAGCCCTCTAGAGATGTGTGTAGAGTCACATTTCGATGAGAATTTCTCTTGAAAACTCATTCAGAGCTATGCTTTTTCTTAATATCTATATAGGAGCATTGATTATCATAGAGATGGGATAGAGTAGAGACTCTTATATATATATAAAAATATATGCTCTCTGACTAGCCAATCAGCTTGTTATTATCACATTGAATCTTCTTCAAGTGATCTTCTATCACAGAGATTGAATATCCATTATTGGAAGGTCCATTATAAGCTAAGACCCATCGCTCTCGATGACTCTAGGACTTTTTATTTTGGTCTTTAGTAAGGCAATCAATAAGATTATTAATTTTTATATAAGATAAAGAAATAATATCACAAGTTTTTTACTTTTTACAGACTTTTATTTCATCTTTATATGTTTCCTAATTTTTTAGTTTATAAATATTTTTTATAAAAATCTATTATAGCTCTAGAATCATAATAGATTGAATAGAAGGAATAAGAAATGAAATTAAAGAAATTTCAGATAAAAGATCTTTAAGCCATTCGGCTTCAGAGTAAATAGAATCAAGAGCTACTAATTCAGATTCCATTATACTTCTGGCTAGAATGATTTGTTTGGTAGATTTTCAAAGAATAGCATTACCATCAAGAAGGAATATATAGGCAGACATAGATTTTATATAGAATGAATCAAAAATTTAGTTGGTATTACTGTATCTTTCAATACAGTTGGATAGCCAACAAATCTAAGACCATATGAAGTTGTACCCTTAAGGTACCTAAAGATTTTCAAAAGCAATCCAATGAATCCTACTAGGATTACTAGTTTAATGATCAAATCTAGAAACAGCATGAGCAATATTAGATCTAGTATGATTTGAGAGATACATAACAGATCCAATGATTTGAGCATATCTTTTTTGATTGAGAGATTTATCAGAGTTCTTCATAAGTTGGATTGAAGGATCATAAGGTGTAGAAATAGGAGAAAATCTGAATAACCAAATTTGTTGATCAATAATTGGATATAATGAGATTAAGACTAAAATCAGGAGATTGAATAATCTTCATTCCAAGGATTAAATCAACTTCACCTAAATCTTTCATATCAAAATGATGGAATTTTTTTTTAACATCATTAATTAGATCAAGGTCCAAAGATAAAATCAAGATATCATTAACAGAGAGGCAAAGAAGAACATATTGATCATCAACTCTTTTATAATAAAGGTGATTGTCAGATTCATTAATTTGAAAGTCATAAGAAAGAATAATACTATCGAACTTCTGGTGCTATTATTTAGGTGTTTGCTTTAATCTATATAAGGATTTGATAAGCTTACACCCTTTATGCTCTTGATCAAGCACAATGAAGCCCTCAAGTTGAGTCATATATTCATCAAGATCTTCATGAAGAAGGTGGTCTTTACATCCATTTGATGTATAAAAAGATTATATATGGAAGTGAGAGCAAGAAGGACACGGATAGTGGTAATGCTAGCAATAGATGCATAAGTATTAAAGAAATCAATACTGATTTTTTTTCAAAATCCTAGACTATGTCACGCCTTATACTTTTTTAGTGATTTGTCAATTCTAAGTTTCTTTCTAAAGATCCATTCGTGACCTAAAGGTTTAGTTCTAGAAGGTAAGTTAGTGAGAATCCAAGTATTATTTTCAATAATGGATTCAATCTCACTATGATTGCCTTCTACAAGAATAGAGCATCAGGAGATCTCATAGCTTCTTGGTATAAGGTAAGTGTATCCTCAATTAAGAAAATAGAGAAACCTTCATCTAGATTTTTTTCGATCTCAACCCTTTTGCTCCTTTTGGGCTCAGAAGAAAGATTAGGTAGATTCGAAGCAGGATCATTTAGGATTAGAAGACTAGAGATTGATAATGAACTAGATAAGAAATAAGAGTTATAATCAAGTGTAGATCTAGGGATTCGGTTCTTGAAAGAAGATATATTTTTTAAAAAAATTGCATCTCTAGATTTGATTATGGTATTAGCAGATATATCAATAAAACCAAAATGAATAATAAGAAAATAAAATGTATTATTATCAAGAGAATAACCAACAAAGATGAAATCAATAGTTTTAGGATCAATTTTATTTCTTTTAGATTCAAGAATAACAATCTTAGCTGAGCACCCATAGACTTGGAAGTAACTCAACTTTGGTGCATGTCTCTTCCAATACTCATAGAGAGTCTTTTCTTTATCTATTGATAGAATTCTATTAAGAATAAAGGTAGAGGTGAAAAGAGCTCTCCATAAGTTTTTTGAAATATCAGAACTTATGGTCATGGTGTTAAGCATGTCCAGTAGAGTTCTGCTCTTTTATTCAGCAATACCATTAGATTGAGGAGAATAAAAAGCAGTAACTTTATGAATTATATCATATTCTTCATAGAATATAGCAAATTCATTTAAAGTGCACTGTCCTCCATAATCAGATCTTAGGATTTTGATCTTCTTTTTAGTTTAGTTTTTAATCTCACTTTGAAAATCTTAAACTTATTGAAGACTTCATCCTTGATCTTTAGAAGATAGGAATAATAATATTTAGAGAAGTCATCTATAAAGATCACAAAATAATGACTACCTTTATGGGTTGGATTTCTACAAGAGTCACAAACATCAATATGAATTAGTTCAAGGAGTTGACTATCTTGATGAGAGATGAATTTGAAAGGTTTTCTAGTTTGTTTAGATTGAACATAGATTTCACACTTAGATTTATGATCAATGTTGAGTTTTGGAATCAGATTGAGATTGAACATCTTTTGAATGAATTTAAAATTCACTATTCTATTCTACCATGCCAAACATCATAAGATTTATAATTTAATAAGATTGATTAAAAAGAAGAAGAATTTTCATTAACTAAAGGAGAAATCTCTTAGATATAAATCTTTTCTTGATAATATATCATCTTTAGAAATTACAATCTTATTAGACTCCAATATAATTTTATATCTTAATTGTACTAAAAGAATCCACTGATGAGATTTCTTCTAATGTTAGGAACATGCTGCATGTTTCGAAGGATAATACTTTTCTTTGATGTAAATCTTTGGTTGATATTTTTTCTATCCAAAATATTGACAACTGTTCTATTTTTCATGATCACACTTCCTCCACTTGAGTTCTGATAAGAGGAAAATGATGTTATGTCAGTGCAAAAATAGATATTGGTACGAGAGTCTAACAACCAATCAATAATTTTATAGATAAAGTTATCTAAAGGGGTGAAGGATACTGATCTAAAGGTGGATGGTTCATCTTCTACCATATTAACCCTAGGTTTGGATTGAGGTTGGTTCTTTTTCTTTTTGGTCACAATCTTTTTCTTCTTTTAGTAAAAGCACTAATGTGCAAGATGATTGTCTCAGCCACAAACAAAGCAAAAGCTTCCATCAATAGATTTCTTGAATCCTATGGTTTGAGAATTGGATTTTAGGCTAGTTTTGGAATCTATCCCTTTTCTCCTTATCCTTATTTTTGAAGTTTTTGGATTTAAAGGTCTGGTTCAAGCCATAATGGTTCTGACTTTTAGGATTTTGTTCTAGGTTTTGAGATTCGATTAGGTTTACTTTGGCTTTCATTTGATTTTTCTTTAGTTCTTTAATTCGGTATTGGTCTTCTATTTTAATGGTTTGAATTATTGATCGAAGGATAAGATTGCCTTAGGTTCTAATAAAATCACATCTAAAATTAGTCCATAATGGTGGGAGTTTGCTAATTAGATAAGAGACTTGATGGTTCTCATCTAATATTGAGCCCATTCTATGAATCTCTTGAATCAAATTTTGGAAATGATGGATTTGGTCATTATCTACCATCTTAAAGTTACTAAAGTCACTAATGGTAAATCTTATGGCCCCCTCATTATCTCTACTATAAGCATCTTCTAGGGCAATCCATAATTCTTTAGCAATTTTATATTTTCTATAGGTCTCATATAGGTCATTTGATAGACAACTTGGAATCCTAAACCTACAATTAAACTCAATTTCTTTAGGTGATTTAGTGGTTCTAGAGGTGTTTGAGGAATCAGATGATTAGGTAGAGGGTTCTTGATCTCGATGAGGAAGAGGACACATCATATGGTGGCCATTTTTTAGTGGTAGTTATAAGGCCTAATGTGATAAACCAGGCCTCAAGTTATTCCTGCCACATAAGGAACCCATGACCATTGAACTTCTTAGGTTTAATGGTCAAGGCTTTCTTGACACCCATGATGTAAGAGATAGAATTAGAAGAAATTTGATTAAGGAGGGTTTAAATAGAGCTGCAAATAAAATTTATAAAAAATTAGGTGTTTCAAAATTCACAAAAAATCCGTAAGCAGATACTAGTAATTAACCTTTAGAACAGATGACATTACAGTAATTCAATGTTTCAAATATACTACTAAAAATAGAATTACAAATAAAAGGTAAAGTCTTATTAGGACTCTCTAGTTTCAAATAGAAATCAGAAACTCGAAAAAATAATATTACTTGTCGGCCACTATTATACAAAGTAACAGGAGCGATAGAGTAATTCTGATAATAATAATTTATCAATATTTAAGAAATTCAGTCAAATTAAAATACTAAAATCTAGTATCTAAATTATGAAAGTTGGAATAAAATGAAAATTGGAATGTAGAGATTGCAAAAACTTACCTTAGAATGTTAGAAATAGAGTCCTTCTACTAATAATATTCTATCAAAGTGAGGACTGTTTTAAATAAAGATTTTGATAAGCTTTAAAGTTATATAAACTATATGATGAGGAGAAGAATAAAAAAAATTTAACTTATTGAGAGCTTGCTTGGATTGGCTCGTTAATCTATGATGCTGAAGAAGAAGAAAATCTGGAGGTATGTGATCACTATCCTAAGACAAATTCTCTATCCTTGTGCTAGTGTTTATCAAGAATTCTACTAGAGCATGATCATAGAGAGGTCTAACAATCCTTCTTGAATACTCAGTAATGAATGAAGAAAGAGAAAGTGATGAAAAGATAAGAGAGAGTCCATAGAATGTTGGAATCTCGAAAAAAGGAGAAAGAGATCACAGATCTTCAGATACCACATAGGCTAGAACTTGGAGTCTTTTATAGACCATGAGTAGGTACCACAAGATGGCCATTTGATCAATGGACCACAAAGGAAGACGTCGGTCAAAGCAAAAAACAACCATCTATGATAAACGGTCATTTGACCATTTAACCATGAAGGAAGGCGACAAGTCAACAAAAAAAAATGTTAAGAAATAAAATAAAATATGATAAAAATAAAGGATAGAAAAAAGACAAATATTTTGTCATCATACGTGTGCCACACCATGCTGCACCACAATTCACCCATGCGAGCCAAGCCAGTCTAGCCCAATGCATGTGTGTAATATAAAGTCCACATCCCCCCTAGACCCCCTAAGCAAAGGTGGGCGAGGAAAGATCATTTTGAAACACAAACAAATATTTGTCCCTCTCCAATGTGGGACTAAAAATAAGACAAAACCTTTGGAGGACTTTGGAGGGAAGAAAAATTTTAAGTTTTTCCTCCAAAACTTTAACACATTTTACATTTCTATCATTTTTTTAAATAAAAAATTAAAAGTTAAAATTTTATTCTTTTTTTCTAAATTTTTGATGATCAAAACTTATTTGATAATCAATGTTAAAACGTATTTGGTCTGTAATAATTAAAAATATATTCCAAAATAAATATGGTGGTTCAAATCCTATCCAAGGATCTGATCTCCCAACATATTCTGATTGACTTCTACCAATAGCAAATTCATGCAATTAAATAGATAGAAATGCTTAGGCTTTATTTGACATTTCCATCTCTTTTTTGCATAGAAAATTAATGGTTAGAATTTTATTCTTCCTTTTTCCTAAATTTTTTATGACTAAAACTTATTTGATAGTCAATGCTAAAAATTATTTGGTACATAATAATTAAAAAAATATTTTAAAATGGACATGGTGGTTTGAATCCTATCCAAGGATCAGATCCCCCAACATATTCTAATTGATATCTACCATTAGGAAATTCATGCAATTAAATAGACAGAAATGCTTAGGCTGCATTTGACGTTTCTATCACTTTTTTGAATAAAAAAATTAAAAGTTAGAATTTCATTCTTACTTTTTTCTAAATTTTGGATGACTAAAACTTATTTGATAGTCAATGCTAAAAATTATTTAGTATGTAATAATTAAAAATATATTCCAAAATGAATATGGTGGTTCGAATCCTATCCAAGGATCAGATTCCCCCAACATATTTTGATCGATATCTACCATTAGAAAATCCATGCCATTAAATAGAAAGAAATGCTTAGGCCATGTTTGACATTTCTATCATTTTTTTGAATAAAAAAAATTAAAAGTTAGAATTTTATTCTTCCTTTTTTCTAAATTTCTGACGATCAAAACTTATTTGGTTGTCAATGTTAAAAAATATTTGGTATGTAATAATTTAAAATATATTTTGAAATGAACATGGTGGCACCTACTCCTTTCCAAAAATCCTAATATGAGCTTCCAACAATAATCTCTCCTTAACCATCCAATTTACAAGCCTATTAATCGAAAAGAACTTCCTTGTCACATAATTCCTAACTGATTCAGATAGATCATCAAATTCGATGTGGATCATTTTGATCATTACAAATATTCAGGAGGATCACCAAACTTGATATGGATCATTTTCATCATTACAAAGACTTGATATGGATCATATCAGCTACTATAAATAAAGCTAGAAAGAATCAAGGAGGAGCAAGATCTGCCATGTTAAGAAACTAAATTATTTATCAAATTTCAGGAGATGATAACTTTTTCATATGATGCTCGATTGAGATAATCTTTATTTTGAAATTAGATATCTTTTCAAGATTTATAATTTTGGGATAGCCCAAAAGAGGCCAAATTAGACCAAAATTTCATCATTTAGCCCTCAAAATGGGTTGATCAAATCAATTTTTTTTTTTCGAAAAAGACTTTGATCAAAAATTATTTTTCAATCCATGAAGAATTAGGTGGAATAATAGAAAGCAAAGTTGATATAGAAATCGAGAAGTCTAATTCCACTTGTTCAATAGTGGATACTCTTCTAAAAGATAAAAAAAAAAAATCTGATTCGAATTATATAAGGATAGAACTCACTATTATAAATAGGGGCAATGTACCTCAGTTTATGATAATATGGAGAATTAATCAACGAAAGAAATAAGATTTAAGCCCTACTTTCATAATTCTTCTATCATCTTTTTTTCTTTTGTTAGATTTGAGTTGAGCGGATTGAAAAAAATATTTCTTCTCCTCAATCGGATAAAGTTGGTATTAGAGCCATGCTCATACATGATGGAATCCCTACTTGATTTGTTCGGATTAAGTTGGTATTAGAAGTTCGATCCTCTATATCTAATGGAGGTCAAAATGCATGAGCAATATAAGTAGTTAGGAGAAAGGCTATTCATGTTTGAAGTACATCAAATGATCAAAGACGAGTATGGTTGCTAGTTCTAACTCAATAGATGATGAGATAAAGAAATATCTCACATAATTAGAGGAGAAGATTGTCCAACTCACCCAGGCCATGTCTTGATTGGAGGCACGTTCCATACAAGTACTAGCAACTCCTATAATAAAGTTGTCTCCTATATCTAAAGATCAAGATTTATTATCTAGCACAAAATAGCAAGGTTAGAAACCATCTTTGAGCAAAGCCAAGCGGTTCAGCCATGAGATAGAGAAGCAAGTATTTTTTCATCTTCAATTCTGATTTAGCAGAAGCTAAATCCTCTAAACAAAGGAAGCTTTGATCTAGATAGATTATCAAACTCGATGTGAACTATTTTGACCGTTACAAATATCTAGGAGGATTATCAGATTCCATATGAATCACTTTCACGACTATGAAGACTCGATGTGGATCACGTCGGCCACTATGAGTAAAGCTAGACAGAATCGACGGATAAGATCTACCACATCAAGAAGTCGAATTATGCAGCAAACTTTAGGAGGCAATAACTTGATCATATGATGCTCGATTGAGATGATCTTTGTTTTTTAAAATTAGATATTTTTTTGAGATCTACACCTTTGGAATTGCTCCAAAAGTGACCAAATCATACTAAAATTTCATTATTACAAGCCGGTCAAACCAAATTTTTTTCTTTTCATAAAAGACTTTAACTAAGAATTATCTTTCAATCCATGAAGAATTAGATAAAATAATAATAGATAAAATTGATGTAGAAGTCGAGTTCTATCTCTCATAAATTTTTAATATTTTTTATTATTTTTATATTCATCATATTTTTTATGGATCTTCTCATATTTAAGCTAGAAAGAGGATTCCAACCTGACTTGTTTAATGATGGATGCTTTTCTAAAAAATAGGAAGAGAAATCTGATTCGGATGGTATAAGGATAGACCTAACTATTATAAATAGGAGCTATATATTTTAATTTATGATATAGAGAACTAATTAACAAAAGAAAGGGAAAGGGGATTTAAGTCTTACTTTCATAATTTTTTAGTCATCTATTTTTTCTTTTGAGAGATTTGAGTTGAGCGGATTCAAGAAAATATTTTCTTTCTGATTGGATCAAATTGGTATTAGAGCCATGTTCATACCTAGTGGAGTCCCAACTTGATCTATTTAGATCAAGTTGGTATCAAAACTTTGGTTTTCTATATTTATGGGAGGTCCAGATGCACCAGAAATGCAAATAGTTGAGAAAAAGGCTATTCATATTTGAAGTACATCAAAGAATAAAAGACGAGTATGGCTACTAGTTCTATCTTAATGGATGATGAGTAAAGAAATGTTTCATACAATTAGAGGAGAAGATTGCCCAACTTACCAGCCAAGCCATGTCTCAATTGGTGGCACCTTCAATGCAAGCACCACAACTCTTGTAGCGAAGTTGTCTTCTATATCTAGAGATCAAGATTTATCATCCAGTAAGGAAGACCAAGGTTGGAAACCATTTTTAAGCAAAGCCAAGTAGTTCAGCCATGAGATAGGGAAGCAAATATTTTTTCATATTTAATTTTAATTTAGTATGAGATAAATCCCCCAAACAAAGAGAGCTCTAATCTAGGTAGATCACCAGGCTTAACAAGGATCATTTTGACCACTATGGTATCTAGAAGGATCACCAGATTCAATGTTGATTACTTTCACCACTATAGAGACTCGATGTGGATCACGTCGACCAGCATGAGTAAAGCTCTATAGAATTCAGAAGCAATATTCACTACATTAAGAAGTCGAATTGTGCACCAAACTTCAAAAATCGATAACTTGGTCATGCGATGCTCGATTGAAATAATCTTTTTTTTTTCAAATTGGGTATCCTTTTAAGATTTACAACTTTAGGATAGTCTCTAAATGAGATAAATCAGGTCAAAATTTCATTGTTTAGGCCTCAAAATAAGCTAGTCAAATCAAAATTTTTTTTTCAGAAAGGACTTTGATCAAGAATTATCTTATAATTCATGAAGTATTAGCAGAGTAATAAAAGACAAAGTCGATGTCTGTAAAATTTTAGTATTTTTTATTAATTTTTATATTCATCCTATTTTTTAGAGACTTGTCTTAGTTAAGCTAAGAAGAGGAGGCCAACCTAACTTATTCAATGGTAAACGTTCTTTTAGAATATAAAAAGAGAAATCTAATTTAAATTGTATAAGAATGGACCCTCACTATTATAAATAGGAGCTATATACCTTAGTTTATAGTATAGAGAATTAATTAATGAAATAAGGGGATTTATATCCTACTTTTACAATTCTTCCATTATCTTTTTTTTTTCTTTTAAGAGATCCGAGTTGAGCAGGTCGAAGAAAATTTTTCTTCTCCCTGATCGGATCACTAACTATGATATCTTAGCTGGTCCAATCAGAGGTGTGTCCCTGCTCTCCAAGCTATTGCATGGAGTACTCAATAGGCCTCCTTCACCCTTCTTGCTCTACTAGAGCAAGATGATGTACATTTAAATGGACTTAGCTGACATATGGTTAAACCAATATATGTCAAAAATGGACCAAAAAATTTGATGGTTCGATATTAGGTTCTTGCCGAAGTCAAATCTGAAAGGCTGCTAAAGATTAGAAAATGGTCTAGAAATCTTAGCAAATCAAGCAATATCATGATGAACCATGGATATTATCCAATTAAGCAACTTTAAGATGAATTAGAGATTTTCTCTGATCAATCAATGTCAAGAAACAAATATGGACATATGGTAGGTAATATTCTTTTTTTTCTTGATTTAAAATAAATAAATATGGACATAATTGTTGGAAGGTTCAAGGGATTCTACAGTTATAAATAGGATGCCTAACTATTGTAAAGAGGATCTTGAATTGATTAAAGTTTCTACTTCGAATCTACATTGTTTCATGAGAAATTTTTATTTATTATGTCTTCCTCCTATCTTGCTACTCCATTATTGGAAGGATATTCTTCCTCAAGAAGAAGGATCATCATGTGCACTATTTTTGGTACCCAAGCGAGTTTGGTTTGCTTG
>NC_025999.2:76220724-76300224 GCF_000442705.2 Elaeis guineensis
GTATAATGGAGGAGGGTGGTAGGGTTTCTATCGTATAAAATAGGAGATTTATTTATTTTTTTATTTTGGTCCTTATTTAGTGAGCACCCTAACAGGTAGGCCAGCCAAGTGGACCGATCGGGCCAGGCCTCCTCACATCCTCCCCTATTTAAATAAAATTTCATCCTAAAAAATTATATACCTAAATTTGAAAAAAGCTGGGGATATCTTTCTTTCATCTTGCTCTTGAGCTTCCAAGTCGCTTCCTTTTCTGTATGATTACTCCATTGAACCTTAACTAAAAAATAGTGCGATGTCTTAGAACTTGTTCTCTCCTATCTATTATTTGAATTGGATACTCTTCATATGTTAAATCCTCATATAACTATAATGGCTCATACTCCACCACATGGCTAGGATCTGGTATGTACTTTCTCTGTATTGATACATGAAATATGTTATGCACACCAAAAATAATAGGTAGTAGTGCTACTCTATATGTTAGTTCTCCAACTCTATCCAAAATTTTAAAAGAACCCACATATCTCGGACTGAGCTTTCCATGGATACCAAACTGCATCAAACCTTTGGTAGGAGATATTTTTAAAAAGATATAATCCTCAACTTGGAACTCCAACTCCTGCCTTCTGTTATCTATATAACTCTTTTAACTATCTCGAGTTGTTTGCAACCTTTTTCTAATTAATTAAACTTTTTTTATAGTTTCCTACACTAGCTCTAGATCCAACAGCCTTCTTTCATCAACAACATCCCAACAAATAGGGAATCTACTACACTTTCTGTCATATAATGCTTCGAAAAGAGCCATCCGGATACTAGCTTGGGAGCTATTATTATATGCAAATTCTATTAGAGGCAAGTGACTATCCCAAACACCTTCCAAATCTAGGATACAAGCTCTTAACATATCCTTTAGAATTTGAATATTTTTTTTAGATTGTCCATTAGTTTGTGGATGAAAGATCATACTAAAGGTCAATTGAGTGCCCATACCTTTAGGTAGACTTCTCCAAAATTTAGACACAAATCTAGTTTCTCCATCAATACTATAGAAATCGAAACTCCATGTAATTTTACAATCCATTCAATATACAAATTTGCTAACTTCTCCAATGACATCTCAACTCTAAAGGACAAAAAGTGAGCTAATTTCATCAATTGATCAATAATCACCCATATAGTATTGTTACCTTTAGGGGTTCTAGATAGACCAACCATGAAATCCATGGTTATGTTTTCTTTTTTATTGAGGAATAGAAAAAGATTGCAAAGGTCCCGTAGGTCTCTAATGTTCAGTCTTTACTTACTAACATACTAAACACTGAGCTACATGCTATACAATATCTTTCTTCATGCCATTCCACTGGAAATTTTCTCATAGATCCCAATATATTTGGTACCTCCAGAATACTTAGTATAAGTAGAGCTATAGGCTTCTTCTAAAATCTCTTTCTTCAGTTTTGAATTTTTAAGGATATAGAGTTTATTATCAAACCTTAAGGAATCATCTTTATGGACTTGAAACTCTACTTGAGCTCTAGATTCTACCAACATCCTGATCTTCTGGAGTTCTGGATCTTCACTCAAAGATGCTTTAATCTTTTCAATTAAAATAGGTTGTACTATGAGCTTAGCAATTTGAGAGTTGGCATTATACAGGCATACTTCAGTATCCAATCTTTCCAAATATACCAAGATAGTTTTCTGTAAAGTGATTAAGGCTGCAATTCAGCTGATGATTTCCTACTCAAAGCATCTGCTACCATATTCACCTTTCTTGGATGATAATTGATAGTGAGGTCATAAGTTTTTGGCAATTCCAACCATCTTCTTTGCCTCAAATTCAATTCTCTTTGGATGAATATGTACTTCAAACTCTTATGATCAGTATAGACTTCACATGGCTCTCTATATAAATAGTCTCCCCATAATTTTAGAGCAAAAACTACAGGTACTAATTCTAAATCATGATTGTGGGATAATTTTGCTCATAAGATTTTAGTTGCCTAAAGGCATAAGCTATTACTTTTCCATTATGTATCAATATACAGCCTAGGCCCTTCCAAGAGATGTTACTAAAAATGGTGAAACCTATTGTCTAGATGGAATGGTTAGCATTGGAGCTATTACTAATCACTTCTTTAATTTCTGGAAGCTTTGCTCACACTCCTCTGTTCATTCAAATTTCACTCATTTTTGAGTCATATAAGATAAAAGCATAGCAATGCGAGAGAATCCTTCAACAGATATATGGTAATAGCCAGCTAATCCCAAGAAACTACATATTTCAGATACATTAGGGGGCGACTCCAGTCAACCACTGCTTCTATTTTCTTTGGATCAACAAAATACTATTTTTGGATATCACATGCCCAAGGAAGGTGACACTATTAAGTCAAAATTCATATTTTTGGAGCTTTGTATAAAGTTTCTTTTCTCTAAGAGTTTGTAATATTATCCTCAAATATTCCTCATGCTTTTGTGGCTCCTTGAATAGATTAAGATATCATCAATGAATACCACCATAAATTAGTCTAGATAGGGTTTGAATATTCTATTCATGAGGTCCATAAAGGCTGCAGGTGTATTAGTCAATCTAAAAAGTATGATTAAAAATTCATTATATCCATATTTTGTTCTAAAGGCTATCTTAGACACTTCATTAGTCTTCATCTTTAGTTGGTGATAGCCACAACGAAGGTCAATTTTTGAAAAGATTTGTACTCCCTATAATTGATCGAATAGATCATCAATTTTTGGCAAGGGATATTTGTTCCTTATTGTTAGCTTATTCAGCTTTCAATAATCAATGCAAAGGTAGAAACTTCCATCTTTCTTCTTCACGAATAGTATGGGAGCACCCCAAGGAGATACACTAGGTCGGATGAAGCCCTTATTCAATAACTCTTACAACTATTCCTTCAACTCTTTCAATTTAGTAGGAGCTATTCTATTAGAAGTCTTAGATATGAACCAGTTCCTATAATCAAATCGATAGAAAATTCAATCTCCTTCTCTAGAGGTAACCCTGAAAGTTTCTCAGAAAAGATATCAAAAAATTCTCTTACAAAAATAATATCCTCTAGCTTTTGTTCTTTTTGTTGAATATCTCTTACTGCAGCTAGAAATCCTTCACATCCCTTCCTTAGAAGCTTCCTAGCTTGTAGAGTAGAGACTAACTTTAATGAGGGATATGACTCACTACCTAGAACTAAATTTCGACTAGTCTGGAATACAAAATTCACTATTTTCTTAAAATAGTCTACAGTAGCATAATACATTGCTAGCCAATCCATACCAAGGATTATATCAAAATTTCTCATCTCCATTATTAGTAGGTCAACCACCATTTCTCTATTTGCAACATCAAGGGTGCAAGATTTACAAACAGAATCTACCACAATAATGTCACCATTCGGAGTAGAGACTCCTAGATTAGACTCAAGTGGCATAGGTAGAATTTCACTATTCCTCTCAATGAAATTAGCAGATTTAAAAGAATATGTACGTAGCATCAGGATCAAACAGAATGTGAGTATAAGTAGATGATACCCTAATCATACCTGTTACACATTCTCGATTTTAGCCATAATTATAATTAAATGAGTTTTTATATAGGAGATCTACTTAATAAATATGATAAAAGAGAAGATAGCATTAGTAAATATCTGTTACTATAGAATTGGAATCATTAGCATCCTACTGAGTGAGTGCATAAACTCTTCTTTGGGTCCTCGATCTCCATTATTGTTTTCCTTGCTATGGTCTTGATTGAGAGGCTTAGCTAGATAAGGGTGCTTGAGTAGGTTGATACGCCAATCGAACCATAAGCTTCTTTCTTTTTAGACATATATTTGCTTTATGGCCTGACTGACCACAATTGTAATATATCCCGACAAACCCTATGCAATCCCTTACAAAGTGAGGTCCTCCACACCTATGGCATCAGAGAACATCTGAGGGCTACCTTCTATCTCTTGAAATCATTGTGACTGACCTCTTGTCCCTTGATTCAACAATCCTGCTACTTTGACCTTAAGGATCACTCGATCTAGTTCTCTTTCTTAGCATTCTATCTCTTTCTGCTTGGTAATCATTAAGTCTTTTCTCTATGATTAGTGCTTTGTTGAGCATCTCCTTATACGTAGATAGCTTAAAGTTGGATATCTACTGTTTAATTTAGATTTTAAGTCCAATCTCAAATTTTTGAGCCCGATCTTTCTTTTCTACTAATCTTAAAGCATAATTGGCTAGCTCTTCAAATTTGGCTTCATATTGAGTGACCAACATATTACCTTACTTTAGTAGGTAAAACTCCTTATATTTTTGATACAAAATACTATGAGAATGGTACTTTTCATATAAGACTTCTCTATAGACTTCTTAAGTGATATGTGCAACATTTGTATCCAATCGTTCCTTTTCTATCTTCCACCAATTACGAACATCTCCATATAACATGAAAGAAGTGTAATAGACCTTCTCCTCATCAGAACACTTCAACACCTCAAAGAGTTGCTCTATATCACCCAACCAACCTTCAGCCCCTAAAGGGTCGAAAGGCATCCTGAAAGGATAGTGGAGCAAATTTCTTAAATTCCTCCAAGCCAGTGTAATACTCTTGTTGAGCTTTAACATTTCTTTGTTATTGGGAAGGAGACTACCGTTGATGTTGTGGTTGCTGCTAGTGCCCTTATTGTTGTACAAATTGTTACATCCACTAATTCTGTTGTTCCATTATATTTCTTATATTAGTTTATTCTGTAGTTTGCTTTTGCACCACTCCTAAAAGTGTTTGGATCAATTGGGAAGAATGAACTTGCTCTTTAAGAAGAATCTCAGATCCTCCTTTCATTCTTGCCCCTTGAGAGCTCCCAACGAGATTGTTGATATCCTCATATTGGTGAGCATCGCTTGCTGATGCAGAGGAAACACTAGTTGCTGTTCAACCAGCTTTCAAGTATTAGAAATAACAGCAAACTATGTTAGCCTTCTCACACATCCTTGTCCACTATCACGAACCATCTTTAGCCTACACCAACCAATATTTATATTCAAAGTCATAACTAATCCTAGTTATTAGTAGTCAAAAAGAACACATGATTCACAATTATATGCTACTTAATATACACATCCAACTAGAGGTTTGCCTACCTACACTCATTTAAAACTTATCTTTAAGAATCTTAAACTTATGCTTTGATGCCACCTTTGTCACGCCCTAAATCTCACACTTGGACTGATAACGTGACATGGTCGCATATCCCCTAGAGTGTAATTATAGAGTATATACAAGGTCTGATAAATTTAAATTAAAATATTTAATTCTAAGAGATAAATAGCTAAGAAAAACCACATATTATATTCTTTATTGAAAATTAAAGTGATCCAAAAATATACGATTCAGGTACATCTAGTATCAGTTACAAAATTAACTACTACTATCTTTCATCAAATAGTTCTAACTCAACCCAATCTAGCTAGATATTCTGTGACTCTAAAAAAAATAAAAATAATAATATGAGCTAATAGCTTAGCAAGGATTTTCTAAGCAAACAAAAGTATGAAAAGATAATAATTCTTTAATAAACATACCCATTGAAAAATAATGGTTCAAATCTCAAAAATTTATAATTAAGTATTTATATGCCTATCTCAATAATGATATTAGGATATTCATCAAATTTTAAAATATAATAATTTAGATGTATTCCATACTCCATCAATCATAGCTCTGATATGCTCATCATATCTAATTAGATCAAAAATTTATTTAACCAAGATTTTATTTTTAATTGCTATTATTTTTATTTACAGCAATATCAAGCTATTAATCTCATTCATTATTTTATTATAATATGTGTAATATGGATCGGATCAGAATTTTTGGTATTTGGACTATTCACGATCGTATTTCTATTAGTGACTGACCATACTCAAATATTACGTTCCTATCCGTAGTGAGATCATACTGATAAAAGTATCATATTTCTGTTTATGATGAGGCCATACTATTAAAAGTACTATATTCCTATCTTTGGTGAGATCATACTGATAAAATTATCATATTCTTGTTCATGGTGAGGCCATACTGATATCGTGACTAGTCCATATGCCTTGATTTTAAGTCATTATGAATCATTTCTTTTATTTTATTATTAATATTCGATTGTAAATCATATACATATATATATATATATATTATTTATGTAGTTGATAGAATTTAGGATCATAAAGAATCAAACTTTGCATTACAATTCAAGTATGTAATGCTCATAATTTTTAATATATGATACCAAACATTTATGACTAGTGTAGGTAGTTCTGATTGGAGATCTTTAGCTCTAACAGCTAGTAAAACTCACCCAATGTGCCAACTTGAGCTGCAGCATACCTACAATATCTGATTAATCCTAAATCAACATTCGATGTTAGAAAATTTATAAATCACTCTATTTTTTAACTTACAAGATTATGACCTAGCTTTCTTGATTTTTAAGATTGAATCTATCATTCTATCTATATCATAATAATTCACAATCAACTTAAAAAATTAATAGACTTTAGCTCAATTAGCAAGCTCAGAAGAGACTCCATGCTAATCTTCTTCGATCATAAGATGCTGTCCACCTATAGATAAATCTAACCTAAGTTAGAAAACTAAAAAAGTGAATAAAGTCAAGATTAATCTTTGGTTAAGATTAATCATCAGTATAAGAAAGACATAAGGATAGATTACAAAAGAACATAAGAATGTAGAAAGATTAAAAGGGAGAAAATAGAGGGCTTGGTCCACCATTGAGAGAAAAAAAAAAAGAATAATTAGATAATTAGGTCTACAGCCAAAAGAAAAAAGAAAGGAGAGTTATTCCTCTCTTGGTAAAGAAAAGGATGGCCTTAACATCCACTATCTAGCTACAACCCATGAGGAGGATTTCATCCTTCTTCATAATAGAAGTTAACAACAAGAACATAATTTAATAAAAAGAATATGAAGGCAAGAGGTTAGATTTAGGGTTTACCTGAGTGGAGGATGAAGAAGAGATGAGCTGGCATTTAGCACAGAGGAAAAGGAGAAGAAGAAAAGAAGAAGAAGAAAAAGAAGAGAAGAAAGAGAGAGACATGGGATGGGAGAGATCATGGAAGAGGGAAAGCATGCATAGAGAAGAGGGAGAGCAAGGAAAAGGGGGGGGAGAGAGAGAGAGAGCTTATGGAATGTGGGAGAGATAGAGATGGATTGAGGGAGGGTGATGGGGGCTGTAATTACATGGAACATGGGACACATGATGGGGGAGGGTGGTAGGGTTTCTATTGCATGAAATAAGAGATTTATTTCTCCTATTTCGGTCTTAAATTGGTGACCACCTTAACAGGTGGGCTAGCCAAGTGGACTGGCTAGCCAAGTGGCCTTGCTACTGATTGACCATTTACTTCCAAGATTGGCCACATTGACCGATTTCAGTGCATACCAACTATATTGTACCATATGGATACTAAACCAATATGTGGTATAGGAGATGTACCAATATTTAGTATATAGAATTGGATACTGTATCAAACATACCAATAATATAATAGGATGGTACCAATATAGGATTTGATACTGAAATGACGAATCTTATTTCCTTCTGATAAATCATTTTCTCTCTCTTTATCAATCTTTTATGAATCTGAAATTAGGTGGAAGGAGCATCATTGACAACATAGAAGTTTTTCAAACTCCCTATTATGGCTTGCCCGCTTGAAGATGAAGGAACTCATTTATTCCATTATCTCAATGATTACAAGTATTAATCTATGATGAGATTCTTAATTACACCATATGTTATTCGGATGATGCCTATCACAAGGTGTTGGTGCAAAGAAGAAGATGCGACAAGCCAAGATAGCAATAAGGGGATCCATTGATGCATGTTATCCTTTTCTTATGTAAGGACACCACAACTACCAAGTCTATCATTTCAAGGAGATCATGAGCCACCTAATCGTCATGTCATGGTCTTGAGGGAGGTGATATGTGTACTCCATCATCTTGCTATACTTGCGAAGATCCAGGATATCATGCTTTTTGAGCATTCTCGCTAATGCCCTACTATTTAAGTTCACCTTACTCATGTAGATCATGAATGGGATGGCAAGTTTGAAGAGCATGATATGGTCAATGAGAGTTGATTGGTGAACCCATCTATGATGATTAAACAGACGATGAATCCACAATGAGGCCTGAAGTAGATCAAGGCCAAAGTCTTATTATACAATGAATGCACCTAAAGCCAAAGAAGCTTAGCTTTTTGAACCAATAATACTTTTCACACTAACTGCACCACTGTAGGCATGCCTCAAGAAGTCATTGACAAGCTAAATATAAAGGTAGACAACCAACCCGAACCAAATAAAATTACTTCATTCACAAAAAGCAATGAGGCAACCATCTTCAAATACCAACTTTTTCATTTTTGTATTGCTATTATGTTAATAGTGCAAGTGCAATATAATAGCAATGGATGCTTGCCATATATTATTTGATCACCTTTGGTGATATAATTGATGGGTGGTCCATATAGAAGATGTAATACATACTCCTTCCACAGAGTAAAAATTGTAATCCAGTCTCTCAAAGAGGAATACCCACCAAGGAATGATGAATGATCTAAATCTTCTTGCCAAGGTTTGCCACATTGGCTAATACTATATCACATTAGATATACTGTACCGATATCAAATCGGTATGCACTATTATACCATATTGACACTTGATATACCTCGCCATCTCGTACCATACTGCATACCAACATAATAATATAATGGTATCAGTATTGGGATCTGGAATCCAGATAATGAAACTTTGCTCCTTTCTATCAAAAATTTTCTTAATGAAACTAAGGACTCAAGTTGCATTTGTGTGGTCATCTATAAGGAAGAAGCTAGTGTCAATCTAACATCTAATGACATGAAGTCACTTTTTAAGGATCTTGATGATCTATTGCCTGAAGAGCACCTTGACAGCCTACCTCCTATGCGTGATATCTAGCATTGATAGATATTGTATCTAGTGCTAACTTCCCAAATCCCCCACACTATTACATGGTGCCAAAGTAGCACTAGGAGATACAAACTCAAATCGATAAGCTTTTATGTAAAGGCATTACTGACTACAGTTTAAGTCTCTATACCATACCTACTCTACTCACTCCAAAGAAAGTAGGACATAGAGAACATTCATCGATAGCTATGCTATCAACAAGATTATAGTGAATTACCAACTTTTCATCCCTTCATCGGATGACATACTGGATTATCTTGAGCCCATACTTTCTCCAAGATTGACCTTCACTCAAGCTATCACCAAATTTGAGTACACCTAGATGATGAGTGGAAAACCATATTCATGATGCAAGACAAGCTTTACAAGTAGGTCATCATACCATTTAGTCTATTCAATATCGCATGCACTTCCATATAAGTCATGAACAATTACTTCAATCTTTTATTAGAAGAATTATGGTTATGCATTTTGATGACATACTTGTGTAAAACTACAAATCCAACAATCATGTTGAGCAATTAAGATAGGTGCTTATAATCTTATGCCAGGAGAACCTTTATGCAAACTCCAAGAAGTGTTTACGGATGGGATCTAAATTAAATTTCTTGGGAGATGTCGTACCCCAAGATGGCATCCAAGTTGATGGGAGAAGGTTAAAGCTATCAAAGAATGGCCAACTCTTCAAAATATTCATCAAAATAAAAGCATCCTAGCTCCTAGCTCTCATCTAAATTGAAAGTAGTCAGTTTCAAGGTTGCATTCAAGTCTTTTTTCTTAAGGGCACGTTTCAGCACATGACTTTAGTGGGTGAAAAATCCAACGATCCACAACTCTCAAAACTAAAAGATCTCGTATGGTGAATTTATGAGAGATTATAGGATTATAGTAGGAAAGGAGCTCCATATAGAAATTGAATAATTGATTTTAAAAAAATCCAATCACTTTCAGAAAAATTTAAGTTTCTTTTTACATTTGATTGATTGAAACAAAATCAAAAACCAAATGTCAACCATTTTATACCCATATAAATATGGTCTATTGCATATTTACCCTCCTAAAATTAATACCCTTAAGAAACCTATATTAATTTATACAGTAAAGAGCTAAATTCTTGTATGAGTTTTCAGAAGTATTAATATAAAAAGGTCATTGAGTTATTTGACATATAAAATAATTATTTAATTATATTGTTGGCCAAAAATCTAATGGGAGGTAAATCCTTGTAAAAATAGGATGAGTACAAGGGATATATGTATAAATAGTGATTTTAGAAATATGCAACAAGCTATATTTGTGAGTTAAATGCAAAATGTTTCAAGAAATATCAACTGGCATTTGGAAGCTAAAATGGTAATGACCAAGTGTTAAGAAGACGATGCCTTAGAAAAAGGTGCAATCCAAATGTGGAGAAAATGAATAATGTAAGTCATGTGGCCAAGCCCCTTTCTATATTCCTATATTTGTATACACTATGCGCACTATATACATATATACATACATATATACATAATATATATTGACATACATATATGCATATATATAAAAGGATGCTAGATCTTCAGATTTAGATATAGCTATATAACTTTAATCCAATAAGAAATCATATCATATCTGATAAGTTATCGAAAACTCTAGTTAGATCTATATGCAATTTTAATAAAATAAGGAGCTCAATTATTGGATTTTTGGATACCATGTACACCCTTAATAAAGTTTGGCTGTACATTTTTTTTCCCATTTTGAAACACCCATCAATGCCTTTTTTTGACACCCATGAAGCCATTTTCTCTCTTTTCACAAATAAGTCCAAGTTTGATATCTATTTGGACTGCAGCATGCAACCTTTCACCTTTGCACTTGACATTCTAATTAGGTAAATAATATCCATTTCATGCGAGAACAATGCTTATAAAATTTTAGATGTAGATTAAAAAAACTAACAATATTTTTAATCCTCTTAGTGTAGAATTATAGAAGAAATACTGAAGATCATAAAAAATAAATAATAAAAATAAAACTAACAAAATTAGAAGCATGTGCAACACAAGCTTAAGGCATATTTCTATCTCTCATATTAAAAAAATCTAAAAAAACTACTCCAAGATACGATTAAAAGTTTCCACCTTCAAGCACAACCATAGAAGAGGTTGATAGAGATTCTTTCAACACCCAGTAAAATGAATAGGAATTGATAAACCTACAAAGTAGAGAGATTGAAAATAAAAAAGAAGAAAAAGAAAAGATTTCTAAGGAAGGGATTGAGCCTATTGGATTAGGTCCCAAGATGGTCTTTTTATTATCATCTGAATCTGACTATTTAGGCCCATAAATCCTGTAATTAGAGACCCAATATTCATCTATTAAGGATTTAATTAGGAGCCCAATGTTCACCCAATTAAATCCTTAATTAGGAGCTTAACATTCAAAAATGCTAATAAAATTATTAAAGACATAAAGATAAAATAAAATAAAATGATAAGATTTCAAGTTAGCAGGGTGCTTAGCCCGCTCATGCCCTGCCCAACCCCATTCATGCATGCATATTAAAGAATTTTTCTTCAACCACCTTGACATCCTAATTTACTTTAGACAAACCCTTCACACACACACACACACACACACACACATATATATATATATATATATGCATTAGAGATTCTTTTTTTTTCTATTATGGGACTAAAGAATCTCAATATGGATTGTCAAAAGGAAAATATTTGGAAGAAAATTTTGAAGTCAAGGAATTTTTAACATTTCTATTTAGGATTTCCTCCAACAATCCCCCATAAAACTCAAAATTTTCTAAACTAATAAATTAAACTGAGTCAAGAATTAAAATATAGATTGTTGGGTGCTTATACTATGTGACAAGTAAGATATTTTTATAAGATTTAACCTCACTGTGAATAGTTTCCATCTGAAAAAATCATAATGAATCAGATCTTGAACTATACTTTTTTGACCTAAATTTCAATTATCACACACATAGTACAGGATTCTCCATTATAAGTTTATGCGTTAATGGCCCTGCATATATGTCTTGATTTTTTATAAGAGTTTCTAGAGACAGCTTATATTTCATAGCTACGACCATATATGGATATCCTTATATAGGTGAGCTCATTCAGAGATATGTATAAAGCCACATCTCATAGAGAATACCATCTTGGATCTCATTTAGAGCTAAAGCTCTTCCTTAACTACTATGGAAGAACACTAAACACTTTAGGGATAGATTGGAATGGTATATAATATGCTCTTTCACCTACCAATTAGCTTATTTTTATCATATTGAATCTTCTTCAAAGAATCACCTATCATAGAGGTTGGATTTCCATTACTTAAAGGCCCATTATCGGCACAATCCTATCCTCCTTGATGTCTCAAGGATCTTAGTCTTGTTTAAGCCTTTAGTAAGGTAGTGAGTAAGATTTTGATCAGATCTTATAAAATTTAAAGCTATAATATCATACTCTTATTGCCATGTAATAGATTTTTATCTTAACTTTATATATGTCTATTAGTATTATAATTTATGAGTTTCTTTTTATAAAAATCAATTATAGCTCTAGAATCATAATAAATAGATATAGAAGGTATAGGAGTAGGTATCAGAGGAATAGATGAGCATAAATTTTTTAACACTTGGCTTCTAGAGAGGTGATATCAAGAGCTATCAACTCTACCTGCATAGTACTTCCAGCTATTATAGTTTGCTTGACTCATTGTTGAGAGACAACATTACCACCAAGAATAAAGATATATCCAGAAATAGATTTAATGTCTAAAGAATCAGATATTCAGTTGGCATCACTATATCCCTCAAATACAACAGAATAGCCAATATACCTAAGCTCAAAAGATATGGCACCTTTGAGATACTGAAATACTCTTTCTAAAGCAATCTAGTGAGACATGCTAGGGTTGCTGGTATACTTACTCAATCTATAAATGGTATAGGTAATATTAGGTCTAGTTCTATTCGTTAGATATAAGAATGATCCAATGATCAGAGCATATTTTTCTTGATTCACAAGGTTACCATTATTTTTTTACTAATTGAACACTAGGATCATAAGGTGTAGACATGAAACAATAATTCGAATATCCAAATTTATCCAATATCTTTTGTGAATATTGCAATTGAGTTAGATAAAAGGAATTAGATGATGTCATGATCTTCATACCTAAAATTACATCAGTTAGACCAATATCTTTTATGTCAAAATTATTTAATAAAAAATTTTGATATCATTAATTAAATTAATATCAAGTGCTAAAATTAAGATATCATCTACGTAAAGATAAAGAAGAACACATCGATTATCAAATCTTTTACAATATAGATAATTATCAAATTTATTAATTTGAAAACCATAAGAAAAAATAACACTATCAAATTTTTCACGCCATTATTTAGGTACTTATTTTAGTCTATATAAGTGTTAGATTTGTGCCTTAGAAGTTAATTGTTAGCTGACGTATTTTGTAATTCGAAGATTTAATCTTGTATTTGTAATATTTTTATTATCAATAAAGGTTTTTTCATTTCAATCATGTTTGTATGTCCATGATTTATCTTAAAAATTAACAAAGATGATTTTTGTATATTCTCAATGTATTGAGAATTTGAGACCTATATTAATTAGTGGTTAATTTCTAAATTTTTTTGATCAAAAGATCATCACGGAGGACAGTAATCAATCCATTTAAGATCGATGCATAGTTCACATCTCTTATGGACAGATGAGTCTCAGATCTGCAGTGTAGGAACACTGGGATGAGGGTATGGATGGTTGTTAGAAAATAATTTGCACTGAGTAGGATCATCATGAGAAATCACATGGATATCTACTCACTCTTAGTGATCTTCTCGATGTTGTAGTGGTGTGAGTGATCCTTTGACCTGCAGTGTCATTGGCTATTCACAGTGAGGCTACTGAGTTTGGTTGCATGTTCTTTTGATCCCTAGCCATTCAGATCCTTGCTATGTGTGTTGGCTTCAGTAGGTTTAGGTTCTCTATTTGGAGTAGGATACACATAGATGAAATCTATCGATCTTGATAGAAAAAAAGAAGTCCTATACGATTTGTGAGATTGAGTTCAGAAAGTCTTTGGCCAAAGCAAGTATGAATATTGAAAAAAAAAATTTATGAAATTCATAAATGAACTCGAGTCGAGCCAATCTAGTATATGACTGATAATGGAATCTGATGAGTTCTCCATGACCTTCATCAAGTCAGAACTTATGATAAAAGGATTAAATCATACGATAACTGTACCTAGAAGTTCATACTTTCATTCTACTGAGTTACCACTACATACTGCTAGGTGTCATTAGTGGATTGTGAGACTCATCAAACATCATCTTGATGATCGATGATCCTCGAAGGATAGAATTAAAAATATTTCAACTCATCGAAAAAGAGTTTCGATGATATTATGATGGAGATCACAATATATCTCACTACCAGATAGAATGAAACTTATAGGGTTATACATTAAGAGATTTAATCTTAAATTTATCAATTGGGCTTATAAAATTTTAATTGAATTAAGATTTATTGAAATTTTATTGGATTTAAGAGAACCATGCTAGCACATAGTTAAACCTAATTTTTCTTGAAACTTCGATTGGATCAAGTCCATAGCCTTGAACTTAACCTAAATCCATTTGGATTTAATTGGATGCCTAATTATGAGCCCAAGAGGATTGGATTAAGTCAATAAGTTGGCTAAATTATCTCCTCATTATCTCTTTATTATCTCCTCATTATCTCCTAATATATGTGTGAAATTATTGAAAAGAAGGGTGGTGCCTTCCTCCATTTTTGGCAGGATCAAGGGGCGCCAACCCCTGGATAATGCAAGAGGGGCTCGCCCCCTCTAGTGGCTTGGTGTAGAAGGAGAGAGAGAGGGGCCATGCCCTCTCTCTTGAATGAAAACCCTAGAATGGAGCACCAAGGGTTAGTGCCCTAACCACCTACCCTATATTCTATGGGGCGCCCACTCAGATTGCCTTATTTGATTGGGGCGCCTCATATGATTACCAAAAAAAATTGATGTCCTATCAATTAAGTCTAATTTTAATAAAAAAAATTAGATTAAAAAGATAAAAATTCTTATAAGATAAGCATGTGCCTTTTTAAGTTAATTGGTTCTTGATTTGGATTAAGAAAGGACCTATATAAAGAGAAGGTCTCCTAGGATTTTATTGGTTGGTTATTTTTATTGATTAAAAATTAGATCTATCTTTCTCACACCCTCTCTCTCTTCTCATTCCCACACCCAAGGGTTGGGCATCTTACCTTTTTACATGCTAAGGTTGAGGAGTTGTTCATCTACAGCGAGGAACGAAGAGAAAAGGCTGCAGTTCAAGAGTTGATTCCGTAGTCAAGATCAAAGAGTTGATCAAGATTCTAGAGGACTGAGATATTACTTGAAGAAGAAGGATCTACCATGAGAATAAGGATTCGAGGTTGATCCTGGTGGATACTTGTAGAGGTCAGACACGTGTGCGGCTCGAGGACCTTCGAATCCGAGATCATCAGTGGTAATAAATTTTTATCCATGCTAAGGTATTGAGATTTGATCTCATACTTATTTTATTTTCATATTATATGTATGTCTTTACTTCTAGACTTGGGTAGGATTAGATAAGATCTAATGCATGTGGGGTTAAAAGGTTTAACCTGATTATTTTTCTGCTACTCCTGTAAAGATTTTTGAAATCTACATATGCACCCTACCTAATTTTCTAACAGTGGTATTAGAGCCACTAATTTTTAAAGACATATATAATCTAGTTTTTATCTTAGATATGAAAGTTTTGATGATTTAAAATTGATCTTGTGCTGTTATAAGGTTATCTTGATGTAGGATTTATCTTCTATATTGTAAAGATTGTCCTAGCATAAAATTGATCGATTTTAAAAAATTATTTTTAAAATAATTATATTAATTTTTTAGATCTAAAAATTAGTATATGTGATATATCTTATTTTATGTTTAGATCTGAAATTAGAATGATTAAAAATTTATATCAAACTGGTATAAGGTTGTCCTGGTATAGGATTTATCTCCTATATTAAAAAGATTATTCTAATTTGATGCGAATCAATTTTTTGAAAAGTATTTTTAAAATATTTTAATTATTATTTTAAATTTTATTATATATATATTATATATATATATTTTTAATTTTAGATCTAAAATTTGATGTATATGTGATACATGTTTTAATTTAGATCTAAAACTACATATATATGATATATGATGTTTGGTTTTGATCTGAAATAATTTTAAGATCATAAGCCACTAATGTATGTAATGAAACATAATCTAAAAATTATTTTTGAATCTAAAATTATGTTATTGCATGTGGGTATGGATTGAACAAATTAGATCGAGTGATCAAACTACAATTAGGATCAAACTAATTAGATCAGGCTAGAATCTGTTGTTGATTTTAAGCAGTTGACTGAACATAATCAATGATTGATTAGGATTAGGTTAAAGGGCTCAAAATCAAGTTTAGTTGTAGTTGGTCACATCGATTCACATTTTGATGTGAGTTGATTGATTCAAGATTCAATTTGGCTCAGTGGTTCGGATCTATTTAGTTAGGTTAATCTGATCGATTCTAATCGATCAATTTGATGTCTAAGACAAGTATTTAGATGATGGTTATTTAATTAGTTTTGTTATCTGACCTGATCAGTTTTGATTGGTGTCTAAAGAAAGAAACAAGGGACCCCTACTCATCTTAACTTATTTGACCATCTTAAGAGATTTAGTTTCGTGCAAGGTTACTTGTTGACTCGAGTTCACCCATGCCGACTAGGTTGGTTAGATATATTAATGTGCTGACCTAAATTTGATTAGTTGGATATCAGATCTGCTAATTTAGAAGAGATCTTAACCTAAATTTTTTCATTAAATATTAAGTCTAGAGGTCTTTCATCTTTATAGAGATACGGGTGCCTTTCTGATATTGATCATTCTCGACTGGTTACAGTGGTTCGGTTGCATCGAAAAAGTACAATCACTCTATTGACATTTGATGTTCTGAGGTAGAGATGGGGTTGGGCCCAATAACTATTAGATGGGGTCTCAATGACAGCTTTGCATCTGCTGACGAACGATGGGTCTGACTTAATTATAAAATATGCCAATAACTGTTAGGTGAGCCACAAGATTTAGAGATCAAGCTCACTGCATCTTGCTCAGTGAAGCAATGGATAAAGTGTTATCCACTTATTGGTCTGTACTCACTAATAACTGTTAGGTGAGGTGTGTATAGATTAATGGGACCACAGTACCTACTTAAAATCGATCGCATATAAATTTTTGTTTCTCCATCTAAGGAGTGTGAAAGATTCAAAAAAATAGTGAGAGCCTTTATTTATTTTTAAAGTCTTTAGAATAAATATTTTTATAAGTATAAATATCTAACTAAAAATTATTCTCTCTGCAGATAATCATATCGAGTTTCAACCCTTTAGCTCATATCCTAGATATTAATAGGTTGATTGGTATAAATTATAAAGACTGGCTTCAAAATTTGAGAATCATTCTCAGTTCTGAGAAATTTATCCATGTCTTTGATCAAGATGCAACTGTGTTACCAGCTCGTCCATCTCCTGATCAATGAGTCACACTTGAGAAGTGGATGGATGAAGATAACAAGACAAAGTATTATGTTTTAGCATCCATGTCCAATGATCTTCAGCGACAGCATGAAGACATGAGGACTGCTAGAGAGATGCTGACTCACCAGCAAGAGTTGCATGGTGAGCAGAGTCGCACAGCTCACTTTGAGATCTTTTGAAGATTTTTTAGAGCAAAAATGCATGATTAGCAGTCTGTTAATGATCATTATTTGATAATGATCAAGGACATTGAGGAGCTTCAGAAGCTCGATATGAACATGGACAAGAAATTACAGGTGGATCTAATCTTCTAGTCTCTTATTGATTCATATGGGTAGTTCATCATGAACTACTACATGAATAAAATTGATAATATTTTTCTGAGTTACTGAATATGCTGGTAACAGCAGAAGACACCTTGAAGAGTTCAAGGGGTACAGTTCTAAACAAGGCAAAGTGTTATGTTTTAGCATCCATGTCCAATGATCTTCAGCGACAGCATGAAGACATAAGGACTGCTAGAGAGATGCTGACTTACCTGCAAGAGTTGTATGGTGAGCAGAGTCGCACAGCTCACTTTGAGATCTTTTGAAGATTTTTTAGAGCAAAAATGTATGATCGGCAGTCTGTCAATGATCATTGTTTGATAATGATTAAGGACATCGAGGAGCTTCAGAAGCTTGGTATGAACATGGACAAGGAATTGCAGGTGGATCTGATCCTCTAGTCTCTTCCTGATTCATATAAACAGTTCATCATGAACTACCACATGAATAAAATTGATAATATTTTTCTGAGTTACTGAATATGCTGGTAACAGCAGAAGGCACCTTGAAGAGTTCAAGAGGTACAGTTCTAACTGTGGAGTGGGCTTCCTTCAAAAGAAAATCTTCTTTCAAAAAGAAGAAGAAGCTTGCGAAGAAATAAAAGAATGAGGCCAAGCCCAAGAAGTAGGTTTCGAAGAAAGCCGATCACAAAGAAAAGTATTTCCATTGCAACATCAAAGGTCATTGGAGGAGGAACTGTCCAGCCTACTTGACGACTATTAAGAGCAGAAAGAAGGATGGGCCTTCTGAAGGTACATCTGATATGCTAATTATTGAAACTAATATAATGATTTCCTCTTCTTCTAGTTAGGTTCTAGATTCTGGATTAAGTACTCATTTGTGCACTTCTATACAGGATCTTGAAGAAGTGAGAGGGCTGAGGGAAGGCGAGATCACTCTCCGGATTGGCAATGAAGCAAGGATTGCTGCTGTGGCCGTCGGAACCTATTCTCTACGATTATTGTTAGGAGTTAGTTTAATTCTTAAAGACCTCCATTATGTCCCTATAACCAGTAGAAATTTGATTTTCATATCTGTGCTGGCACAGGATAATTATAATTTTTATTTCAATAAAGACATGCATTCAATTTATTTCAAAAATAAAATTATTACGTGTACTTTTTTGATTGACGATTTTTATCATTTGCATATGGATGCGAGTGTAACTATTAACCAACAAATTGTGAATGCCATAAGATCTAAGAAACTTAGAGATAAAATTAGCTAAAAGTATCTGTGGCATCTTAGGTTAGGCCATATTGGAGAGGACAGACTCAATAAACTGAAGAAAGATGGTCTTCTCGGATTATTGACTTCTGAGTCTTATCTAGTTTGTAAATCGTATCTTTAAAAAAAATGACCAAGCTGGACAAGGAGAAAGGACCATTGAGATATTAGCCCTGGTACACACTGACGTGTGTGGTTCATTCGATGTACAAGCCAGGAGTGGCTATGTCTACTTCATAACTTTTACTGATGATTATTCATGGTATGAATCTGTATATCTAATGCACCAAAAATCTGAGGTCTTTGAAAAGTTCATAGAGTTCAGACATGAAGTAGAAAAATAAATCGAAAAATCCATAAAGATTCTTCGATTAGATCGAGGAGGAGAATACCTCAATGAAGAATTTTAAGCCTATCTCAAGGATAATAGTGTAATCTCATAGTGGACACCTCCAAAGATGTCTCAGCTCAATGGGATATCTGAAAGAAGAAATCGAATCCTATTAGATATGGTTCGATCTATGATGAGCTTCACAGATCTTTCTATCTTTCTCTGGAGACATGCATTACTTTCTGCTATTCATCTTTTGAATCAAATTTTTTTTAAATCTATTTCTACCACACCATATGAGTTATGGTATGGTTAGAAGCCAACTTTTGGGTATCTCAAGATTTGAAGATATCCGGCCCATGTTAAGCGATAGCAGACGGATAAGTTAGAGGTTAGGTCCTTTAGGGCTCGCTTTATAGGGTATTTAAGAAAATCATGGGATACTACTTCTATTTTTTTAAAGATCATAATGTGATTGTGAGCCATCATGTCATTTTCTTAGAAAAAGAGTTTATCCAAGATGGAGGCAGTGGAAGAAAGATTGAGCTCGAAGAGAAAAGCTCTGAAGAGCATCGAGTCTAACAACCTAAATTCAGTAATGAGCCAGTAGATGTGATATCTCCACCTCGTAGATCAAGTAGGATCTTTTGTCCTCCTGAAAGGTACTTAGATATTCTTACAGAGGATTTAGAAGAAGCGTTACTTGTGGAAGATAGGAACATTAGGAATGATCCCAAGACCTACAATAAGGCAATGTTAGATATAGACTTCGAAAAATAGATGAAAGCGATGAAGTCAGAAATTGACTCTATGCATTCCAACCAGATTTGGTATTTAGTAGATCCACCTGAAGGTATTGTACCTATTGGGTATAAATGGATTTACAAAAAAAAAAAATTAGGTCGGATGATAAGGTAGAGACCTATAAGACAAGACTAGTGGTGAAAGATTACAGTCAATGCGAAGGCATTGACTATCATGAAATCTTTTCATCTATAGCCATATTAAAATTCATCCGTACTCTGCTTGCCATAGCAGCCTTTCATGATTATGAAATTTGATAGATAAATATAAAAACTATCTTTCTAAATGGATATTTTGAGAAAGATATCTATATGGAAAAATCTTGAGATTTCACATCCAGTGATAGTGATCACAAAGTCTGCAAGCTACAAAAATTCATATATGGACTCAAGCAAGCATCTTGGAGTTGAAACATTCGCTTTAATAATGTGATCAAAATATTTGATTTCATAAAAAATGAGGAGGAGCCGTGTGTGTACAAAAAGATCAGTGGAGCGCTGTCACATTCTTCGTATTATACGTGGATGATATCCTTCTGATTGGAAATGGTATTCCCATGTTGACAACAGTCAAAGTATGGTTGTCAAAAAAATTTGCCATGAAAGACCTAGGAGAAGCCTCCTACATTCTTGGTATAAAGGTCTATAGAAATAGATCTAAGAGGATGATAGGACTCTCACAGTGAATGTAGATAGAGGAGGTGCTGAAGAGGTTTAGCATGAAAAATTCTAAGAGAGATCTTTTGCCCCTTAGACATGGCATTCATCTCTTCAAGAAGATGTGTCCTGACATACCTGAGGAGATCCAGCACATGAGCAAGATTCTTTATGCTTCAGTAATAGGGAGCCTCATGTATGCCATATTATGTACACGACCTGATATAGCCCTTATCGTGAGTGTCACAAGTAAATATCAGGAGAATCCAGATAAAGAACATTGGATTGCTGTTAAAAATATCTTTAAGTACTTGAGAAGGACTAAGAATTTGTTGTTGATCTTTGGTGAAGGATCGAAGCTAAAAATTGAGGGATACACCAATTCAGACTTCATGACTGATGTCGATGATAGAAAGTCTACATCGGAGTGTATCTTTTTGTATAATAATGGTGCGATTAGCTGAAAGAGTTTCAAGCAGCCGATCATTGCAGATTCGATCATGGAAGCCAAGTACATCGCCACCTCTGAAGCTACTAAGGAAGTCTTTTGGTTCAAAAAATTCATTGCAGAATTGGATGTGATGCTATCAGATGCTATTGCACTGCACTACGACAACAATAGTGCCATAGTCCTCGCTAAAGAGCCAAAGTCTCACCAAAAGTTTGAGCATATAGAGCGGTGGTTTTACATTATACGTGAATACCTCAGGAAGAAGTTCGTCGAGGTACACAGAGTCGACTCCGCACTAAACGTGGTGGACCCACTGACCAAGCCTCTCAGCTAGCAGAAGATCGAAGCTCACCTTAAGAAGATGGATCTTAGATATATGACCAATTAGCTTTAGGTCAAGTAAGAGTTTGTTAGATTTATACTTCAGAAGTCAATTGTTGGCTGACGTATTTTGTAACTCTAGGACTTAATCTTGTATTTGTAATATTTTTATTATCAATAAAGAACTTTTTCATTCCAATCATGTTTATATGTCCATGATTTATCTTAAAAATTAATAAAGATGATTTTTGTATATTCTCAATGTGTTGAGAATCTGAGGCATACATTAATTTGTGGTTAATTTCTAAATACTCCTGATCAAAAGATCGTCATGAAGGACAATGATCAATCCATTCAAGATCGGTGCACAGTTCACCTCCCTTATGGGCAAATGAGTCTTGAATTTACAATGTAGAGATACTGAGGTGAGGATACAGATGGTTGTTAGAGAATAACTTGCACCAAGCGTGATCATCATAAAAAATTACATGGATGTCTACTCACTCATCAGTGATCTTCTCGATGCTGTAATGGTGTAAGTGGTCCTTTGACCTGCGGTGCCATTGGCTATTCATAGCAAGAATACTGAGTTTGACTGCATGTTCTCTTGGTTTCTAGCCATTCGGATCTTTTCTGTGTATGTTGGCTTTAGTAGGTTTAAGTTCATTGTTTGGAGTAGGATGTATCTAGATGAAATTTATCGACCTTGATAGAAAAAAAAAAATTCTATACAATTCATGAGACTGAGTTTAGAAAGTCTTTGGCCAAAGCAAGTGTGAATATTAAAAAATTTTTTTCATAAAATTCATAAATAAACTCGAGTCGAGCTAATCTAGCAAATAACTGACAATGGGGTCTAACGAGTTCTCCATAACCTCCGTCAAGTCAGAACTCATGATAGAATGACTGAATTATACGATAACTGCATCTAAGAGTTTATACTTTCATTCTATTGGGTTGTCTCTACATACTGCTAGGTGTTACTAGTAGACTATGAGACTTATCGGACGTCATCTTGATGATCGATGACCCTCGAAAGGTAGAATTAAAAATATTCCAACCCATCGAAAAAGAGTTTCGATGATATTATGGTAGAGATCATAATATATCTTACTACCAGATAGAATAGAACCTATAGGATCACAGATTAAGAGATTTAATCTTGAATTTGTCAATTGAGCTTATGAAGTTCTAATTGGGTTAAGATTTATTAAAATCCTATTGAATTTAAAAGAACCATGCTAGCACATGGTTAAACCTAATTCTTCTCGAGACTTCGATTAGATCAAGTCCATAGCCTTGAACCTAACCTAAATCTATTTGAATTTAATTGGATGCCTAATTATGAGCCCAAAAGGATTGGATTAAGTCAATGAGTTGGCTAAATTATCTCCTCATTATCTCTTTATTATCTCCTCATTATCTCCTAATGTGTGTGTGAAATTATTGAAAAAAAAGATGGCGCCTTCCTCCATTTTTAGCAAGATCAAGGGGCACCAACCCTTGGATAATGCAAGAGGGGCCCGCCCCCTCTTGTGGCTTGGCGTGGAAGGAGAGAGAGAAGGATCATGCCCACTCTCTTGAATGAAAATCCTAGAATGGATGCCAAGAGTCGGCACCCCAACCACCTGCCCTATATTCCATGGGGCGTCTACTCAAATTACCTTATCTGACTGGGGCGTCTTATATGATTATCAAAAATAGCTGATGTCCTATCAATTAAGTCTAGTTTTAATGAAAAAAATTAGATTAAAATGGTAAAAATTCTTATAAGATAAGGATGTACCTTTTTAAGTTAATTGGTTCCTAATTTGGATCAAGGAAGGGCCTATACAAAGAGAAGGTCTCCTAGGATTTTATTGGTTGGTTGTTTTTATTGATTAAAAATCAGATCTCTCTCTCTCTCCCTTCTCCATGCCACACCCTCTCCCTCTTCTCATTCCCATGCCCAAGGGTTGGGCATCCCACCTTTCTACATGTCAAGGTTGAGGAGTTGTTCATCTACAGCAAGGAACGAAAAGAAAAGTTTGTAGTTCAAAAGTTGATTCCATAGTCAAGATCAAAGAGTTGATCAAGATTCTAAAGGATTGAGATCCTACTTGGAGAAGAAGGATCTACGATGAGAAGAAGAATTCGAGGTTGATCTCGATGGATATTTATAGAAGTCGGACACGTGTGCTGCTCGAGGATCTTCAAACCTAAGATCATCAGTAGCGGTGAATTTCTATCTACACTAAGGATTGAGATTTGATCTCATACTTATTTTATTTTCAAATTATATGTGTGTCTTTACTTTTGGATTTGGGTAGGATTAGATAAAATCTAATGCATGTGGGGTTAAAAGGTTTAACTTGATTATTTTTTCACTGCTCTTGTAAAGATTTTTAAAATCTACACATGCACCCTACTCGATTTTCTAACAATAAAAACTTAACTAGCTTGCATATTTTATTTTCTTAACAAGATATAGAGAAATCTTCAGGTTATTTCATATAGATTTCTTCTTCTAGATCATCTTGAAGGAAAGCAGTTTTGATATTCATTTGATAAATAAGTAGTTTGTGGATAGAAGCTAAAGCAAAAAGAACTGAGATAGTGGCTATGTGGGCAACTTGTGAATATGTATCAAATAAGTCAAATTTAGCTTTTTGTCCAAAATCTTAAGCTACAAGGCATGCCTTGTATCTTTCTATTGTTTCATCTATCCTAAGTTTTTTCTTAAAACTCTATTTACATTCTAGACGTTTGGTTCCAGGAGATAAATTAGTGAGAATTGATATATTATTTTCAATAATTGATTCAATCTTACTATTTATAGCTTCTTTCCAAAATGGATCTTTTAGAGAGCTTGTGGGTTCTAGATAAGTTATCCATTTTCCTTCAACCATGAAAGTGAGAATGGGTAGTGATGATGCTTCTAGTCTCAAGCTTGAAAAATTTTATGGCTTTAGATTTGTTAGGTGGCAAAAACATTTAGAAGCTTGGCTTATAATCGTGAGTGCGACCGTGGAGGAGGTTGATAGAGATCCTTTCAGCACCTAGTAAAATGAATAAGAATTGAAAAACTTGAAAAGCAAAAAGATTGGAAATCATAAAGCAAAAAAAGAGAAGATTTCATAAGAAGGAATTGAGCCTGTGCATTAGGTCCCAAGATGATCTTTTTATAGCCATCCGAATTTGACCACTTGGGCCCATTAAATCATATAATTAGAGGCTTAACATTCACCCATTAAGGACTTAATTAGGAGCCCAACATTCACCTAGTTAAGTCCTTAATTTGATGCCCAACATTCAAAAATGATAATTAAAAATATTAAAGATAATATAAACATTTAGAAGATAAAATAAAAATAAAAGGATAAGATTTTGGATTAGCAAGGTGCTTAGCCCGCACTGCGCCCAGCCCCCCATATTCGGTCCTGTTCATGTGTGCATATTAAAAAAATTTCCTTCAACCACCTCAACATCCTAAGTAGCTTTAGACAAACACTTCACATAATTTCAGCATTAGAGATTCTTATTTTTCTAGTACGCGACTAAAGAATCTCATATATGGGTTGTCAAAAGAAAAACATTTGGAGGAAAATTTTGATTTAGAGAAATTTTAAATTTCCCATTTAGGATTCCTTCCAACATTTCGTTACTCTAAAGCTTAGTTGTAATTGTAAAATATTTTTATTGTTGGTCATATTTGTGTCCATCCAATAATGTTAAATAATATTTTAGAATATGAATGAATCAATTTTTGATCCTAAAATTTTAAACTTATGATGACATGGTGCTATGTTAATTTTCTTGTTATCAAAAGATATTCTAACATCTTTCCACCTCAATGCTACTTCAACTAGAGTTCCTGTTTGCAAGTGGATTGCTTGGTAAGAAACTAAGAATAGTCTTATCCAGTATTGATTTTGTTTGGTTCACATATAGTTCCCCCCCCACCCCAACCCCCCCCCCCCCCCCCCCCCCGGTCCTCCCTGAAAAAAAAAAAAACGCTATGTGGCATTTGTCCAACATGTTGAGAACAACATACAATATTTCTTGTCAATTATGTTTGCATGACTCATATCATCATTCACAAGGGATGCTAGATTTGAACCATAATTCCCACATTATGAAGAGGGTCCTTCGTTTGATGGTTTTCAAATCAAAATACAACATATAAACCATGATACATCTGCCACCCCAAATTTATTCATTCACATGAAGGAACAACTTTCATGAATAAAATGGTCATACGACAATATATCAAGCCCGTTCTAGTAATAATAGATGCAAATAATCATTGCTAAGCAACTCCTCTATTTACTTAAGTAGCTTATTACTTGATTTTTGCAATAGAAATACCCTTTTTAGTTCCTTAGTTATGTTATATAGCAGGGTTGCTCTAGTCTCTTATTGAGCTATTAACACGAAGAATTCCCTGCATCTATCAAGTGTATGCTTTAAAACAAAAAATGACACGCTAATCTCTCAAAAGTTTTTTTTTAAAAAATCTAAATGAATAATTATTATTTTTTTGGTAGTTATGAATAGTTGGTACTATGGTCCCATAGTCCCTTATTCTCAAATTTTCAAAATCAATTCAAGAATTTGCTGTCTGTTGGGTTTTGGCATCTAAAAATTCGATCCACAATAGAAAAGCCCATAATAGTGAAGTCCAAGATGGAGGAGACTCACAGATGTAGCTCACAGCCGTGCATAGGCCTACAGGCTGAGCCTGCAGGCCCATAGGCACCCGCGGCTCATAGGCATGTGCAGCCCAAGCACGCGGAGCGGGTTCACCACATGGTCCATCATCGCGGTCCATCGTAGGTGTTGTGGTGTTTGTCGCGGTCCATTGTGCGAGCACACGATCGGACACATGCAGACGTGCAATCATGCACGATCAATGAGCCAGGAGGGCTCGCGATTGCAATTGGACGGCAAGCGAGCATGCGCGAGCATGATTGGGAGGCTGGTTGGTGAGTGGGTGTGAATGAGTGTGATGTGCATGATCAAGTGGTGATGGAGGCTCTACAGGCATGATCCAATGGCCAAGAGGGTCTTGCAGGGTGATCAGACTGTTTGGAAAGTGCTATGAGTTTTTTTTGGACTCCAGTCTGCATGAAACTCGGCTTTGGGCTCTTTAAAAGGGGGCAAATGGCAGAGCACCAGAGTGGATCGTGGGGTAGCAGCTTGGGAGCAGTTAGAGAGCAAGAAGGGCCTTTTAGAGGAATTTTGAGAGCCTTTTGAGAGGGTTTTAGCTTCTTGTTGAGAGAGATTGATGTATAAAGATTGAGAGTGTATAATTTTCTCTTATATTTGTGATTCTCTTTCATAGTGAAATTTTGTATGCCCTGTAGAGGTAGGCCTTGTGCTAGTCCATGTATTTGATTTGTGTTATTTATTTTTCTCTTTTATTTTCTTCCTTCCCCCTGTGGTATCTACATCGTCATCGGCATTATAGCCATGAATGGGGATCCATATTCCACACTCATGAGGGATCCTTCTAACAAGTGGTATTAGAGCCATGTTATTTGGAGTTGTGGTGGTGTTGATCGAGATTAAAGAAGATGGAGAAGACAAGCTCAATCAAGATAGAGATCAACCAGTATCATGAGAAGAGCAATTTCTCTCTATGACAAGCAAGGGTGAAGGATGTGTTCATCCAACAAAGGTTAATTGATGCTCCCTTGTATGAGAAGAAGCTAAATACCATGGAGAAGAAGAGTTGGAAGCGGCTCCAGATGTAGGTGATGAGTACGATTCGCTTGTACTTGATGGAAGATGTGGTGATCCATGTGCTTAGCAAAACTTTTTCAATGACAATGTGGATGAAGCTTGAGGAGATGTATATGATGAAGTCCTCACCAACACTCTCTTTCTTTGAAAGTAATTCTATCAGTTGCGGATGAGCGAGAAACAGAGTGTGCAGGAGCATCTCAGTAAATTTTAGAAGATCTTCACTGATCTCCTCAACATTGATGAGAAGTTGAGGAGAAGACTAGGATGTTGATCTTGCTTTCATCGCTTCTCTCTTTTTTTGAGTCTTGGATGACTGCTTTTCTTATAGAAAAAAGTACCATCAAGATGGATGAGGTCATTTCTATATTTCTCCAGAATGAGATTCTCAAGCAGAAGAATCGAGCTTCGAGTTCAGATGGTGATTTGACTATGTCAGTGACTGGAGGTGGTCGTGGCAGAGGAAAAAGTGACAGTGGATCGCAAGATGGATGGTCTAGGTCCAAGTCAAGAGATTACAACAAGATTAGGTGTTACAAGTGTGATGAGTTGAGGCATCGAGTTAGAGATTGTCCATAGCTCAGAGATCGGATGAGGGCTACTGCGGCAGCAGTCCAAGGTAGCGATACAAAAGAAAGTGATAATGTTCTTCTAGTATTTGATGACGTATCTACATCTTTCTCATAGTAGATTTTAGATTCTGCATGTTTGCATCATATTTATTGTAAAGAGGAGCTGTTTGACTCTCTTGAGAATAGTGAAGGCATTGTTCATCTACCGAATGGATCAAGCTATGCGATCAAGGGCATTGGGACTGTGAGCTTACAAACTCATGATAGAGGAGTGAAGAAATTAGACGAGATCTGATACATATCCAATTTCAGGAGTCATCTAATTTTACTGAGCAGACTGGATTCAAGCAGCTACAGATGGAGAGCTGATGATAGAATCTTGAAGGTTTTGCATGGTAGTAGGATTGTGTTAAAGGAGAAGAGGTATGGAAGATATTATCCCTTGGTAGGAAGCTCAGTAGGAGGTGGAGCTTCAGGAGCCAATAGGAGCTCAGAGTGAGGTGGAGCTCCAGGTATAGGTAGATTGGGCACGAGACAGAAGATTCAAGAGGGAGAGGATGACAAATAACATTGCAAGATGAAGTTTTTATTATCGTAGGAGGCTATCCTGAGCAAATCTCAGATCAGATAGATTACAGCATATGATGGAGATGGGATCGAACGGCCTAGCTCAACTCACATGTTTGTCCATCCATGAGCAGTCAGGCATATGCCCCAAAGCATGGGGATGAGATCATCTGAAAGCTCTTAAAATTATGTGGAGGTCGAATGTCGAGTCGAGATGGAGATTGTTAGATTTTGGCATCTCAAAATTTTATTTACAGTAGAAAAGCCCACAGCAAATGAAGTTCAAGATGGAGGAGACCCATAGATGCGGCCCACAACCACGTATAGGCTTGCAGGCTTGGCCAGCAAGCCTGTAGGCCTGTAGGCTCGGCCTGTAAGCACCCAGGCCCACTGGCACCCGTGGCTCGCATGCAGGCATGCAGCCTAAGTGCACGACCGCACGGCCCAGGCATGTGGAGTGTAGTTCACCGCATGGTCCATTGTTGCAGTCCATGGGGCATGGAGTCATGGTCCATCGCAGGTGCTGTGGTGTTTGTCGCGATCCATCACACGAGCATGTGATCGGATAGCCGTGACACATGCAGACATGTGATCATGTGCGATCAGAGGGCCAGGAGGGCTCGTGGTTGCTATTGGACAGTGGGCGAGCATACGCAGGCTTGATCAGGCGGTTGGTTAGCAAGCGAGCACCGACGAGCATGATGTGCACGATCAGATGGTGATGGAGGCTCTGCAGGCATGATCCAACAGCCAGGAGGGTCTTGCAGTGTGATCAAGCTGCTTGGAATATACTTTGAGTTTTGTTAGGGCTCCAATACGTATGAAACTGAGCTTTGGGCTCTTTAAAAGAGGGTAGATGACAAAGCATCAAAGTGGATCACGTGGTAGCAGTTTAGGAGTAGCTATGAGAGCAACAGGGGCCTTCTAGAGGGATTTTGAGAGCTTTTTGAGAGGATTTTAGCTTTTTGTTGAGAGAGATTAATGTATAAAGATTGAGAGTGTGTGATCTCCTCTTATATTTGTGATTTTCTTTCATAGTGAAGCTTTGCATGTCTCGTGGAGATAGGTTTTGTGCTAATCCACGTATTTGATTTGTGTTATTTTTTTTTTTTTTTATTTTCTTCTTTTCTCCTGTGGTATCTACATCATCACCGACTTTGTGATCTTGGCTGGAGATCCGTATTCCGCACTCGTGAAGGATCCTCCCAACACTATCTACTTGCATCAAGGATGAGGAGAATTACAAGTGCTCCAAAGAAGTTCGGGGGATGCTAACAAGAAATAGGAGGATAGGGAAGGCAGGCTTAAGCTAGAGAGGTAAGAGGGCTTTAAATAATATAGAATGCAAGATGTAATAGAAAGCTTGTTGCCACAAAGATAGCAACCCAAGAGAGGGGGTGAATTGAGTTCTTTTAAAATTTTAACTAAATTAAACTCTAAGACAATTATGTGATTCTAGTTGAATCAATTTAAGTAGATGTGATGTGTATGATTCAAATAGCAGTAGATTCAAGATATATGTATGATGCTTTCTAAGAGTTTAAAGTAAACTAAATAAGTAATAAAATAAGTAAAGCAAAAAGTAAAGCCACAACACAAACACATAAAGGATTATAGTGGTTCGGTGTAACCCACACCTACATCTACTCCTCAATTTTTTTTGAAAATTTTACTATAATCTCTTTGATTATAGTGTGTTTGTTTTATCTGGACTCACAAATAAATTCAGTTAATTTTTTGAGATTACCAATCAAAATCTTACATCGATTGTCTTTTGGATTAACAATCAATCCAGTTGATTTTATAGACTTACCAACCAAAATCTAACAAGTCCAATTCTAGACTTGGATGGGCTTAATCTCCAAGTTTTTTTTTTCAAAAAAATTTGTAAAGAAAACAAAATACAAGATATAAATTTCAGCTTAAAGTAAAATAGAAAAATAAAACTCTTTTGAGTGTGAAGAAAAGGCTGAATGATTTGCTTTTTTGAAGCTTGAACACTCTTCTTTGAAGCTTGAGAGGTTGCTGAAATGGTGGTGAAGATTGCTTTTGAAAGCCCCTTGAAATTAGTACTTAATCTCTCTTTTTTCCCTTTCTTTTGGATATTCAATGGACCTCACTCTAATACAAAAGTTTCTCACTTTTAATCTTTCTCTCTTAGCTCTCCTTTAAGTTTAGAAGCCTTTAAATCTTTTAAAAGAGCCAAACAAGCCATTTCTAGCTGTTGGAGATTGAAAACTAGCCATTGGAGGGCTTTTGTGCAAATCTGCAGCTTCAAAAAAACTAGCCATTAGAGCCAGAGTTGACTCCAAATGACCTCGAGTCGATTCGATTTCTACAAGAGTCAGTTCTATTTTTGCACTCAAAAATTCTGCTCTCTATTTTACTTGAAAGAGTCGACTCAAGCTTTTCAGAAGCCAACTCGAGCCCTATGCCATTGATACATATGTGTCGGAGTTGATTCGAAACATCCTGAAGTCGACTTAAAATCTTTCAACTTCATTTTTTTATATTTTGCCCTCTAAAATTTGAACTTCTTAGTCCTAATACTTTTAAATGATATTTATTTTTTTTAATTTTATTTTTTTAATAATGAGCCATCTAAACTTATGAAAATTTATTTCTTAAAGTGCTTTGGCTTGGTATATTCAGAGAAATTCTTCCATGGATAATTTCTTCAATGGGAACATGCGCCAGCAGGAAAGGAATAAGGATTTTTTCCCAAGCAAGCCCATTTTCAAGCTTTTACCAGAATCATCTCTATTCTTTTGGGTTCATGATCTGCTCTTAGTAGGCCTACTCTCTGGATAGTGGCTCTTTTATGATATGAGAATTGCTTTGCTAAATCCTCCAGTCCTCTCTGCTCCCATAAAAGGAAAGCCGTTAATCTTATACATTGCGGCATTGGATGGGTCGCTAGGAGCTCTTGTCCTAGATCCTATGACAGTCTCTTTCATTAAAAAGTAGAATAAGAAAGTTGATTTGAAGAAAAAGTCTACCATCCCACCCGGCCTCCCCCATGGGGTGAAGGTTCCTCTCGGAGTGCAAAAATGAATGCACCTGTCTCTGTTTGGTCAAGATCTGGAAACAATCAATCGACCTTGTTTACAACTTTCATTCCACTTTTATTTATTTAAATAGTCCTTATGTGCGTACAGTCCTTTCGCCTATTTTATTTGTATTTGAGATAGTTTCATCGTCGTCTGCTATCTCTGCTCTGTTAATTTCTGATTCCACGGTGCTAGGCACCGAAAGCTTCACCAACCTTGAAAACATGATTAGTAATATTTTTACTTAACATTTTATAATCATCAAATTTAATCATAGGGTCAATAATCTTTTTCTTTTTGATGATGATAAAATTTTGAGTATATATGTAATAAAAATAAATAATTTATTTCAATGCATTTGGTCAATATGTATCATGAAGTAATGAGATAAAACATATGAATGCTTACTTCATAAATATTCTCAATTAGTCTTTAGTTCATTGCACATATCTCATATACTCATTTTAAAAGAATGTCTCAATTCAAATCAATAAGCATTAAGGTTTCAAGCATCAAATCAATGAGCATCTTTAGTGCTAATTCATTGAGTTTCTTAAGTATTAATCCTTTAAGCATATACTCAATATTTCTCTTCTCTTTTTTGACAGTATCAAAAAGTTCAAGGAAAAGATCAAGAAATATTATTAAAATCAATAAAATGTAAGAATTGTATCAATTGAGGGATATATCAATTTCAGAAAGTCAAGTCAAATGAATCATCTCTCCTTTAAAAACTTATCTTTTGATTTAAATTATAGTTAAAATATTTTTTTTTACTTTCAAAAATTAGCTTAAATTCAAATATCAAAGGCTCTCCCCCTTTTTGAGTGAATATATTTTTTTTAAATCAAATTTTTAAATATGCACTTTTAAGCTTTAAGAAGAAAAGAGATTTTTAAAGATTTGAACAAAGAAATCAAGCATAACATTTAATTCAATATTTTTTTTAATAAATTTCAATCAATTAAGTTCAAAAAAAAAATGTATCGAAAATATATCGACCCAATTGTTAGGAAATGTGTCTTAAAGCTGATCGTTTGGATGATTGTGCTCTTTTTGTAATATGTATATGAATTAATTTATAAATAAATAAAAATTATTTTGGTATCTTTTCATCATAAAATTACATCTTCCTTGTTAGAACTCTTGTGTTGTGATGAAGTCCTTAGAACTATAATATAATTGATAAAGGAGGATTTATCGAATAGTTTTTAAACTTGTTGGCGATCAAATGATATGTCATTAAAGGACGATAATGTTTATCGAGTGAAGATCATTGTGTACCATATAGATTGGTTGTCTTCTTAACAAAGAGTGTGGAGACATTGGTATGGCATACAGGTAGGGATGGAAATAGGCCAGGCGGCCTGTCAGGGGCCTATGGCCTGGCCTGCTGTCGGTCTGGCCTGGCCTGACCTATTTATCTAAATAAGCCAGGTATAGGCTTTTAAAAAGGCCTGTTTAAATAAATAGGTCAGGCCTAAAATTTCAAAGCCTGGTCTGAAAGCCTGCAGACTGGCCTGTATAAATTATATATATATAATTTAATAAAAATTATTATTTTATTAATATATATAATTAATTAATTATTGATCTTACCCATCAATATCTAATTATCTTAGTCCTTTCGAGAATCAAGAAGATGGAAGAGTCTTTTTAAATAGGCTTTCAAGCTAGGTTAGATTTTTTTATTTTGCAAAACAGACCAGGTCGAGCCTCATTTTAAGCCTGAACCAGTCCAATAGGCCAGGTTCAGGCTAGTATTTTATAATACAGGCCTGACCTGTTTAAGCCAAAGCTTGATCTGGCCTGGCCTATTTCCACCCCTACATACAGGTGAGATGTAGGAGTATATCGTCATTGAATAAGTGACTCACCTACTGAGTATTTTACTATCGAGAGTAGCTCACGAAGCATATGGGCATAAGTATTTCTCAGATCTGATATCACTATAATGACTTACAAATAACTCACTGTGCTTTGATACTAGACTATCTGTATTTTTAATATGGTGATAGAAAGCTATTAGGTACAGTCAAGTACTTATGAAACCTATGTATGAATTAAGATGGGACTAACCCTTTCAGATTATAGAAGCTAATGCATCACTATATTTTAATTTAGTAAAATCTTGATCAGGATAATCAATATGATGGATTTGAAATGTTGAAATATAATATGGATGATCCTTCAGGATTGACAGTTTAACTCTAGATCGTCCTAGAGCATTCAGGATCGAAAGAATAAATTATGTGGTAACCATATGCATAGATTTTTGAATATTATCTTACAAATATTTGACCTATCTGGATATCGAAAATCATTACTAGATTGTAACTTCTATTAGTACAGAAAATAGTTCCTGTGCTACCGGCTTAGTGTTCAAATCTATGGAGTTACGCACAAAGTCAAGCGACATAAGAAAGGATTGACCTAAGTCTATATGTTCAATTTAGAAGTACATGACTTGATTGAATAAATAGATTAATTTGATTAAGAATTAAGTTATAGATCATATGGGATTAAACAATTGACTATGTCTAGCAAGCACTAGACATGAGGTTCAGATTCAATTCTGGAGAATAAATAAGATTTGATCTATGATCCAAAGAGTCTATGAGAGATTGAATTTAAGTGCTAATTAATTTTAGATTAGATCTGATTTAATTAAGCTTAATTAGGTTGAAAATCTAAGTTAGACTTAATTCTAAATCCTAAATAGTTTGGGATTGACAGTTTATTCAAAATTGATTCGAACTAGGTTCGAATTGGATTCGAATTGACCCATATTTAGATTGAATCCTTAGAGTCCACTTTTGCTGGGACTCTCTCTCCTCATGGATGACCAAAGGAGGATGGAGGTGCTGGTTTTGTCACCCCCTCTTGGGTGTAGGCATGGGTGTATGGGAGCACTTAATTAGATGCCTATCTTATCTCAAATAGGATTCCTTGTTAGATAAGGAATGGATTAATTCAAAGCTGATTTGAATTAGGACTCCTAGTCTATTGGATCATGGAGAATCATCTATAGATAGGGAGGATCTTTAACCATCAAAGCATAACCATTAGATTATATGCTAAGATGAGAAAGTGAGAGAGAGAGAGGAGGCATCCAAGAGAAGGAACCGGTCCCTCTCTTTGGCATGTGGAGTTTTGGGCATCCAACCCCTTGGCATGAAGAGGCTTTGGTGTCCCACTTCCCGGTGTGAGGCATCACACCAAAGTTCTTCATCCTCCCTCCTTGCTATCTTGAGAAGGTACGATGATCTAAAGCTTCATTCTGCTTTCCTACGAAGCCTGACGTGCGCGCGAAGTAGAGGATTTGTACGTTCAAACTGAGGCTTCAGATTCAGAATTCTTTAGAGATTTGATCCTTATTCCACTGTATATCAAGTAAAAGATAAAATTTTTGTTAGCTTATTATAAAAAAATTTTTAGATGCTCCCTGACGATCCGATCATGAATTAGATTTTTTCTTTCATAAATCAATGGTTCTAACATATAGTATTAGAGCAATTAAGAATTAAGTTTTAAATTCATTTCTTAAGCAAAAATTATCTTAATACAAATAATTTTATAAAGATTTCTCAAGGCACATTAAAACCTTATATTATATTCAAATTTTTAAATATATTTTAAAAATTAAAATATATATCAAAATTAATTTATTTGGAGTGAGAATATATTTCAAATTTATCTTAACTCCAATTAGTTATCAAAAATAAAATCAAGTAAATCAAATGGAATAAGCACATGAAAGCTCAAACTAAGAAAATCATAAAGCATTTGATTGAGCGTTTAAAATCAAGGTTAATTTTTTTTAACTCAAATTAATTAGTATTTTCAATCAAATTAAAGATATATGAAGGCGCAAATCAAGAATTTAACATCAAATTTAATTTTCTTAACATAAATTAATTTGAATTTTCAATCAAGTCAAGATAATAAGCAACAAACAAGCATCTCTCCCTCTATTTTTAAAAGTAAATACCAAAATTTTTTTTTCTTTTTACTATTTCAACAATATTTTCTCCTCCTATTTTTTATAATTAATAGTGAATAATTTAATTATATATATTTTCTCTCTCTTATTCTTTCAAATTAAGTACATTTAATATGAACTTAACTGATATCAAATTTAACCTTTAAATTTAGATTATATAACTTTCAAATTCAGATTTTCAAATTCAAAAGTATTTTCAAATTTAAATTTTTTAATTTTTTTTAATATTTTCTCCCCTCTTAGTTTTGCAAATAAAGCCATTTTTAGAAAATGCAATTTCAATAATGCATTTAGGAAATAGCCATAGAACTTTTCAATTTTAAAGATTTTTAGTATTAAAATCAAAATTTTAATAAGAAAATCATTTTGAGCTTTAAAGATTCAACAGAGATTGAATTTTTTTTTGAATAATATGGCCTTGAAAATACTTCTCTCCTTTTTGATACTAAAACAGATCATTTAAAAATATATCACAAAAATTTATCTCAAATGATGTAATAGTAAAAATATAGTCATAAAAATTCAAATTTGAGACAAAGACATTCTTCTCTTTGTGTCAAAAGATAAATCAATCAAATACAGGGCAAATAGTAAGCTGTTTAATATCAATTGATTAAAACTGAAATCCTTTTTAAAAGTTTAGTTTTAAAAATAAATGATAGCTTTTTTTTGAAATAGTTTACTTGATATCAACTTCAAAAGATTTAAGAAGAGCATTTTTCAAATTTAATTTTTAAAATCAATCAATCGAAACAAAGTATCAATGTTCATCAATAAACTCTCTTTTAAGATCAAATTGATGATCAAAAAAGATATTTAAATCAATTTAGAAAATCAAAAATTAGTCAATTAGGGGTTTGATAATCAATTAAATCAAGAATATTCAAATAAATGAGAATCTAAATAGAGTCTCTATGAGTTTTGTTTAACTAGGAAATTTCAAATCCTTAGGACTAAACCTATGATGCAATGCAAATCAATACATCAAGCACTTGATTCTTATGATTGGAGTATCTTATCTTCAAGTGCTTAGATCATGAAAATTTTAGAAAAATTTCAAAAAATTAAGCATTTTATTGGGGAATGTCAAGTATTAGTTCAATTTGTAGGTCTTTAATAAAAAAGATCCTTATATAATCATACTTGTTTTATTTTGAATTTTTCAAGAAATGAAGTGACATGGGGAAGCTAAAGAATCATGCTAAATTTTAAGAAAATTTTAACTCATATCAATTAAACATGATGCATAGAAGAGAGCAAGTTAATTTTTGAATTTTATATAGGATCTATATGTTTAACATTCAGATCAAGAAATATACTCATTGTAAGTATTAATAAATCATCAAAATTAGTTAATTAATCAGAATATATTTAGCAAATAATGATGGTATGATACAAGAAAAGTTTAGATTTTATCAAACAACATCATCCATCCTTTTAAATCCTAAGCATCTATTTTCAAAAATTTACTCCTTTCATGTCCTTGGATGCTTGGCATATCTACAAAATTAATTTTTAATTTTAATATCCAAGCCATCTTAAGTTCATTGGAGTTAGTGTACATGATTTCTTTTGAAATCTAAATTTGTTTAATTAAAGTGTGGCCAATTCTTTTAGTATTATATTATAAAATTTTATGACCAACTTTATTGCATTTGAAACATGTGATACAATATTTTCCAAATGAGGCTTTAGGAAACATATTCTTGATAAATTTTTATTTTCTTAATGAATTATAAATAATTTTAACTTTATTGAAAATAGCTTTTTGAATGATTAAAATAGATTGAAGCTTTTGAGAGCCAATTGTAAACTTGTTAAGTATAAGCTTCAATATTTTAATTTTTTTCTTAATTTCATATTTTCTTCCAAAAGAGATTTTTTTTTCAATAATTTTTTTTCAATGAAAAATTTGGATTTTTCAGATTCTTCCTTCAACTTGTTATTTTTTCAACTAAAGATTTTTCAGATTTAAAAAGTATTTCTTTATCTTCAGTTAAAAAATTATTTTCTCTTAAAAGATCTTCTTTTTCTAACAAAATTCTATTCTTCTCTTCAGTCAAAAATAGATTAGACTTTTTAAGTTCTTTATTTTTCAGTCTTAACTTTTTAAATTCATCTATTGAATCATTGAAGGCTTTAAATAATTAATCAAAAGTAAAATCAGAAGAATTTTTAAGATTTACCTCATCATCATGGGTCATGAGGTAAGGATTTATAATTTTTTCTTCCTCTTTCTCATTTCTCTTTACTTTGCATTGCTCCCCCTTAATCAATGCTTTTTTTTCTTGTGTTTCTTCTTTTTCTTCTTCTTTTCATCCTCATGAGCCATGAGACATAGATTGGAGGGAGCTTCCTTTTCTTCTTGGGAGATTGATATTTTTCTTTGATTTGCTTCCTCAAAAGTAGTTTCCAATTTCTCCCATACTTATTTTGCTGAAATATATGAAAAAATTATATTAAATTTATTAATATCTAAAGAATAATAAAGTATATTCATGGCTTTAATATTTAGTTGGACCATTTCTTTATCATGCTCAATCAATGCATCGTGGGCATGTGAGCCATCGATTATACTCTTTTATAACTTATAATCGTATGCTTGTATGAAGATATGGATGCATGCTTTTTAATAAGTATAATTTAATCCATTAAATAGTGGAGGTCGATCAATAGAATGGCTTTCATTGAAAAAAATTTCATTTGGATTGCTATGATCTTTCACTCTAGACGCTAGGTCAACAATCAAATATTAGAGTACCTGCTCTAATACCGATTACTGCCTAAAAAATAACAACCCAAAAAGAGGGGGGGGGGGATGAATTGGATTCTTTTAAAATTTTAATCAAATTAAGCTTTAAGATAATTATATTCTTCTAGTTAAACCAATTTAAGTAGATGTGATGCATATGATTCAAGTAGCAGTGGATTCAAGATATATCTATGATGCTTTGTAAGGATTTAAAACTAAGCTAAATAAGTAATAAAATAAGTAAAGCAAAAAGCAAAGCCACAACACAAACACATAAAGGTTTATAGTGGTTCGATGCAATTCGTACCTACATCTACTCTCCAAGCTTTTTTTAGAAATTTTACTATAATCTTTCTTATTATAGTATGTTTGTTTTATTCGGACTCACAAATAAATTTAGTTGATTTTTTTAAGATCATCAATCAAAATCTTACACCAATTATTTTTCAGATTCACAATCAATCCAGTTAGTTTTATGGGCTTACCAACTAAAATCTAACAAATCTAATTTTGGACTTGGACAGGCCTAATCCCCAAATTTTTTTTTTCAAAAAAAAATTGTAAAGAAAATAAAATACAAGATATGAATTTTAGCTTAAAGTAAAATAGAAATATAAAACTCTTTTGGATGCGAAGAAGAGGTTGAATGATTTGCTTTTTTGAAGCTTGAACACTCTTCTTTGAAGCTTGAGAGGTTGCTGGAAATGATGGTGAAGATTGCTTTTGAAAGTCTCTTGAAATCAGTGCTTAATCCCTCTCCTTTTTCTTTCTTTTGGATATTTAATGGACCTCACTCTAATCTAAAAGTTTTTCTTTTTTAATCCTTTTTTCTTAGCTCTCTTTTGAGTTTAGAAGTCTTTAAATCCTTTAAAAGAGCCAAACTAGTCGTTTCTAGCTGTTGGAGACTGAAAACTAACCGTTGGAGGGTTTTTGTGTAAATCTACAGTTTCAAAAAAAACTAACCGTTGGAGTTGGAGTCGACTCCAAATGACCTCGAGTCGACTCGATTTCTATAGGAGTCAGCTTGATTTCTGCAGGAGTCAGCTCCATTTTTGCACTCAAAAATTTTGCTCTCTATTTTTTTTGAGAGAGTTGACTCAAATTTTTTAAGAGTTGACTCGAGCTGTGTGCTACTTGATATGAACATGTCGGAGTCGACTCGAAATATCCTGGAGTCGACTCAAAACTTTTCAACTTCATTTTTTTCATATTTTGCCTTCTAAAACTTAAATTTCTTGACCCTAATGCTTCCAAATAATATTTGTTTCTTTCAATTTTATTTTCTTTATAATGAGCTATTCAAACTAATGAAAACTTGTTCCTTGAAGTGCTTTGGCTTGGCATGTTGAGAGGATTTTTTTCATGAATAATTTTTTCAATGTGAACACCTAGAAAATCCTACATCTAACCTTGAAAACATGATTAGTAATATTTTTACTCATATTTTGTGATCATTAAAATTAATCATAGAATCAACAAAGCTAGACAAGGGTTGTATCTTTTGCACAAAAGAAAGATTTTCCTTCTTTCACGTGAATCCACCATTGGCTCATGCAATAGTTGCTTCAACATCTATGCAGGCAGATGAATGGAGGAGTTTGGAGTGCCTTGAAATTTGTGTGATGTGATCCAATGGTCGATATTACAAAAGAAGGTCAATCATTCTTTTATGTCAAAGATAGAACCCAAACCCTAGAGGGCTTAAGGCTATCATGCTAGCAGAGTCCAGATGAATATATGAAAAGAGGGTGCCAAGTAGTACAGATGGTGAATTCATCGAAGATTGATACCAATAGTATAGGTTTGAGTATTGATGTTGGCCAAGTTGCTTCTCATCCTAGTTCTCAAATAGATGAAAAATAATGCATGGAAAAGAAAGACAAGAAAAATGGACATGAAAATAGAAGTTTATAATATGTTAATAATTGCTTGTGAAGCTTGTGTTGAAAAATCAAGTTTCCCATTTATTTATTTCATTAGATAATTAATAAACTCGGAAGGCTTATAATTGAATGTACTTTTAGACAACGGGATGCTTTGCTAGTCTTGAAAAGGCATTCCACTTGCCGGTCTGGTCAACTCGAGATCATTGCCATTCTTATGTAACTCGAACAATTGTTGTATTGCAAAAGAGAAAGTTGTCATTGGGATCTCCATATGTTATGATCCAACTTGCTTTCAATTGGGAATGTGGCACTTAATGGCGAGCCCATGTAATTAGATGGAAAAAATAGATAGTTCAAGCAACTCAATTAAAAGCTACAAATTTCCTTTTTCTGAAGTTCTATAGCCAATTGAACCAACTAATATGTCAACGAAATTTTAAAAGTATCTTGTGAATGTTGAAACACTTATGACACAGACTAAGTACACTTATGACGGAGAGAATGTGTGAGTTCATATATGCAAAACTATGCATAAGTACACATTTAGTAATGTGTATACATATTACATGGTTGTTCTTGGACTTTTCCTTGTACATTTTGCTTGGCAGACTTTTGATAATAACTCTCTCATTTTCTTCCTTTCATCTGTCTTTGTTTTCCTGAATTCTATCACCAGCTCTCTTCATCCTTCTAATAGATGTGTTATCTAGACTTCTCAAGCTAGGACTATTGGACTTATTGAAGGAATTGGCAATATTTGAAGTTTCACCGATATGGGAAGCCTTCACTTCACAGATGACACTCATTGACACTTCTTTTGGTGCTAGGAAAAGGAACCACATCCTTACAACCAAAGCAATCCTCTTAGCTTTTGAGCATGCATTTAGTTTAAAAATTAATTTCAACAAAAATTCTGCCATTTGCATTAATACGGAGGAAGAAGCGGGAATCTACTTGGCCACAATGATGAACTGTAAAAAGGGTTCTTTAGCATGCATTTCCCTGGGCCTCCCACTAAGTGATAGGGGAATTCCCAAGCAACATTGGATGTCCCTTCTCGACAAGGCTAGCCTCTTGGAAAGGGAACTTGCCTTCCATTGGTGATAGATCACCTTGATTGATACGGTTTTATCTGCTCTCCCATCCTATTATATATTTATTTTCATGTTGCCAAACTAGATATGTAAGAGAATGGACCAATTGAGGATAGCTTTCCTTTAGAGAGGCAAAAAAAAGCTGTGACTTTCATTGTACAGTATTTTCAAGTAAAAGAAAAGAGGATTGGGACTAAAGAGTATCAAAAGCATGAATTAAGATTTACCGTTGTAATACTAGATCTCGTATCAATACTATTCTATTATAGTATCAATATGTGGTATGGTATGAGATAGTGAGACATATTGAGTAATAGTATGGTATAAGACTATACACCAGTTTGGTATTGATACATAATGATACTGATCGATATGACAAATATTGATATAAATCTTTCACTCCTCGAGAAGTGTGCTTGAAAAATGATTGAGAGAGTGGCTGTGCCATAGTGGAAGCAAGTGAGAAGTGCTTACTATGCTGGGAAGAAACTTAAAATGCATGTCAAGCGGTCCATTAGCAAGGTTTGTTTTATTTAGAAAGATATCTTTAAGGAACGAGTGCTTTACCTAATTAATTTTTTTTAAAAAAAATTATTTATAAAAATAATTTAATTTTTAACTTATTTATCAAATTGATGCAAACAGGATAAAACATCATTCAAAATGACGTTTTATGATGGCCACATCACCCACCTTTTTCCTCCATTTTCCACACAGACGACGAAAAAAAAAATCGCCAAATCAAATGATGTTTTTGAAAATGCCATTCAAATGGTGTTTTAAAAAACGTCATTTTATTTGATGATTTTAATTTTTTCCTCCAAAAAAAATAAAAAAAATGAAAAAAAATAAAAATTATAATTTTAAATTTATAAAATAATAAAAATTATAATTTTGATTAAAATAAAAATCATCATTTCAAATTAGTATCCCCATTTTAAATTATCATTTTAAAAAAATATCTGAAAAAAATTGGTGTAAAAAAAATAAAAAATACCATAAAAAAATTAAAAAAATAGAAATTATAATTTTAAATTTTAAGAAAATAAAAATTTTAATTTTAATTCACATAAAAATTATCATTTCAAATTACAATCTTCTTTTCAAATTAATTTTTTAAAAAAAATATCATAAAAAAATGAGAAAAAAATAAAAATTATAATTTTGAATGAATTTTAAAAAATAAAAATTCTAATTTTAATTCAAATAAAAAATATTATTTTAAATTATTTTCTCCATTTAAAATTAATTTTTTAAAAAAATATCTCAAAAAAAATCTTAAAAAATTAAAAAAATAATAAATACCATAAAAAATGAAAAAATGAAAAAGAAATGAGAAAAAAATAAAAATTATAATTTTGAATTGAAAAAAATAAAAATTTTAATTTTAATTAAAATGAAAAAACATCATTTCAAATTAATTTTTTTAAAAAAATATGTCAAAAAAATAAAAAATTAAAAAATTAAAAAAATAAAAGTGCCATAAAAAAGCAAAAAATTTAAAAAAATAGGAAAAAAATAAAAATTATAATTTTAAATTTAAAAAAATAAAATTTTTAATTTTAGTTAAAATAAAAAATATTATTTCAAATTACTTTCCCCATTTCAAATTAATTTTTTTAAAAAGTATTCCAAACAAAGAAGAAAAAAATGAGAAAAAAAATGAAAAAAAAAATTTATAATTTTAAATTTTAAAAAATAAAAATTCAAATTTTAATTCAAATAAAAAATATAATTTTAAATTATTTTCTCCATTTAAAATTAATTTTTATAAAAAATATCCCAAAAAATCTTAAAAAATTAAAAAAATAAAAAATATCATAAAAAAAATGAGAAAGAAATGAGAAAAAAATTATAATTTTAAATTTAAAAAAATAAAAATTTTAATTTTAATTCAAATAAAAAATATCATTACAAATTACTTTCTTCATTTCAAATTAATTTATTTTTTTTTCTATACCGCACCGTACGTAGCTGTTCGTGCTCGTACCAGATCGAGATGTACCAGTGCAATCCGATTCATCTCATATATCGGCTTGAACTTTGATGGTTCCCCACCGACTTATCTGATTTAATTTATTTTTAGATATTTTAAAAAATATAATTAAATTATCCGATATATTATTATTATTTACGTTATAATTTTTATAGCCCTTTTAGCATAACTTTTTCTCTCCTAATGTTCTGAAACACATTAGAGTATGTGTATCCATATCCACAAAGCATAATATCCGATCACTTGAAATTAAATAAAATAAAATAAAATTAATAATTAATAATATTAAATAGAATAAAAATATCAAGTGTACAAAAAATAGTACAATAAAAGTTTCAAAAATATTAAGTACAAATCTAAAAAAAACTAAGTCCCATAAGGACGTCATGGTGCCCATGATCGCTTGGACCTTCTCAAGAAGGTCCTCAACGGTTGCTCCTGCTCTTGCTGTGATGGCTCCTCTCCTATATCAGTGGAGGTCTGCTGGTCATGCTGCTCAGAAATAACTGATGCTGTCGGATCATCTACGGACTGAATGACCCGCTCAACCCTCTCATCTGGATACACGGATGGGCCTGAAAAGAAAGTATCATACTCATGTGGCCAACTGGTACCCCGTGATGTCATCTGGGGGATGTAAAAAGAAGAAGGCGCTGCCATCTGTGGATCAAAAGGCGGTGGCATCTGTGCAGCATCTAGTGATGACATTTGCAGAATATACGGTAATGGCATATGTGGAACATATGGTGACGGCGTATATCTCATATCTGGCGCATCGACTGCTCCATACCATGGCGCACACTATATGGATCAACACCAATCGCCATTAATATTTCAAAACTTGTTCTCTCTATTTCACGCAGTATCCGAATCCGTTCGTCTGCATCAGTCGTAGATAAAGCACGACGAGCGTCCAACACAAGATCTGACATACAATCAGTCTACAAAATAAAAATAAAACAGTCAATATACTGTAAAATATAAAACAAATTGCATAACACAAACAACATAAACTAATTTTTGTAGTCTTACCAAAAGATGCACAGTAGAACTCTCACCTTCATATCTGGAAATTGCATATCGAGGCTGTCCAATGACTCGCACTGTAATGCTAAAAAACCAAGCCATGTAGTCCTCGGTATATGAACGGCCTCTCAAAATGGGATCACCATGAACAATGTGATCTCGACGTGCATTCCAAATATCGATGTACTCTGCATGTCTGATACGCCAATAAATATGAGCTCTCCCTCGTCGATCAATACGATGAAATCCCTGGCTAGTATCAAACTACTCTGGGATATCATGAATCTGACCAAACTGCCATAGGACACGATCGAAAAGATGTCACTCTACCACATCAAAATAAATAAGTGGCACCCTAGCAATCCATATGTCATATCCAATTGTACACATCTGCAGTAATATAACCAATATCTCATCTGTATATGGCTCCCATAAAAACTGATAGAGTTAAAATAAAAAAAATTAGTATGCTAAAATTTTAATAGATTATGAATACTGTAAAATGATATTTGTAAAAAAATTAAATTTATCCATCTATATGTATCAACTAATGTATCTAACTGGCACCTATAAACTTGTGCCACTCTCGTCGATATGTGATGAACGTTGAATGCAATGTTTCATCTGTTTCACAATCTACTCATATTAAATAAATTTTATCGGATTTAAAATAGTAAGTTTCAAGTAAAAAAATAATATTTTTATACCTATATCCCAATGGTCCATCTAGTCTGAATGGAACATCAGAATCATATTGCTCTGATAGCATCTCGAGCAACAGTCATCGTAATAGACTGATAGTTGGCATACGCTCCCATATCCAAATCTATAAATTTTAAAAAAATCATACATGATATACCCAATATGAACTATAATTGAATATTAAAAATAAAAATTTTTAATTCACATACCTGTAATAATACAAGATAACCACCAATCTCGTTCTGATCAGCATAAGAACCCTGACACATAGCTCTGTACAGGCAAGCTAGTACTGCACTGCCCCAACTGAGTCTACGAGTGAAGTCTAAATCCTCTAATAATGGCAAAAACATCAACTTCATCTTATTCGATGAAGTATCGGGTAACAGGACACCACCTAACAATCGCAGTACCTGACCCCTAACATACTGCTACACCATCTCCTCTGGTGCATCATCCACAATATAAAAATATTGATAACGATCATCCAAACACTCAATCTTGAGTCATAAATGATCAAAAAACTGGACGTCGGGCTCCAACCCTAGCAATCGCAAGCACAAAGCCTGCCACTCCAGAATGGTAAGTGTGGGATTAACTCCGATAACTGGATCACCATCAACTGGTAGTCCAGTAAGGATGCTGACATCCTGTAAAGTGATGGTCACCTCACCAAATGGAAGATGAAATGTGTGTGTCTCTGGATGCCATCTCTCAAGCAAAGCAGTAATAAGACCAACGTCCATCTGTATACGATCAATTCGATATACTCCATAGAATCCAAGATATTATAAATAATCCAGCACTCTATGTGGGATGTGTTGGAAAATATATCCCAAAAACCAATCGTCAAGCTGTTGATGGTTGAGCAAGCAAGTATGGCAATTGATTTGTTAATAAATAAAATATATTTGGCACTTTCATCATAAGCCTTCATCTTCTAATGAACTCCATTGTTATGATGAAGTCCTTAGGACTATTTAGATTCGATAAAAAGAAGATTTATCGATTAGTCCTTAAAACTGTTCACGACCAAATGATAGGCTGTTAATAAGGATGACAGCTTCTATCGAGCATAGGTCGCTGTAGGCCATATGGGTTGGTTGTCTTCTTTATCAAGGAGTGTGGAGACACTGGTATGGCATACAGGTGAGATGTAAGGGTATATCATCATTGAACGTGACTAACTCCAGAGCATTCTGCTGTCGAGAATGACTCTGATGGGATATAGGTATAAGTGACCCTTAGAGCTGAGATCACCTCAGTGACTTACAAGTAACTCACTGTACTTTGGTACTGCACTAACTGAATTTTTAATTCAATGACGGAAGGCTTTTGGACATAGTCAAGTACTTGCGAAGTCAGAGTGTGATCGAGATGGGATTGACCACTCCAAGAGTTGGAGAAGAATGAGTCACTGTATTTCAATTTAGCAAAACCTTGGCCAGGGTAATCCATCAGATGGATTTGATATTTTGAAATACAATGTGGACAACCTGATCAGAGTTGACAGTTGAACTTTGAGGTGTCCTATGATCATTTTGGTCAAGGAGATGAATTATATGAAAACTATATCCGTGTGGGTTCTAAGGATGTTGTTCTACACATTCGACCTATCCGGTCGTCAGGTACCATTGCTAGATGGTCACTTTGATTGGTACAAAAATTTATTTCTGTGCTACCGACTTAGGTTCGGACCTATGAGATCACACATATTAGAGTTCATGATCCGATCGGATGGTTGATCAACGATTAAGAATCATTCTAGGGTTAAATGATCAATACGATTGACATTTAACCTAGTGCAAGTGTTGCAGGAGGATCGATTAGCAATTTGATTGCTAATTAGCTTAATTTGATTAAGCCAATGGGCTGAGATTAAGTCTAATTGAATATGATTTAATTAGATTTAGTTTGGGCTTGATTGGATCAAGTCCAATTGGTTTATTGGATAAGCCAAGTACAAGGAAAAAACTAGTCCTAGTTCAATTAGGACTTGGGTCAACCTAATTTTTTAATTTGATTAAGAAATTAAATCAAATTTAAATCAAATTTAATCTGATTAAATTAGATTTTTAATTGGGTTAAGACCTATTTTAATTGGGTTGATCTAATTTTGGTTTGATTTGGTTTGAGAAACCAAATTAAAACAAGTCATAAGATAAAATCCTAGTAAGACTAGGATTCTACCTTGCGCCACATAAGCGCCCCCCACGCCCTCTCTCTCATTCCATGCCAATCCCCTCTTATTTTGTGTGACAAAAGCCCTCTCCCAGGTCTTTCCCATGTCCAAAAGGCTTTCTCTCTTCTTTCATACATGAAAAGTGGTTGTGGATCAAATCAAAGTAGGAATAAGTTTAGATTTCAAATTCTATGAGATAGAGTTTTAGAAATCCAAAATTCTTTCCTTTTTGCACCGAATTTACCCAGATTTTTTTTGAGATTTTTATGATTTTTAGGGCATATATTGTGCACCCTTTTCTGGTGGTCCATACATGAAAATAAGGAGGCACCCAAGAGTTGGGCGCCCCTTGTCTTGCCATGTTTGGATAAGCCTTGACTAGGTATTTGACCTAGACAAGGACTCCATCATATCTCTCTCTATAAAATGAGTTTCTTTATAAAATTTTTGAAGAACATAGAGAATTGAGAGACCTTTGGGACATCCAAAAATTAGAGAGAAAGACTTTTGGGTCGTGGAGATATAATAGACACAAGATAGGGTGTCTAGGAGAGAGTAAAGAGAAGAAGAAGAGGGTCTTCTTCTAGGATTGTTAGTTTCATCTCTTCCCTTCCTCCATTTTGAGTTTTCTAATAGTATCTCAGATCTAAAACTTCTGCTCCTACTTTTCATCTTTGAAAAAATCTAAATCAAGAAGAAGAAGGCACCTGATCAACCATTGAAGAAGGATCAGTGCAGTACTAGCATACTGTGCTGATTTTCTGGAGCAGGAATTCTGATCGAGATTCGTGGGCTCGTGTGGACGACTCCTAGAGGCCGAACATATGTGCGGCTTACAGCATCATCCTCAAGCTCAGATCAATAAGGTTAGAACATCTAACTTGCAAGGTAGTAGATCTGATCTATTGTTTAATATATACATTAGATGTAGTATAGAAACATGTTGATATGATCAACATGTAGTTCATGCTCTTTATATTTTAATTTATGATTTAATGCTATGTAATAATCATATAATAGGATCTTAGATCTAAAAATTTTTTGATTTTAAAAAATAAATTTTGATTTATTTTAGTCTTCCACTGCCTGATCTTGAAAAGTTTCAAGATCTAACCCTGAAACCCTAGATCTGGTTCCCTATAATTGGTATAGAGCTTAGGTTGTTTATTACATGATTATTTATACATGCTTGGATTATTTTTTAGATTAAATCTAATTTATAATCTAATTATTAAATCTAAAATTAAAATTTTAGATCAATCACGAACTGCAAGGTTATCCTGCTGTAAGGTCTACCCCTTACAGTGCAAAGGTTGTCCTAGTTCGTGTAGATCTATCTTTAATCATAAATTTGTTAGATATAATTTAGATTAAATTTATAATTTATTAAATTTAAAAAATATTTAAATCTAAAATAAAATCTTTTAATAATTTTTATGGAAAGAAATTGTTTAAAGTTGAAATTGTTTCAATTACATGAACCTGTTTAGATTAGATCTAAAGTAGTTTCATATTTATTTCACTTGCATGTTGATTATAAATCAAACATGCAATATGATTGATAAAATTATATTGTAAAATTATTTTACAAATATGAAAATTATTTTCGAAAAGCTGAACCCAATCCTCAGCCCAAAACTTAATTGAGAATTAAGAAGTTGTTTGATTAGTGAATTGAAGAACCTAAGACACAAACCATAACACATTGGGTTAATGGGTTAGTGGGAATTAGGTCCATTAATTGGGTTAGACTTATGGTTAGATTAAAGATAGACTTAATTAGAGAATTGACTAAATCTAATTAATTGTTGTCTTAGATTAGGTCAAAGATTTCTCTAGATCAATTACAATAGTTGTAGTTGGTTAAGTCCATATCTTTAACGAGAACCAAATGGACTTGATTCTTGACTAAGCGGTCTAGTACAAACTGTTAGGTTGATCTAATTGAAACTAATTAAATCAGTTGGTGTCTAAGGTAAACCAGACCAGTGATTTTTAATTGGGAGCCCGCTTAGCTGGCTATTTTTGATGGTGTCTAAGGCAAGCTTTGGCCGACCCTCCCACTGATCGAACTTATCTAGCCTCTTGGTGAAATTATATTTTGATCGGATCATTTGACTATTCGAGCTGACCCATGTCAGCTAGGTAAATCAGTATGACTGATTTAGGTGCTCCTAGACCAGCCCTTTTAATGGTCTCCCTTAAGCTGACTTGGTGAAGCCAGTGAGAGGATCATGATAAGCTGGTTCATCTGACCTCATCCTCTAAATCATTTAAATCTTCTAAAATTATTAAGTCCTTAAAATGATAAAGTTAAGAAGATAACTGGGTCATAGCCTCCCATTAAGGTGTTTGATAATGAGTCCATTAACTCAATAATCATTGCAGACCCAAAGGCCTGGTGCTTGTTGACTAATGAAATTATCACTCATCATATGACGACTTGGAAGTGTCTCTCTAATGGTGGTTAGATGAGCCAACCAAAGTTGGGCTTAATCATTCATTGGTTAGATGCACCAAGTATGGTCATGTTAATGGTTGGACCTAATCGGATCCTTACAATAGAGGCCAAAGCCTACTGATTAAGTTTCTGGGGCAAAATTAAAATTACTAGAAATTATTTAGAGAAATAATTGGTTATGAACCTATCCTTAGATGTACATGGGTTGGTCAACCAAAGTTGGGCTTGTGTGCAGTCTAAGTGGATTCTAGTACCCACTGAGGAATTAGGATAATTCTTCGAATTGGAGGTAGAGGCTACCAATTCGAATAAAATAGTGGAAGAAATCTTTTGATTAAAGTCCAAATCTTTAGGTTTAATGAATTAATTATGAATTAGGTTATGATTTTCTTTTGTGCAGATATGACCACTTCCCTATCGCTCTAATCATTGTTGGACAATGATAAGTTGGTGGGATCCAACTTCAGTAGCTGGTATCGAAAGTTGAAGATAGTCCTGAAGCATGAACGGATCTTATATGTGATAATGGATCCTGCACCTGAGGAGCCAGCTATTAATGCACATGGAACAGTCAGAGACACTTACCAGAAGTGGCTCAGTGACCGGACCACGATGCGCTGTATCATGCTGACTGTCATGAGCTATGAGTTCAGTCGCAGATTCGAGACGGCTCAGCCAAAGGATATGCTTCAAGTATTGGAGGATGCCTTTGGCACATTCGATGACGTGGAGAGGCACAAGACTAGTTGTGCCATCTTCAATGCTAAAATGTGGGATGGTGCTTCTGTCACTGATCATGTATTATACATGATCGAGCTGATGGAACTATTGAGCAAGCTCGGCTTTCTCTTGCATGAGCAGCTTGAAAAAGATGCAATACTGAACTCGCTGCCCAAGTCCTATCTCCCATTCCTTACTCATTATAGAATGACAAAGCCTGAAGTAAACTACCACGGATTACTGGGATTGCTTCAGAACTTTGAAAAGGATCACCAACTTCACAAGGAGTCGGTGAACTTAGTGGGAGGTTCATCTTCTGGTTTCCGACCCTTTGAGAAAGAAAAGAAGAACAAGAAGAAGAAAGTGAAGAAGGTGCAAGTTTAGGCTGGGACATCAGTGCAGGGCCAGACCAGAAAGTGTTGGGAATAGTGTCCCAAAGCCAATCGTCAGCCTGTTGATGGTTGTGCTCTTTATTATATTAGTATATAAATTATAAATTAATAAAAATTATTTTAATATTTTTCATCACAAATTGTTTCATCTTCTAATGAACTCCTGTGTTGTGGTAAAGTCCTTAGGACTATTTAGACTCGACAAAGGAAGATTTATCATTTAGTCCTTAAACCTATTCGCGACCAAATGATACGTTGTTACCAAGGACAATAACGTTTATCAAGCATAGATCGTTGTGTGTCATATAGGTTGGTTGTCCTCTTAACCAAGGAGTGTGGAGACATTGGTATGGCATACAGGTGAGATGTAAGGGTACATCTGCACTGAATGTGATCGACTCTGGAGCTATTTCTGCTATCAAGATTTGCTCTGATGGGATATGGGTATAACTGTCCCTCCGATCTGAGACCGCCATGGTGACTTGCAAGCAACTTACTATACTTAGGCACTGGACTACCTGAATTTCTAATTCAGTGACGGAAGGATGCTGGGTGTAGTCAAGTACTTGACTTGTCGGTGTGTGTATTAAGATGGGATTGACCACTCCAGTTCAGGAGCTATGTACAGTCGTGTTTCAATTTAGCAAAACCTTGGTCAGGGTAGTCCTAGTGAGGAGTCACAGGACTGTTTGAGTTGAGCACGATTCGGATGATCTGATCAGGGTTGACAGTTTAATCCTAAGTCATCCTAAACACAGGGGTCAAAAGGGATGAATTATACAGTAACCATATTCACGTAGGTTTTGAGTGTTGCGATTGTGACTATTTGACCTATCCGAATGTTGGATACCATTGCTAGATGGTCACTTCGATTAGTATAAGAATTGGTTCCTGTGCTATCGGCTTAGGTTCGAACCTGCGGGGTCACATACATTAGAGGTTCCTATCTGATCTGATGGCTAATGAAGAGTCCTAATACTCGTGGACTATGAGTCCTATGTGTCTGAGACTCTATGATCAAGAATCAGGATTCTCTGATCATGAGTTCCACACATTTTGGGTACCAGGGTCAAGAGTCCCACTGGTTTGGGACTCTTCGATCAAGGTTTCATATCGATGGACTTTGATATCCGATTGTCCATCGAATTTGGATTCAGTATTTATGAGAGGTTTAATTAGTGATTTGATCACTAATTAACTCAATTTGATTGAATAATTATTTTTGGATCAAGTCCAATTGAATTAGATTCAGTTGGGTTTGACCCGATTAGGTTAAGTGTTGACCCAATCGTCAAAGTGGTTTGGTCCCTGATTTGATTAGGGGTTGAGCTTAGTCAATTCTTGATTTGATTAAAATTTTATTGAGCCTAATTAAGCCTAATTAAATTGGGTTTAATTTAGTCTAATTATGCTTAACCTATTTTGATTAGGTTGGCTCAATTAGGTTCAAACCACCTTGACTTTTTTCCCTGCGCCACCTCACTTCTTTAGCACCCATTTGAATTCACGAGAAGCAACTTCTTATGAATTTTCTCCCATGCAGAAGGCATCTCATGCCCACACTTGTGTGCCAAATTTTGGATAAACTTGATTTGTTAGCCATTCAAATTCAAAGGGTGTTTGAATTTAAATGGATAACTTATCCCTTGCGCCTTCTTGCCTTATCCATCTTGTGCGCCACTTATCATACACGAGAAAGAGTTTCTCGTGAAATCTCTCCATGCACAAAGAAGCCACACCTCCTCTCTTCTCACGCATAGAGTGGATAGGAATGAGTTGGTTGGCATTTGAATTCAAATTAGCAACCACTTATCTTTATCCTCTCATGCGGTAAAAACGCTACAAAGATGCGGTCTTGCATCATTTTAAAAAGGAGATAAGAGAGGACGTGCGTACTGATGATCAGAGAAAAAGGGGTGGCGTGAGAGAGGTTTCTGGCATGAGAAAAGAAAAGAAAAGAAGAGAAAGGAGAGAGAAGTGGGCACACTCTTTTCTTGTGTATCCTAGGGTTTTGGCTTAGGGTTCGAAAAGTGAGAATGTGAGTTACGAGTGTCGTGAGCCCACCAAACTTTAGGAAGAGCATCATCAACCTCTCTACCATCTTCGCTGATGATCCGGAGCATCTAAGAAGTCGGCAGACATCGATCGAAGGAGTTCGATCAACATCGGCCATCAAAAAGATGCAGTTACGAACTAGCATTCGTGAGGAGCCGATTAGACCGAGAGCTTCGTGTGGATGATCCGCAGAGGCCAGACACACTGTGTGACTATATTACGATGATTAGACCCTCTCGACGGTGATCAAATTATGACGATCGACTACCCACACAAAATTAATGTGTTCTGAACACATAACAGTAAAATATTTACTGTAAAAGTTTGAATTTCAAATTTAAATGCATGCTATGTATATATCATATTTAGATCCTTATGTAGGATATATATATATATTAATTAATTAGATTAATTAATAATTTTTGTTATAAAATAGTAATTTTGAAAAAATTTTAAAATTATCGTTTTACCCCTGCACTCAAATTTCACTTCAGAAAGATCAAGCTCGATAAGAGTCTATTCTACTGGCAAGTATCCTAGATTAGATAGTGTGTGTTAGATATCTACTTATGGCACTATAGGTTAGGTCATATAAATAAAAACAGAATAAACAGGTTGACTCAAGAGGAAATCCTCGAAGTCAGTGATTGTGAATCACTTCCAACCTGTGAGTCCTGTCTTCTTGGTAAAATGACCAAGTCATCTTTTACTGGAAAAGGTGAGAGAGCTACTGAGCTCTTGGGCCTAGTACATACTGATGTATGCCGGCCCATGAGCACAAGTGCTAGAGGTGGATATTTCTACTTCATAACTTTCACGGATGATCTATCCAGATATGGATATGTCTATCTGATGAAACATAAGTCGGATTCATTTGAAATGTTCAAACGATTTCGAAGTGAATTAGAAAAACAAACTAAAAAGAGTATTAAAACTCTTCGATCTGACCGAGGAGGAAAATATCTTTCTAGTGAGTTTCTCACATATCTAGGAGAGAATGGGATTCTCTCCCAATGGACTCCTTCAGGAACACCACAGCATAATGGTGTGTCTGAAAGGAGAAATCAGACTCTGTTAGATATGATCCGATCCATGATAGATTTTACCAGCTTGCCGATATCCTTCTAGAGATATGCACTCGAATCGACCTGTTATCTGTTAAATAGGGTTCCAAGTAAGTCTATAATTAAGACTCCATATGAGATATGGACAGGGCGTAAGCCAGCACTTTCACACCTTAGGGTCTGGGGGTGCCCGACCTATGTCAAACGATTAGTCACAGACAAACTTGGACCTAGGTCTGACAAATGCACATTCATCGGGTACCCCAAAGAGACCAAAAGATATTTTTTCTACCATGCTGATGAACAAAAGGTATTCGTCAGCCTTAAGGCAATCTTTTTAGAAAAAGAGTTCCTTGGTGAAGGAACCGTTGCCTCTAAGGTTGAACTTGATGAAGTTCAACAGGTAGAAGGACCGACACCAATAACTGAACCTGAGTCAGATTTGATTAGATCAGATCCGAAGCCCAATGTACCTACACCATTAAGACGGTCCGATAGAGTACCGCATCAGTCGGACAGATACTATGATTTTTTAGTCCAGGACGGTGATCCCATCAAACTCGATGAAAATGATGAGAATTCGATCACCTATATGGATGCAATGCAGAGATCTGATTTCAAAAAATGGCCATGAAATCTAAAATGGAGTCCATGAAGGTCAACGATGTATGGACATTGGTTGACCCACCTGAAGGGGTTAAACCCATTGGGTGTAAATGAGTGTTCAAAAGAAAAAAAAGGGCACAGACTGAAAGGTGGAGACCTATAAAGTCCGTCTGGTTGCCAAAGGGTATCGTCAACGTTATGGTATTGACTATGACGAGATATTTTCTCCTATGACAATGCTCAAATCTATTCGGATAATGCTTGCAATAGCTGCCCATCTGGATTATGAGATCTGACAAATGGATGTAAAGATAGCTTTTCTGAATGGAGAGCTGATCGAAGAGGTGTATATGATACAACCTGAGGGGTTTACATCCACAGATGAGTCCAAGGTGTGCAAGCTTCAGAGATCCATTTATGGATTGAAGCAAGCTTCTCGGAGTTGGAACATGCATTTTGATAAGGTGATCAAAACGTATGGCTTCGTTAAGAATGGAGAAGAGCCCTGCATCTATAAATGGGCAAATAATCCAGTTGTGGTATTCCTTGTTTTGTACGTGGATGATATTCTTTTAATCGGGAATGACATCTCTGCACTACAGGGAATAAAAATTTGGTTGTCATCGCAGTTCTCCATGAAGGACTTGGGTGAAGCATCCTACATCCCAGGGATGAAGATCTATAGGGATAGATCTAAAAAGATGCTTGGGTTATCCCAATCCACGTACATAGACACTGTGCTGAAGAGGTTCAGCATGGAGAATTTCAAGAAGGGTTATCTACCGATAGGCCATGGAATTTCTCTCTCTAAGAAGGATTGTCCGACAACTTCTAAAAAGAGAGAGCATATGAGTAGAGTCTCATATGCTTCGGTCGTGGGATCTATCATGTACGCCATGACATGTACAAGATCAGATGTGGCATACTCACTAGGAGTAGTGAGTAGATACCAATCTGATCTTGGAGAAAATCACTGAAAAGTGGTTAAAGCCATCCTTAAGTATTTGAGAAATACTAAGGACCAATGGTTGGTTTATGGCGAGTCAGATATGAAACTTGTGGGGTTCACAGACTCCAGCTTTCAATCTGACCATGATGACAGCAGAAGCGTGTCGGGTTATATCTTTACTCTGAATGGTGAAGCTATCTGCTAGAAGAGTTCCAAGCAGTATACTGTGGCAGACTCTGTTTATGAAGCAGAGTACATCGCAGCATCGGATGCCACGAAGGAAGCTATGTGGCTGAGAAAATTCATCACCGAGCTCGGAGTAGCACCTTTTCTCGATGATCCGGTCCTGCCCTACTGCGACAGCACTGGTGCCATAACTCAGACGAAGGAACCCAAAGTACACCAGCGGACGATGCACATTTTGCACCGCTTCCACCTAGTCTAGGAGATCATGGATCGAGGTGACGTTGACCTTCAGAAGATCGACGGAAAGAAGAACCTGACCGATCCATTCACTAAAGCCCTGGCGATAAAGGAGTTCGACAACCATAAGTTAAAGATGGATATTAGATACTATGCCGAGTGGCTTTAGGACAAGTGGGAGTTGTTAGAAAATATGTCTCAAAAGTCAATCGTCAAGCTGTTGACAGTTGAGCAAGCAAGTTTGGTAATTGATTTGTTAATAAATAAAATATATTTGGCACTTTCATCATAAGCCTTCATCTTCTAATGAACTCCGTTGTTATGATGAAGTCTTTAAAACTATTTAGATTCGATAAAGAGAGGATTTATCGATTAGTCCTTAAAACTGTTCACGACCAAATGATAGGCTGTTAATAAAGACGACAGCTTCTATCGAGCATAGGTCACTGTAGGCCATATGGGTTGGTTGTCCTCTTAACCAAAGAGTGTGGAGACACTAGTATGGCATATAGATGAGATGTAAGGGTACATCTGTTAGATGTGTGTCCTAGATATCAGATTGGCTGACACATTCCTATACAAATATAAGGGCAAATTTATAATTTTGACTATAAATGAATAAAAGGGTTATTCTACTATCATATTGTGTACATTATGTCTGTGATACATCCTTTGAGTTAGTAGGAATGTTAATTCATATTTTCAAGAGTTGAAAATTTAAAGCATGAATTTATATAACTAACTCATAAACAGCTCCTGACCATAGGATCATCACGAGGATGGTGATCGATCCGGAAGATTGGTGTACGATCGCTTCCTTAGGGTAGATGAGTCTTGAGTCTACGGTGTGGAGACACCGAAGTGAGAGTACAGGTATTCATTGAGAATGAGAGTACTGAGCGTGACCACCTCGAGCAGTCGTAAGAAAGTCTACCTTCTCATCGATGACTAGCTCGATGCTGCAACGTGTATCTAGTTCTTTGACCTGAGATGCATCGACAGTTTACCTTGAGTCTGTTATAGTTTGACTACACCATAACTCGGTCTCTTAGCCATTTGAAACCCTGAGGTGTATGTTGGCTGTAGCATATTCATTGTAGGAACCAGATCGCACCAAGATGGGATCTATCAACCTCGGTAGATGAGAGGAGTAGTCCTATGATGATCGAAAGATCGAGTCCTTAAGCCCATGGCCATGGCAGAGTAAAATAATGAAAAAGAGTTTTTCATTAAAATTTCACATCGGACTCAGATTGATCGATTGATTCATATAACTGATGTTGGGTTTGACGAGTTCACCTTAACCCTAATTCAGTCGAGTCTCATGATAGAAGAACTCAATCACACAAGTAGAGCACCGAGAGGTTCTTCTTCATTTCTGATGGGTTGCCACTATATACTGCTAGGTATCACTGGTGGATTTTGGAAGCAATTAGAACGATCTTGATGATCGATCATTCTAATTGTCTGAATCAGAAGAGTTCTGGTCCATCGAAAGGAGTTTCGATGATGTCGATGATGAGATCATGACATGTCTCATTACCATACAAAAATGAACCTAACTGTGTCACACAAATAAGAGTCAGGGTCTGGATGTCATCAATTGAGCTAGCCCAGTTCGATTGATTTGGATTAGATCCAATTAGGTTCAAGAAAATCGTGCTAGCACATGATTGAGCCTAACTTTCTCCTCGTGCAATCTTTTTCATCTCGACTGAGCCAAATGTGATTTGACTCACCCAGAGAACCTTGAGAAGGTTTCTCTCAATTTAACTGGAGCTAGTCCAGCTCAAAAAAGTCTTATCTTAATTTATGAGATGAATTTAAGACAACACCTGCTAATTCCTGTCATTTGCCATTTTCATTTTAGGACATCGATCAAACGTTGATCCATGGACCTTGGACTGAAGGCCACTTGGCAAGAGGTCATTGGAGAGTTTTTATGGAGTGTCTACCTGCTAAATTAGGCCTCAAAGTGGGTGCCAAGATCAGATTGGGCGTGCGCCCCAAGTGGATAAGGATAGAGTCCCATGAGATGAGGACTCTATGCCTTGATCGACTCAAACTGTTGGGCACCAATCTCACTGTGTTTATCTAGTGTTGGTGCCAACAATAGGAGGGTTTGGTGGGATTCTTATCTAATATAATCAGATGACATCACTCCATCAATCAAAATTTTTTCAGAATTAATTAAAATTTTCTGATTGGTCGAATGGTGTGGCACTGCATGGCGCAGCAGGGTCTATTTAAACCCTATCTGCGCCTAGGGTTGAGTTAATCTGCTCAATCCCCAGCAAAAGCCTGATATCCCTCCACTTCTCCATATCCTCTCTGGTCTTCTCTCTCCCCTCTTCACGTCCAAGAAGTTGGACATCCATCTGGTGCTTGTCTAAGGCGTGGTGTCTCCCTGATCAGAAGGCTGCAGAGATTTGTCGAGAAGCTGCTGCTCCAGCTTCAGAAGATCTTTTGAAGATCTTTCAAATCAGATCCAGATCTAATTTTTGGAACAGAGATTTGCAAGAAGAAGATGATCCAGATCTTACTCAAGTAGATACTGGTAGAGGCCAGATGACTGCGTGGCTATTTTTGAATCTCGGGCATTGTTGCGATCATCTACAGGGTAATCTAGTTACCCTAGAGATATTTTTCTAATCCTCAAATTTTAGATTTAATTTTAGATTAAATATTAGATAATAAGAATTAAATCTAATAGACCTTAAATCAAAAATAAAGTAAGATAATTTAAAAAAAATATATTCCATCTCAGATCTCATTAGATCTGGAAGATCCTACAAAGAAAAAGTCGATTTTTCCTTCAACTGGTATCAGAGCCAGGTTGATGGATCTATTTTAGATCTGATTTAGATCTAATTTTTATTTTTATTTATCTAATATTAATGGATTTTAGATATCACATCAGATGTGATTAGATCTGAAATCAAAAAATTTAAAATTAAATCTAAGTAGATCTAACATGTATGAGATGCATGACTAGACTAGGAATAGTTTAAACTATGAATAGTCTTGAAGTTTTATATTTTAATATGATTAAAATATAAATTAGATCTAATTTATTTTTTAATTTTTTAATATTATAAATATTATATTCAGATTAAAAAATAAAAAATAAAATTTAATTAATTCATAAGATTGATTTACTGTATGCCTAGACTAGTTGTAGAATTGTTCTAGTAACTGTCTAGAATAAATTTTATATTGAATAGTTCAATTTAAATCTTATTTTTTAGATGTTATATGTGATATATCAGATCTAAAAGTATGCTAATTGGATCATATTTTAATACATGAGATGTATGCAAAGTATGTATAAGTTAGATATGAAATTATATATGTGATATGTAACTTAGATCTAACTAGTTTTGTAGTTAAATCTATATTTCTGATTAAGGTGTTCCTTATGGCCGTCCGGTCATAAAAATAAAGTAGAATTTAAGACCCTCTCCTCCCATTCAATGGGATGTTCTTATGGCATGTAGGGGTACTGCACGTTCATTCTTAATCAGAAATCAAACTTACTTTTCTGCAAAACCCTAGATCCTGAAACTCTAGGATTTATTTTACATGTTTTACTTATGAACCCAAGACTTAATTAATGAATTAAGCTTATGAAATCAAATTAGATCTAAAATTGAGAATTTCAGATCTAAGTCATTTTCATAAAATTAGATTCGGGCTTGGGTAGCTCAATTAGGTCTAACGGTTGATCAAATTGAATCAAAAGTTGGTTAGGTGGGATTATGAAAGTTAATAATTGACCAGCCTAATAGGATTAAGTCTAGGTCAAGATCGAATCACATTCATATGTGACTCAGTGGTTAGAGCCTGAATCTAATTTTATAGGTCAAGGTTGAATCTAATTAAGCTCAGTGGTTAGAGCCTGGATTGTAGGCTAACCCAATTGATTCTGATTTGATAATTTGGTGTCTAAGGTAAGTTGGGCAGATGCGACCGACTGATTTTTAATTGGGAGCTACTCGACTCGAATGTATTTTTATCGAGTTAATGGCATATCCCATCCACCGGTCTCACTTACCTAGCCATATGTGTCGATCCAGTTCTGATTTGAGGTGGCTAACAATTCGAGTTAACCCATGCCACTAGGTTAGTCATAATTGTTATGACTATGTCAAGTCAAGTTTAATGAGACCTAAATCAAATCTTTCTAAAAAAATATTAAGTCTAGATCTTCCACCATTGTGGATGTGTGGGCCCTTCCCGGGGTTGATTGTTCTCGGCTGGTTACAATGGCACAGTTACACTGGAAAGACACAACCATATCCATTAGGTATTGGATGCTACGGATTAGAGGATGGATTGTGCTCAATATTTCAAATACGGTGAGGGACCCAATCAGGAATCTAGTTCGTGCAAATGATGGGTCTGACTTAACTAAGGATTGGAGTAATATTTCGGACACGGTGAGCTTCATGAATTAGAGATCAAGTTTTTGTTGCTTCATGATTAGAGAATCATTAAATAAGAGTTGTCCATCCATCGGTTGACCCATCACCAATAACTGTTAGGTGAGGTGGTGAGCTAGTCGGTGAGACCGCACCACCCACTAGAAATCACTAATCATGAAAATTTTTACATCTCTACCTAGGGAGTGTAGGGATCTGAGAAAATAGTGAGAGCCTAATTTATTTAAAAATAAAATTTCTAAACAAATTGATTAAGTCTGATTACAAAATCTAACTAGAAACTTTTGACTCTCTATAGGAAATATGTCTGCGTCCAACCTCCTGACCAAAATACTAGACACCCACAAATTGATTGGATCCAATTTCAAGGACTGGTTGAGGAACTACAAAATTATTTTGGGTTCTGAGAAATTAACTCATATCTTGGATCAGGATCCACCTGCCATGCCAACACGTCCGACTGCTGAACAGAGAGCGTCTCTAAAAAAATGGATGAATGATGATAACAAAGTCAGGTACTACATATTGGGTGCTATGTCTGATGACTTGTAGCGCCAACATGAGAATATTATGACTACCCGTCAAATGTTGGCTCACCTATAAGAGTTGTTTGATGAACAAAATCGTACAGCCAAGTATCAAGTCTGTCAAAGACTTTTTAAGGCTAAAATGTGTAATGGGCAGTCAGTCCAAGATCATTGTTTGACAATGATCAAGGACCTTGAGGAGCTTCAGAAGCTTGGTATCATCTTAGATAAGAATTTTCAGATTGATGTGATCCTTTAGTCCTTGTCCGATGCATATGGTCAGTTCATCATGAACTTCAATATGCATAAGATGCGGTGTACCTTGGCTGAGTTAATGAACATGTTGGTTACGGCTGAGCTTTTTTTGAAGAATTCAAAAGGCTCAGTCTTTAATGTGGAGCAGACTTCTTCCAAGAGAAAGTCTTTTGGAAAGAAGAAAAAGTCTGCGAAGAAGCAGAAGGTGGAAGAAAAAAGGAAGAAGACGGAACCGAAGAAGAAAACTGCTGAAAAGAAAAAATATTTTCACTATAATTCAGACGGTCATTGGAAGCGAAACTGTCCTCAGTACCTGGCCACCCTAAAGAACAAGAAGGATGGTCCTTCTGGAGGTATGATCATTATAGAATCTAATCTTACGATTTTCTCTACATCCAGTTGGATACTTGATTCTGGTTCTAGTGCTCATTTGTGCACTTCTATGTAGGATCTTGAGAAGAGCAGGAAGCTGAGGGATGGAGAGATGATCCTATGCATTAAAAACGGAGCAAGAGTTACTGCTGTGGCCGTGAAAATTTACCCTCTGTGATTACCGTTAGGATTAGATTTAGTTCTTAGAGACTGTTATTATGTACCTACAGCAAGCAGGAATTTGATTTCTATTTCATGTTTAGCACAAGAAGGCTATGTGATTAGCTTTCATAAGGACCATTGTAACATATTTTATGAAAATAATAAAGTTGCAAATAATTTTCTTATTAATGGTCTCTATCAGCTACATATTGATGTATCTGTATTTAATATCGAGCAAAATATGAATGCCATAGGAATTAAAAAGCCTAGAGATAGTCTAAATGATAGGTATCTGTGGCACCTAAGGCTAGATCATATAACAGAAGATAGGGTTAACAAATTGAAGAAATCCAGAATATTGAGTTCGTTGACTTTCGAGTCATATCCAGTTTGTGAATCATGCCTTCAAGGTAAAATGACCAAGCATCCTTTTACAGGATATGGAAAAAGGGCCATAGACCTACTTGCCCTAGTACATACGGATGTGTGCGGCCCATTTGATGTGCCGGCTAGGGGCAATTATGTCTACTTCATTATCTTTACCAATGACATGTCTAGGTATGGGTATGTGTTTCTAATGAAACACAAGTCTGAAGCTTTTGAAAGGTTCAAAGAATTCAGACATGAGGTAGAAAAATAAACAGGAAAGCCCATTAAGGTTCTTCGATCAGATCGAGGAGGTGAATACCTTAGTCGAAAGTTTTTAGACTATCTTAAGGATAATGGCATAGTCTCTCAATGGACTCCACCTGAAATGCCATAACTCAACAGGGTTTTAGAACGGAGAAATCGGACCCTATTAAATATGGTCCGTTCTATGATGAGCTTCACAGACCTCCTTGAGTTTCTTTGGGAACATTGTCTCATGACAGCAATATATGTATTGAATAGGGTTTCCTCTAAAATCATTCCTACCACACCGTATGAGATATGGTATGGTAAGAAGCCAAGTCTGAGTCATCTCAGAATTTGGGGTTGTCCGGCTCATGTCAAGAGACAGCAGGCGGACAAGTTAGAGTTCAGGTCTTTTAAAGCTCGATTCATAGGATATCCTAAGGAGTCATTAGGATACTATTTCTATATTTCAGAAGACCACAATGTGATTGTGAATCGACATGCTATTTTTCTTGAAAAATAGTTTATTCAAAATAGTGGCATCGAAAGAATAGTTAAGCTCAAGGAGAATGTCTTCCAAGAGCAACGAGCTAAAGAACCTGAGGAACTAAATCAATTAGAACTAGTCCTAACACAACCTTTTCCACCTCGTAGATCGACTAGGATTTTTCGTCCTTCTGAAAGGTACTTAGGTATTATACAAGAGGAAGTAGAGAAAATATTTCTCACGAGAAATGGGGTTCATGGTGATGACCCCAAGACCTATGATGAGGTGATATCAGATATCGACTCCGAAAAATGGTTAGAGGCAATAAGATCAGAAATTGACTCGATGCACTCAAACCAAATCTGAACCTTGGTAGATCCACCTGAAGGTATTGTACCTATTAGGTGTAAATAGATCTTCAAGAGAAAGATAGGTGCAGATAAAAATATGGAGACATTCAAGGCTAGGCTCGTAGCGAAAGGTTATAGTTAGCACGAAGGCATTGACTATCAGGATACCTTTTCGTCCGTAGCCATGCTAAAATTCATCTGCCATTGCTTGCTGTTGCAGCCTATTTCGATTATGAAATATAGCAGATGGATGTGAAAATGGCGTTCTTAAATGGATATCTTGAGGAAGATATCTATATGGAACAGCCGCTTGATTTCACATCCAGTGATGATGATCACAAGATCTGCAAGCTGCAAAGGTCCATTTATGGACTTAAGCAAGCATCATGGAGCTGGAATACTCGTTTCAATGATGTAATCAAAATGTTTGATTTTATCAAAAATGAAGAGGAACCATGTGTATTCAAGAAGGTCAGTGGGAGCGCAGTCGTCTTCCTCGTACTGTACATAGATGACATCCTCCTGATTGGGAATGATATTTTCATATTGACCTCAGTCAAAATATGGTTGTCTAAGAAGTTCTCTATGAAAGATCTAGGAGAAGTATCTTTTATACTGGGTATTAAGGTCTATAGAGATAGACCAAATAGGATTGTAGGACTTTCACAAAAGATGTACATAGAGGAGGTGCTAAAAAGGTTTAGCATGGAAAACTCCAAAAGAGGTTTAGTACTTTTTAGACATGACATTCATCTCTCCAAGAAGATGTACCCTAGCATACTTAAGGAGATTGAACGTATGAGCAAGATTTCTTATGCTTCGGTAATAGGAAGCCTCATGTATGCCATGCTATGTACACGACCAGATATAGTGCATGCTATGAGTGTCACAAGCAGATATCAGTCAAATCCAGACGAAGAGCACTGAACTTCTGTGAAATGTATCCTTAAGTACTTGAGAAGGACTAAGGATATGTTTCTAGTCTTTGAGAATAGAGAACTCCAAATTTAGAGATTTACAGACTCAGACTTCATGTCTGATATAAATGATCGAAAGTCAACATCTGAAAGTCTGTTCATTTGCAATGGTGGTATAGTTAGCTAGAAGAGTTCCAAACAGATGGTGATTGCTGATTCCACCATGGAGGCAGAGTATATTGTTGCATCGAAAGCTGTGAAGAAGGTATTCTGGTACAAGAACTTTGCCGCAGAGCTTGGAGTAATGCCATTGGATGCCATCCCTCTTTACTGTGACAATAATGGTGCCATAGCCCTAGCTAAGGAGCCAAGTTCTCACCAGAAGTCCAAGCATATCGAGCGACGATTCCATCTGATTCGTGATTATCTCGAAAAGGGTTATATCGAGGTTAAGAGAGTCGACTCCACAAACAATATGACAGACCCACTGACAAAGCCATTAGACCAGCAAAAGATCGAAGCCCACTTTGAGAAGATGAGAGTTAGATATGTAGCCAATTGGCATTAGGTCAAGTGAGAGTTTGTTAGATGTGTGCCCTAGATGCCAGATTGGTTGACACATTCCTGTATAAATATAAGGACAAATTTATAATTTTGACTATAAATGAATAAAAGGGTTATTCTACTATCACATTGTGTATATTATGTCTGTGATATATCCTTTGAGTTAGTAGGAATGCTAATTCATATTTTCAAGAGTTGAAAATTTAAGGGATGAATTTACATAACTAACTCATAAACAGCTCCTGACTATAGGATCATCACGAGGATGGTGATCGATCCAAAAAGTTGGTGTACGATCATTTTCTTAGGATAGATGAGTCTTGAGTCTACGGTATAGAGACACCGAAGTGAGAGTATAGGTATTCGATGAGAACGAGAGTACTGAGCGTGACCACCTCGAGCAGTTGTAAGGAAGTCTACCTTCTCGTCAATGACTAGCTCGATGCTGCAGCTGTGTGTCTAGTTCTTTGATCTGAGATGCATCGACAGTTCACCTTGAGTCTATTATAGTTTGACTACATTATAACTCGGTCTCCTAGCCATTCGAAATCCTGAGGTGTATGTTGGTTGTAGCATATTCATTGTAAGAATCAGATTGCACCAAGATGGGATCTATCAACCTCGGTAGATGAGAGGAGTAGTCCTATGATGATCAAAATATCGAGTCCTTAAGCCCATGGCCATGGCAGAGTGAAATAATGGAAAAGAGTTTTCCATTGGGATTTCACATCGGACTCGGATCGATTGATTGATTCATATAACTGATGTTGGGTTTGACGAGTTCACCTTAACCCTAATTTAGTCAGGACTCATGATAGAAGAACTCAATCATACAGATAGCTGTATCAAGAGGTTCGTCTTCATTTCTGATGGGTTGCTACTGAAGGAAAAATTGCTTTTTTCCTTTGTAGGATCTTCCAGATTTCATCAAATCTGGGGTGGAATGATTTAAAAATTTTATCCTATGCTATTTTAGATCTAATATCTGTTAGATCTAATTTTATTATTTGATATTTAAAATCTAAAATTAAATCTAAAAGTATGAGAAGTATAGACATACCTCAAGGGTAATCTGATTACCCTGTAGATGATCTCAGCATAGCCCGAGGTTCTGATGTAGCCACGCAAGTGTCAGGCCTCTATCGGTATCCACTCAGATAGAACCTGAAACATCTTCTCCTCATAAATCTATGCTCCAAAAATCAGATCTCTATCTGATTTGAAAGTACTTCAGAACTCCTTCTGAAGTTGGAGCAGCAGCCTGTCGAAGATGTCCTGCAGCCTTCCTGTTCCAGGCGTCACCACACCTTTTCCTTGCACCAGATGAACGTCCAACTCCTTGGATGTGAAGAGGGGAGATAGGAGAGCAGGGAGGACATGGAGAAGATAGGAGGGGGTGGCAGCTATTGGGTTTTATGCATAAAACAACTTCCTTCAAAAACCCTAGGTGCAGAAGGGTTTATATAGACCCTGTATGCTGCGCAGTGCCACATCATTCAACCTATCAAAAAATTCTAATAAATTTTGAAAAAATTTTGATTGATTGCTTGATGTCATCTAATCATATCAGATAAGAATCCAAGCCTCTATCTCAAAGTTGGCACCAACATTGGATAAGGATAAAGAGAGGTTGGCGTCAAATAGTCCAATCTTATCAAGACTCTCCAACCTTATCCACTTGGGGCGCCCACTTAATCCAATTGGGCTCGCGCCATAATCTGATTATGGCACCCAATTTTATGTGGTTTGGCTTCACAAAAATCCTTCAATAAGCTCTTGCTAAGTGGCCTTCAATTTAAGACCCATATATCAACTTTTGACAGATATCCTAAAATGAAAATGACAGGTGACAGGAATTAGCAGGTGTTTGTCTTAAATTCATCTCATGAATTAAGATAAATTTTTTTTGAGCTGGACAAGCTTTATTTAGACTAAGAGAAACTTTTTCAAGGTTCTCTGGATGAGTCAAATCACATTTGGCTCAGTAGAGACAGAAAAGATTACACGAGGAGAAAGTTAGGCTCAATCGTGTGCTAGCACGATTTTCTTGAACCTAAGTGGATCTTATCCAAATCAATTGGGTTAGCCCAATTGATGACATCTAGATCCTAACCCTTATTTATGTGATCTAGTTAGGTTCAATTCCATATGGTAATGAGACATGTCGTGATCTCATCATCGACATCATCGAAACTCCTTTTGATGGATCAGAACTCTTCTGATTCAGACAATTAGAATGATCGATCATCAAGATCATTCTAATTGCTCCCAAAATCCACCAGCGACACCTAACAATATATGGTGGCAACCCATCAGAACTGAAGACAAACCTATCGGTGCAGCTACCTATGTGATTGAGTTCCTCTATCATGAGTCCCAACTGAATAAGGGTTAAGGTGAACTCGTCAAACCCAACATCAGTCATATAAATCGATCGATCGATCCGAGTCCGATGTGAAATCCCAATGAAATTTTTTTTTTCATTATTTCACTCTGCCATGGCCATGGACTTAAGGACTCAATTTTTCGATCATCATAGGACTACTCCTCTCATCTACCGAGGTTGATAGATCCCATCTTGGTGCGATCTGGTTCCTACAATGAATATGCTACAGCCAACATACACCTCAAGGTTCTGAATGGCTAGGAGATCGAGTTATGGTGTAGTCAAACTATAACACACTTAAGAGGAACTGTCGATGCACCTCAGGTCAAAGAACTAGACACACAACTGCAGTATCGAGCTAGTCATCGATGAGAAGGTAGATTTTTTTATGACTGCTCGAGGTGGTCATGCTCAGTACTCTCGTTCTCAACGAATACCTATACTCTCACTTTAGTGTCTCCACACCATAGACTCAAGACATATCTATCCTAAAGAAGCGATCGTACACCAACCTTCCGAATCTATCACCATCCTCGTGATGATCCTATGGTCAGGAGCTGTTTATGAGTTAGCTATGTAAATTCATACCTTAAATTTTCAACTCTTGAAAATATGAATTGACATTCCTATTAACTCAAAAGATGTATCACAGACACAATGTATACAATATGATAAAAGAATAATTTATTTATTGATTTATAGTCAAAATTATAAATTTATCTTTAGATTTGTACAGGAATGTATCAGCCAATTTGGCATTTAGGGCACACATCTAACAAACTCCCACTTGACCTAATACCAATTGGCTACATATCTAAGTCCCATCTTCTCAAGGTGGGCTTCGATCTTTTGTTGGCCCAATGGCTTAGTCAGCGGGTCTACCACATTATCTGTGGAGTTGACTCTCTTGACCTCGACATAATCTTTTTCGAGATAATCACATATCAAATAGAATCGCTCCTCGATGTTCTTGGACTTCTGATGAGACCTTGGCTCCTTAGCTAGGGCTATGGCGCCATTATTATCGCAGTAAAGAGGTATGGCATCCAATGACATCACTCCAAGCTCTGCGGCAAGCTTTTTGTACCAGAATGCCTCCTTCGCAGCTTCCGATGTAGCAATATACTCTGCCTCTATGGTGGAATCAGCAATCACCGTCTACTTGGAACTCTTCCAGCTAACTGCACCACCATTACAAATGAACAGACTCTCAGATATCGATTTTCGATCATCTATATCAAACATAAAGTCTGAGTTTGTATATCTTTAAATCTGGAGTTCTCCATTCTCAAAGACTAGAAACATATCCTTAGTCCTTCTCAAGTACTTATGGATACATTTCACAGAAGTCCAGTGCTCTTCGCTTGAATTCGACTGATATCTGCTTGTGACATTCACAGCATGGGCTATATCAGGTCGTGTACATAGCATGGCATATATGAGACTCCCTATTGCCGAAGCATAAGAGATTTTGCTCATGCGTTCAATCTCCTCAGGTGTGCTAGGGTACATCTTCTTGGAGAGATGAATGCCATGTCTAAAAGGTACTAAATCTCTTTTGAATTTTTCCATGCTAAATCTTTTTAGCACCTCCTCTATGTACATCTTCTGTGAAAGTCCCAGCATCCTATTTGGTCTATCTCTATAGACCTTAATACCCAGTATAAAGGATGCTTCTCCTAGATCTTTCATAGAAAACTCCTTAGACAACCATACTTTGGCTGAGGTCAACATGGAAATGTCATTCCCAATTAGGAGGATATCATCTATGTACAATATGAGGAAGACAACTACGCTCCCACTTATATTTTTGAACACACATGGTTCCTCCTCGTTCTTGATGAAGCCAAACATTTTGATCACATCATTGAAATGGGTATTCCAACTCCGAGATGCTTGCTTAAGTCCATAAATGGATCTTTGCAGCTTGCAAACCTTGTGATTATCATCACTGGATATGAAACCAAGTGGCTGATCCATATAGATATCTTCTTCAAGATATCCATTTAAGAATGCCGTTTTCACGTCCATCTATCATATTTCATAATCGAAATAGGCTGCAACAGCAAGCAATGTGCGGATGAATTTTAGCATGACTACGGACGAGAAGGTATCCTGATAGTCAATGCCTTCACGCTGACTATAACCTTTCACTACGAGCCTAGCCTTGAATGTCTCCACATTCTCATCTGCACCTATCTTTCTCTTGAAGATCTATTTACACCCAATAGGTACAATACCTTCAAGTGGATCTACCAAGGTCCAGACTTGGTTTGAGTGCATCGAGTCAATTTCTGATCTCATTACCTCTAACTATTTTTCGGAGTCGATATCTAATATCGCCTCGTCATAGGTCTTGGGATCATCACCATGAACCCTATTTTTTGTGAGGAACATTTTCTCTATATCTTCTTGTATGGTACCTAAGTACCTTTCAGGAGGACGAAAAATCCTAGTGGATCTACGAGGTGGAAGAGGTTGTGTTAAGACTGGTTCTAATTGATTTGGTTCCTCAGGTTCTTTAGCTCGTTGCTTTTGGGAGACATTCTCCTTGAGCTTAATTATTCTTCCGATGCCACCATTTGAATAAACTATTTTTCAAAAAAAATAGCATTTCGACTCACAATCACATTATAATTTTTTGAAATATAAAAATAATATCCTAATGACTCTTTAAGATATCCTATGAACCGAGCTCTAAAAGACATGAACTCTAACTTGTCCGTCTGCTGTCTCTTGACATGAGCCGGGCAACCCCAAATTCTGAGATGATTCAGACTTGGCTTCTTACCATGCCATATCTCATACGGTGTGGTAAGAACGGTTTTAGAAGAAATCCTATTCAATACATAAATTGCTGTCATGAGACAATGTCCCCAAAGAAATTCAGAAAAGTCCATGAAGCTCATCAAGGAATGGATCATATCTAATAGGGTTCGATTTCTCCATTCTGAAATCCCGTTGAGTTGAGGCGTTTCAGGTGGAATCCATTGAGAAACTATACCATTATCCTTAAAATAGTCTAGGAACTCCCGACTAAGGTATTCACCTCCTCGATCTGATCGAAGAACCTTAATGGACTTTTCTGTTTGTTTTTCTACCTCATGTCTGAATTCTTTGAACCTTTCAAAAGCTTCAGACTTGTGTTTCATTAGAAACACATATCCGTACCTAGACATATCATCGGTAAAGATAATGAAGTAGACGTAGTTGCCTCTAGTTGGCACATCAAATAGGCCACACACATCCGTATGTACTAGGGCAAGTAGGTCTGTGGCCCTTTCCCTATGTCCCACAAAAAGAAGCTTGGTCATTTTGCCTTGAAGGCATGATTCATAAACTGGATATGACTCGAAAGTCAACGGACTCAATAGCTCAGATTTCTCCAATTTGTTAACCCTGTCTTCCGCTATATGACTTAGCCTTAGGTGCCACAGATACCTATTATTTAGACTATCTCTAGGCCTTTTAATTCCTATGGCATTCACATTTTGCTCGATATTAAATACAGATACATCAACATGTAACTAATAGAGACTGTTAATGACAAAATCATTTGCAACTTTATTATTTTCATAAAAAATATTACAATGATCCTTATGAAAGCTAATCACATAGTCTTCTTATGCTAAACATGAAACAGAAACCAAATTCCTGCTTGCTGCAGGCACATAATAACAGTCTCTTAAGACTAAATCTAATCCTAACGGTAATCGCAGAGGGTAGGTTCTCACGGCCACAGCAGCAACTCTTGTTTCATTTTCGATGCGTAGGATCATCTCTCCATCCCTCAGCCTCCTGCTCTCCTCAAGAGCCTGCATAAAAGTGCACAAATGAGCACTAGAACCAGAGTCAAGCACCCAACTGGATGCAGAAGAAATCATAAGGTTAGATTCTAAAATGAGCATACCTCCAGAAGGACCATCCTTCTTGTTCTTTATGGTGGCCAGGTACTGAGGATAGTTTCACTTCCAATAGCCATCTGATTGGCAGTGAAAATATTTTTTCTTATCAGCAGCCTTCTTCTTCAGTTCTGTCTTCTTCTTCTTGCCATCCACCTTCTGCTTCTTTGTAGACTTCTTTTTCTTTCGAAAAGATTTTCTCTTGGAAGAAGTCTGCTCTACAGTAAGAACTGAGCCTTTTGAACCTTTTATGAAAAGCTCAGCCGTAACCAGCATGTTCATTAACTCGGTCAAGATACACTGCATCTTATGCACATGAAAGTTCATGATGAACTGACCATATGCATCGGATAAGGACTGAAGGATCACATCAATCTGAAAATTCTTGTCTAAGATGATACTGAGTTTTTCAAGCTCCTCAAGGTCCTTGATCATTGTCAAATAATGATCTTGGACTGACTGCCTATCACGCATCTTGGCCTTAAAAAGTCTTTGATAGATCTGATACTTGACCGTGCGACTCTGTTCACCAAATAACTCTTGCAGGTGAGCCAACATTTGGTGGGTAGTTAAAATGTTCTCATGCTGGTGCTGCAAGTCATCAGACATTGCACCCAACATGTAGTACCTTATTTTGTTATCATCATCCATCCACTTTTCTAGAGACGCTCTCTGTTCAGTAGTCGGACGTGCTGGCATGGCAGGTGGGTCCTGGTCCAAGACATAAATTAATTTTTTAAAATTTAAAATAATTCTATAGTTCCTTAACCAGTCTTTGAAATTGGATCCAGTCAATCTGTGGGTGTCTAATATTTTAGTCAGGGGATTTAAGGCAGACATGTTTCCTGTAGAGAGTCAAAAGTTTCTAGTTAGATTTTGTAATCAGACTTAATCAATTTATTTAGGAGTTTTATTTTTAAATAAATTAGGCTTCCACTATTTTCTCAGATCCCTACACTCCCTTGGTAGAGATGTGAAAATCTCCATGATCAGTGATTTCTAGTGGGTGGTGCAGTCTCATCGACTGGCTCACCACCTCACCTAACAGTTATTGGTGATGGGTCAACCGATGAGTGAACAACTCTTATCCAATGATTCTCTAATCATGGTGCACCCAAAACTTGGTTTCTAATTCATGAAGCTCACCATGTTTGGAATATTGCTCCAATCCTTAGTTAAGTCAGACCCACCATTTACATGAACTAGATTTCTGATTGGATCCCTCACCGTATCCAGAATATTGAGCCCAATCCATCCTCTAATTCGTAGCATCCAATGCCTAATGGACATGGTTGCATCTTTCCGGTGTAACTGAGCCACTGTAACCAGCCGAGAACAATCAATCCCGGAAAGGGCCCGCACATCCACAATGGTGGAAGGCCTAGACTTAATATTTTCTTAAGAAGATTTGATTTAGGTCTCATTAAACTTGACTTGACATAATCATAACAATTATGACTAATCTAGTGGCATGGATTAGCTCGAATTGTTAGCCACCTCAAATCAGAACTGGGTCGACACATATGGCCAGGTAAGTGAGACCGGTGGAAGGGATATGCCATTAACTTGATAAGAACGTATTCGAGTCGAGTGGCTCCCAATTAAAAATTAGTCAGTCATATCTGCCCAACTTACCTTAGATACCAAATTATCGAACCAAAATCAATTGGGTTAGCCTACAATCCAGACTTTAACCACTGAGCCAAATTAGGTCTTAACTTGATCGAGTCACATCTAAATGTGATTCGACCTTGATCCAGACTTAATCCTATTAGGTTGGTCAATTATTAGCTTTTATGATCCCACCTAACCAACTCTTGATTCGATTTGATCAACCGCTAGACCTAATTGAGCTACCCAAGCCCGAATCCAATTTTATGAAAATATCTTACATCTGAAATTCTTAATTTTAGATCAAATTGATTTCATAAACTTAATTCATTAATTAAGTTTGGATTCATAAACAAAATATATAAAATAAATCCTAAGGTTTCAGGATCTAGGATTTTGCAGAAAAGTAAGTTTTGATTTCTGATTAAGGATGAACGCACAGCACCCTTACACATCATAAGAACACCCCATTGAATGGGAAGAGAGGGTCTTAAAATCTTACTTCGTTCTTATGATCGGACGGCCATGAGGAACACCTTAATCAGAAATATAAATTTAACTACAAAACTAGTTAGATCTAAATTTACATATCTCATATACAATTTAAGATCTAACTAATACATGTTTTGCATACATCTCATGTATCAAAAATCGATCTAATTAACATACTTTCAGATCTGATACATCACATATAATATCTAAAAAATAAGATTTAAATTAAACTATTCAAAATTAAATCTATTATAGACAAGTTACTGGAACAATTCTACAACTAGTCTAGGCATGCAACAGATCAATTTTATGAAAAAATTAAAATTTTATTTTTTATTTTTTGATCTAATTATAACACTTATAATATTAAAAAATAAAAAATAAATTAGATTTAATTTATATTTTAATCTCATTAAAACATAAAACTTAAGACTGTTCATGGATTCAACTAATCCTAGTCTAGTCATGCATCTCATGCATGTTAGATTTTATTAGATTTAATTTTAAATATTTTGATTTCAGATCCTATTACATCTAATGTGATATCTGAAATTTTTTAATATCAAATAAATTAAAATTAAAATCAGATCTAAATTAGATCTAAAACTGAGCCATAAATCTGGCTCTGATACCACTTGAAGGAAAAATCACCTTTTTCCTTTGTAGGATCTTTCAGATTTCATCAAATTTGGGATGGAATAATTTAAAAATTTTATTCTATACTATTTCAGATCTAATATCTATTAGATCTAATTTTATTATCTGATATTTAAAATCTAAAATTAAATCTAAAAGTATGAGAAGTATAGACATACCTCAAGGGTAATCTGATTACTCTGTAGATGATCTCAGCACAGCCCAAGGTTCTGATGTAGCCACACAAGCATCTGACCTCTATCGGTATTCACTCAGGTAGAACCTAGAATATCTTCTCCTCATGAATCTATGCTCTAAAAATTAGATCTCTATCTGATTTGAAAGTACTTCAGAACTCCTTCTGAAGTTGGAGCAGCAGCCTGTCGAAGATGTCTTGTAGCCTTTCTGTTCCAAGCATCACCATACCTTTTCCTTGTACCAGATGAATGTCCAACTCCTTGGACATGAAGAGGGGAGGTAGGAGAGCAGAGAGGATGTGGAGAAGAAGGGAGGGGGTGGCAGCTATTGGGTTTTGTGCATAAAGCAACTTCTTTCAAAAATCCTAGGCACAGAAGGGTTTATATAGACCCTGTATGCTGCACAGTGCCACATCATTCAACCAATCAAAAAATTCTAATAAATTCTGAAAAAATTTTGATTGATTGCTTGATGTCATCTGATCACATCAGATAAAAACCCAAGCCTCTATCTCAAAGTTGACACCAACACTGGATAAGGATAAAGAGAGGTTGGCGCCAAAGAGTCCAATCTTATCAAAACTCTCCAACCTTATCCACTTGGGGCACCCACTTAATCCAATTGGGCTCGCACCATTATCTGATTATGGTACCCAATTTGATGTAGTTTGGCTCCATAAAGATCCTCCAATAAGCTCTTGCCAAGTGACCTTCAATTTAAGATCCATATGTCAACTTTTGATAGATGTCCTAAAATGAAAATGACAGGTGACAGGAATTAGCAGGTGCTTGTCTTAAATTCATCTCATGAATTAAGATAAGACTTTTCTGAGCTGGACAAGCTTTATTTAGACTGAGAGAAACCTTCTCAAAGTTCTCTGGGTGAGTCAAATCATATTTGGCTCAGTAGAGATAGAAAAGATTACACAAGAAGAAAGTTAGGCTCAATCGTGTGCTAGCACGATTTTTTTGAACCTAATTGGATCTTATCCAAATCAATTGGGCTAGCCCAATTGATGACATCCAGACCCTAACCCTTATTTGTGTGATCCAGTTAGGTTCAATTTCATATGGTAATGAGACATGTCATGATCTCATCATCGACATCATCGAAACTCCTTTCGATGGATCAGAACTCTTCTGATTCAGACAGTTAGAATGATCGATCATCAAGATCATTCTAATTGCTCCCAAAATCTATCAGTGACACCTAGCAGTATATGGTGGCAATCCATTAGAACTGAAGACGAACCTATCGGTGCAGCTACCTGTGTGATTGAGTTCTTCTATCATGAGTCTCAACTGAATTAGGATTAAGGTGAACTCGTCAAACCCAACATCAGTCATATGAATCAATCGATCGATCCGAGTCCGATGTGAAACCCCAATAGAAAATTTTTTTTTAATTATTTTACTCTGCCATGGCCATGGACTTAAGGACTCGATCTTTCGATCATCATAGGACTACTCTTCTAATCTATCGAGGTTGGTAGATCCCATCTTGGTGCGATCTGGTTCCTACAATGAATATGCTACAGCCAACATACACCTCAGAATTTTGAATAGCTAGGAGATCGAGTTATGGTGTAGTCAAACTATAACACACTCAAGGTGAACTATCGATGCATCTCAGGTCAAAGAACTAGACACACAACTGCATCATCGAGCTAGTCATCGATGAGAAGGTAGACTTCCTTATGACTGCTCGAGGTGGTCATGCTCAGTACTCTCATTCTCAATAAATATCTGTACTCTCACTTTGGTGTCTTCACACTGTAAACTCAAGACACATCTACTCTAAAGAAGCGATCGTACATCAATCTTTCGGATCTATCACCATCCTCATGATGATCCTATGGTCAGGAGCTGTTTATGAGTTAGCTATGTAAATTCATGCCTTAAATTTTCAACTCTTGAAAATATGAATTGACATTCCTACTAACTCAAAGGATGTATCACAGACACAATATACACAATGTGATAGAAGAATAACCTATTTATTGATTTATAGTCAAAATTATAAATTTGCCCTTAGATTTGTACAGGAATGTGTCAGCCAATCTGGCATTTAGGGCACATATCTAATAGCCACCATATACTGCTAGGTGTTACTGGTAGATTTTGAAAGTAATTAGAATGATCTTGATGATCGATCATTCTAATTGTCTGAATCAGAAGAGTTCTGGTCCATCGAAAGGAGTTTCGATGATGTCAATGATGAGATCATGACATGTCTCATTACCATACAAAAATGAACCTAACTGGGTCACACAAATAAGAGTCAGGATCTGGATGTCATCAATTGAGCTAGCCCAATTTGATTGATTTGGATTAGATCCAATTAGGTTCAAAAAAATCATGCTAGCACACGATTGAGCCTAACTTTCTCCTCGTACAATCTTTTTCATCTCGACTGAGCCAAATGTGATTTGACTCACCCAGAGAACCTTGAGAAGGTTTCTCTCAGTCTGACTGAAGTCAGTCCAGCTCAAAAAAGTCTTGTCTTAATTCATGAGATGAATTTAAGACAACACCTGCTAATTCCTGTCACCTACCATTTTCGTTTTAGGACATCAGTCAAACGTTGACCCTGTACCTTGGACTGAAGGCCACTTGGCAAGAAATTATTGGAGAGTTTTTATAGAGTGTCCACCTGCTAAATTAGGCCTCAAAGTGGGCACCAAGATCAGATTGGGCATACGCCCCAAGTGGATAAGGATAGAGTCCCATGAGATGAGGACTCTATGCCTTGATCGACTCAAACTGTTGGGTGCCAATCTCACTGTGTTTATTCATTGTTGGCACCAACAATAGGAGGGTTTGATAAAGTTCTTATCTGATATGATCAGATGATATCACTCTACCAATCAAAATTTTTTCAGAATTAATTAAAATTTTTTGATTGGTCGAATGATGTGACACTGCATGGCGCAACAGGATCTATTTAAACCCTGTCTGTGCCTAGGGTTGACTGAATCTACTCAATTCTCAGAAAAAGCCTAATATCCTTCCACTTCTCCATATCTCCTCTGGTCTTCTCTCTCCCCTCTTCACATCCAAAAAGTTGGGCATCCATCTGGTGCTTGTCCAAGGCGTGGTGGCTCCCTGATCAGAAGGCTGTAGGAATTTGTCGAGAAGCTGCTGCTCCAGCTTTAGAAGATCTTTTAAAGATCTTCCAGATCAGATCTAGATCTGATTTTTGGAGTAGAGATTTGCAAGGAGAAGGCGATCCAGATCATGCTCGAGTGGATACCGATAGAGGCCAGACGACTGTGTGACTATTTTTGAACTTCGGGCATTGCTGCGATCATCTACAGGGTAATCTAGTTATCCTAGAGGTATTTCTCTAATCTTCAAGTTTTAGATTTAATTTTAGATTAAATATCAGATAATAAAAATCAGATCTAATAGACCTTAGATTTAAAATAAAGTAAGATAATTTTAAAAAAATATATTTCGCCCCAGATCTCATTAGATCTGGAAGATCCTACAAGGAAAAAAGTGATTTTTCCTTCAACATCATCATTGAACATGACCAACTCCAGAGTATTCTGCTGTTGAGAATGACTCTGATGGGATATAGGTATAAGTATCTCTTAGACCTGAGATCACTTCAGTGACTTGCAAGCAACTCACTGTGCTTTGGTATTGGACTAACTGAATTTTTAATTCAGTGATGGAAGGCTTCTGGGCATAGTCAAGTACTTGCGAAGTCAGAGTGTGATCGAGATGGGATTGACCACTCCAAAAGTTAGAGAAGAATGAGTCACTATATTTCAATTTAGCAAAACCTTGGCCAGGGTAATCCATCAGATGGATTTGATATTTTAAAATACAATGTGGACAACTTGATCAGAGTTGACAGTTGAACTTTAAGGTGTTCTATGATCATTTTGGTCAAGAAGATGAATTATATTGAAACTATATCCGTATGGGTTCTAAGGATGTTGTTCTACACATTCGACCTATTCGATCGTCGGGTACCATTGCTAGATGATCACTTTGATTGGTACAAAAATTTATTCCTATGCTACCGGCTTAGATTTGAATCTATGAGGTCATACATATTAGAGTTCATGATCCGATCAGATTATTGATCAATGATTAAGAATCGTTCTAGGATTAAATGATCAATACGATTGACATTTAACCTAGTGCAAGTATTGCAGGAGGATCGATTAGCAATTCGATTGCTAATTGGCTTAATTTGATTAAGCCAATGGGCTAAGATTAAGTCTAATTGAATATAGTTTAATTAGATTTGATTTGGTTTGGGCTTGATTGGATCAAGTCTAATTAGTTTATTGGATAAGCCAAGTGCAAAAAAAAAATTAGTCCTAGTTCAATTAGGACTTGGGTCAATCTAATTTCTAATTTGATTAAAAAATTAAATCTAATTTAAATCTAATTTAATCTGATTAAATTAGGTTCTTAATTGGGTTAAGACATATTTTAATTAGGTTGATCTAATTTTGATTTGATTTGGTTTGAGAAACCAAATTAAAACAAGTCATAAGATAGAATCCTAGTAAGACTAGGATTCCACCTTGCGCCACATAAGGCCCCCCCACACCCTCTCTCTTATTCCATGCCAATCCCCTCTTATTTTGTACGACAAAAGCCCTCTCCCAGGTCTTTCCCACGTCCAAAAGATTTTCTCTCTTCTTTCATACATGAAAAGTGGTTGTAGATCAAATCAAAGTAGGAATAAGTTTGGATTTCAAATTCTATGACATAGAGTTTTAGAAATCCAAAACTCTTTCTTTTTTGCACCGAATTTATCCAATTTCTTTTTTGAAATTTTTATGACTTTTAGGGCACATATTGTGCACCCTTTGTTAGTGGTCCATGCACAAAAATAAGGAGGAGGCACCCAAGAGTTGGGCGCCCCTTATCTTGCCATGTATGGATAAGTCTTGACTAGGTATTTGACCTAGACAAGGACTCTATCATATCTCTCTCTATAAAATGAGTTTCTTTATGAAATTTTTGGAGAACACATAGAATTGATAGACCTTTCGGGCATCCAAAAATTAGAGAGAAATACCTTTGGGTCATGGAGATATAATAGACACAAGACAGGATGTCTAGGAGAGAGTAAAGAGAAGAAGAAGAGGGTCTTCTTCTAGAGTTGTTAGTTTCATCTCTTCCCTTCCTCCATCTTGAGTTTTCTGAGAGTGTCTCAGATCTGAAACTCCTCTTCCTACTTCTCATCTTTAGAAGAGTCCAAATCAAGAAGAAGGAGGCACCTGATCAACCATCAAAGAAGGATCAGTGCAGTACTAGCATACTGTGCTGATTTCCTGGAGCAGAACTTCAGATCGAGATTCGTGGGCTCGTGTGGATGACTCCTAGAGGTCGGATACATGTGTGGCTCGCAACATCATCCTCAAGTCTGAATCAGCAAGGTTAGAACATCTAACTTGCAAGGTAATAGATCTAATCTACTGTTTAATACATACATTAGATGTAGTATAGAAACATGTTGATATGATCAACATGTAGTTCATGCTCTATATATTTAATTTTTGATTTAACGTTATGTAAT